>NC_083369.1:62646910-62968410 GCF_030254825.1 Meriones unguiculatus
AACACAGCCTCTGCCTCTAAACTGTTAAAGTAGAAAATGTGCAAGCACCAGCCATGGGCAAACAAACCCTCCTGACCTCTGGTCCTGCAGGGTCACTGGTCTGTTGATCATCCAGGTGCCCATTTGTTCATACAACAGGTATGGACTGACCTAACTTGCACCCAGAACTTGTTTCCTTGAGATGTACTCTGTTCTTAGCTTGTGACTAGCTCTTCTTTTTACAGCCGAATCGAACCATCATTGCTCTTGAAAAGGCTGAAGAGGAATTCTTAGTCATTTTTTTTCTGCTCTCAAGATATGGTCTGTACAGCAGTTTCCTGGTTACATTTTATAGTTCTCAGCATTTATTCGGGTTGTTTGTGTGAAGACCGCTCATCGTCCGTTTCTCTTTTATAGTCTAATTACTCATCAAGAGTCACTAAACAGAAACACTAGGTTACTCACAGCAACTTCACTCCTACAGTAGGCAGCACCTACTTTGTCAGTCTTTCATTTACAGAAATAACAGAGATAACTTCCCTCTCACTCATACTCATTTATTCACACTCTTCTCTGAATGGGACATTGTTTAGATCACTGAGACAGGATATGAACAAAACACAATTCCATCATTACACCATTCATTGACAATCATTTATTGCTCATTTACGATATCCCAGGTATGAGGACAAGCAGTTAGGATACAGTGGTTAGCAAACTGCGCATGGCCTTATAGAACTTATCAGAACAGTTATATAGGAACAATGTGTTATATTCACCACTGGCTATCACAGAGCACATAGAAGGTGCCCAATGAATATTTATCAAATGAATGAAAATGTCCAAGTTTATAAGCTTGCTATGAATTGGAAACAAAACAAGGACACCATGGGAATATGATGTGGTAAAGCTAGAGGGAAAATAACAAGGCCTATTTAGGAAAAGAATATAGAAACCAGAAGAGTGAACCATGCCGAGACTGAAAACAGCATTCCAGAAGGAACAGAATGGATTTAAAAAAACATCTGAGGAGAAGGAACAGTATAGGTGAAGGCTCTGAACTTAAGTGAGAGCTTGATGTTTTAGTGGGAAGCTAAGTGTGCTAGGGTAAAGCAACAAATGATAAGAGATCACTGAGACAAATGTAAGATGTAGATAGGGGTCTTGAAGGACATTTTAATGTGAGTGGATTTTACTCTAAGTGAAATGAGGAGTTATTGCCTTTAAACAGAGAGTCACATCATTTTATTTGTATTTTATTTTGAAAAAACAAAAACAAAAACAAAAACCACACTATTTATAGTGATAAGACAATGAGAACAAGAAGGGCCCAAAGTCTCTAGTTATTATGAAACAGGGGAAAGGACTGATAGAAGTTTGGGCTAAGGTTGTTGCGGTAAAAGTGGGTAGAATCAAGATTATGCTTTGGAAATAGAAACAACAGACTTGTTGACAGACTTGATGTGGGAAATGAGAGACGAGGAATAAAAATGACTTCCAGGTTTCTTGCTTAAGCAACTGGGTGGGAGGAAGTGCCATTCTCTAACAAGAAGAAAATTGCGGGGGAAGGATAGTCCTGGGGTATGTCACTGTTTATTTTCAACATGATTTACTTGAAATGTCTGTGAGATATGTAAGTGTAAATGTCAAGTAGGCAGTTGAATATAAATCTGGAGATTTCTAATAGGGAAAGTATGATCAAGAAGTTCATGACACAAACCTTATAAATGACACAAGGCTTAAACTTAAACGTTCAAAAAATTTTCATGCCTTCCTGGGTTAGAGGAATTTTCAAAAGAAATTTGGCATTTGAACCAAAGGAAGATGATTAAGGAGAGCATTCCAGGAGTGGAACACCAAAGACAGGGGACAAAATCTTAAGGAGCATTCAGAAGTTGAAAAGGAGTTTCACGTCAGTGGAACACAGCTTATGTTTGGCCTGTTGGAAAATGAGTGCGGTTGCTGGAAGAACCGGGTGGTTAAAGCCAGACATCATGGGGCTCGAGAACCATGCTGAAGAATTTTCATAGCAATTTGTGGGCAATGGTGGGCAACAGCAAGTCATTGAGCAGAGATATGACCCAATAAAGTTGTTAAGAGCTATTTAGTGAATTAAAAAATGTGCACTGAGGGATGAGTATAGGAAACGAGAGAGGCCAGCTAAGAATTTATTTCAGTTGTCAAGGAATGAGACAATAAGTACTTACATGCTAACTGTGGCGAGTTAAGAAACAATTGTAAGAAGGTTTGTGTTAATTTAAGAGAAAAGCCAGGAGGAGGCACCTGTGTTTTCTTTCTTGTCAGTGCCTGTCTTCATATTAGATCATGGCTTCTCTGGTAAGGATGGGCAGCACTCTTCAATCTTTCCACAGTGGTATTTAACAAGTTCCAGAGTCACAGAAATATCTATAATGGGCCACCTTTCAAAGTGTGTTATCTGCATTAGAGAATCCCTTCATTGCAGTAAGGGTAAAGGATGTATTAGAGGGCAGCCTCTGAGCTTAGCTGACAGCTTGAAATGTTTCCAGTAGGAAACAAGTGAGCCAGAGAAGTGGTAAATGATGAAGGGCTGCTGAGACAAAGTACAGGTAGACAGTGGGTCTTGTGGGACATTTAGAAAAGGTTTGAATTTTAACGGGAGCTTCTGTACAGTGTCACTGGAAATAGGTAACAAAGCAATAGCTCTGTTACTACAGTGGACAGACTCACACAGGGGAGTGTTACTGGAAGCAGCAGCATGGATTCAAAACCACGGGCTGACAGGACATGGACCATGGCGTTTGTGCAGACAAGAAGTACCAGTAAAGATGAGATAAGTTTTCCATCTTTCTTCCCCTTTATAGCTCCCTATCTGCCTGCTCCCAAACCCCCATACATCCAACCAACAGCTTCACAGGCTGAACTTTGCATTCACTGATATTCCTCCTCTCCTGCACTCCCATTTATACTATGTGACTAGCAAATATGACTAAGAAAATAATTGAGTGTGTTATCCTTCCCTTGTTAGTAATCCTGTTTAGACAACTGAGACCTTGGATATACTAACACAAATGTCTAACATGGAAGTTAATGATGCAGCGTGCTAGAGCTGGGGTGAGGTAGAGTGTTAAAGCAGGGGTATGTTTAAGTACCATTCTCATTGTGAAGCCTGCTGTGGCCTCCCCAAATTCTCCACAAACCCACAGGAATATCTATCTATCATGGCCTCCTTTCAAGGAGGTAAAGTATCCTTAGGAGAACCTTCTGAAGTAAATCTATGGAGGAAAACAGAATGACTGTCTGAAGTGTTTAATCTGTACTAGAAAATCCTCTTACTGCTGGTGGATCCCACCTTCCTTTTATTATTCCTATCCTCTACTTCCTACTTTATAATGCTGAGACACACAAATACATAGAATAGATATCTGTATATAGTGTTCACTGTACCTTTCAAGAGTACCTTTAACTCTTTGGATACTATATATTATATAAACCTAATAAAGTAATGGATTCATAAAACACCTTCTTTACATGAGTATAAGATGTTCTATTTCTGTAATTTGAGGCATATTTCTCACTCTGTATAGCCTAGAAAGTATGTAGGCATATCACAAGGAATAGCAATTAAATCTTTCTATTCTAAATATTTTCTATTCTAAAATATTTCCCCTGCTACCTGAAATTTAACAATGTGGTGATAGATAATTAAAATTTTGATCCTTCTACATTTATTTTCACATATCTGTTATTAAAATAAAAATACCGTAGAGAATTGGTGAGTTGATTGGTCCCTTTTACAGTAATCTATCCCTCTTACCAAACACATTTTTCACATTCTGGATTTTTTTTTTTTTTTTTTTACATTTGCTTACACTGTCTTTCCAGCGGTAATATTAAACTTAAAATAAGATATACGTGTAATACTTTCATAAATGTATCATTTGACACCCAAATTCAAGCCTACTTGTTAGCTTTCAAAACAATTTATTTTCCAATGTAAGGAGAGTAACAAGAATGTTAGAGAAAATTTCAGCAGGGCAAGAAGATAGGAAGAAGAAAAATCATCAACTGTAACCTTTACCACCTAAGCAACAGCCATCATTAAGAGTGTTGGCCTGGTCACTCCTTAAAGCTTCATTTAGGTCCCACTTACGCTGTACTTGAAATTGCTCTCCTCTCTCTTCTATGTCATGTTTATATCACTCATGCACACCATACCCTTCTTTGTATAGTTAGTTAACTTGGTGTTGCTTGTGCTTCCAACTAGATTATTAGAACCTTGGCAGGGATGAAATATTGATTATCTCACCAAGTTCATTGGACTCAACTCTTGCTGATTGATTTAACCTAAATGAATACAAACCATCATATGAAATAGGCCAAGTATCTAGATCATTAAAAGTAGAGCTTTCAGGTCACCTAACTTGGTGACTATTGCTTTTCTGTCCCTGGACTCTTGAAAGGCTATTTAATCGGCCTCTTTTGCCATACCCATGAGGAACGTGAAGAACACTGATTAAGAAGCCAGGACTTATTCCAAGATTCTCCATATAAGGCATAAAGGTGAAAGAGAAAGAAGGAGGCTGGGGGAGAGATAAGACGGGAGCACATTCAGTAACCAGGCAGAAAAGAGAAAAGCTAGGAGAGGATATATAGTCTGGTGCTCAATCCAGTATGTGATTTGCCTCCAGCACTGTGTACAGGATCCCATCCACTTGTTCTGAGTCAAACCCGATCTCACGAAGCTCCAAGTGAGGGAGGACAGAAGTAAGGAGATAGCTGACGTGGATACGTAGCCGCGTAAGCTTTGCCAAAGCCCTGTATGATAGAGTGAGGGGGCAGGAGGAGAAGAGATGACATGAAGTCATTAGCCAACCGAATAAAATGACATCCCTTCAAAATGGGCCTACATTTCTTAACAATTATGTCTCCATTAGGTAGAAAGAAGGCTGAAAGCACTATGCCATCAAACACAGGGGACTGGCTGCTGTTTTCTAAGAAATAATTACTCAGTCTGTGGTGGTCTATGGATTAAGACTTCCTCCCAGTAACTGGGGGTCTTAGCGGATAATTCCCATTAGTACTCACAAGCTGATAACTAAACCCTAGTAATTAACCTTTCTAGGTCATCTCCCTCTGGGTTCCGGTAGGAGTCCTGGGCCTTCTGCAGTACTTCCAAGTGTGTCTCTGTCTCTTTCAGTTTCTCTTTTAGTTCTTGCTTCTCCTCTTTGGTTCTTTCTAGCTCAGCTTTCAGAATCTGGAATTCAGCTTGGCGATAACCCATGTGCTTCTTGCTCCAGTATAAGCCTTCTGTCTCCTGTGTACTATAGGTCACCAATTCGTGTTGAGCTTTCTTAAATTCAGAATGCCAATGGTTTCGCTCCTGTTCCAGCTCCTCCACCTGCAGTCCCAAAAGAAAGTCAATGACCCAACATATAACCAAAAGCTAGAATACTCCAAACCATTCCTACTAAATCTACCCTGTGCCTCCATTATTTATAATACTTTATTGCACCTATGCAAATCTCTTGTCAAACCTAAAATATAGGGGGAAAAGCCCACTAGGGTCCATTCAATATGAGTCATACCACAGTCTGCTTTAATGACATATTTGGTTTAAAAGCCTCAGAGTGTGAAAGAAATCACCAAAATATCAACAACCTAGCCCCGTGGTTCTCAACCTGTGTGTCGTGACCCCTTGGGGAGTCAACTGACCCTTTTACAGGGGATGCCTAAGACCATAGAATACACAGATATTTACATTAACATTCAGAACTGCAGCAAAATTACAGTTATGAGGTAGCAATGAAAATAACTTTATGGTTGGGGGTCACCCCAACACAAGAGACTGTATTAAAGGGTCACAGCATTAGTAAGGTTGAGAACCACTGCCCTAGTCCCTGGGTTACAATGACCTCTTTTATTCCTAGTGGTAAGATGTTGCCCAAACCTTTTGCTGGAACAAATTCCTTTCAGCCAGAACACGTTGCAATTTTTCCGTGGTTTTTTTCAATTCTTCCAACTCTTTCTGGTCCTTTATCTTTGGCATGTTACGACTTCTACTCTCCTGGCAGCCTTTTCCCTTCCCTGCAGTGGCTGCTGCAGCAGGATTAGGATTTGGGTTCCAGGATTCTGCTGCCTTTCTTCTGCCTACAAACTCCTCCCTGTTAAAGGGGATTAGCTGGATGGGAGCTCCTGAATCTGCAACTCCCTTTGCAATGCCTACAACAGCTACAAAAGGCCCTTTATTCATTTCTTTGTTTATGTTCTCACTACTTCTGTTAGATTCTTCTGCTACCAGTTTTGGCATCTGATCTTCTAATTCTTCAGTAAGCAACAGGGAACCCAGGCCTTGGTCCTGGGACCCTGGGCAAAGTGCTGGAGCTTCCCTGTTCTGCCCTGTATTCTTGTTTGCTTCTGGGTATTCTGGTAAGAGGTGTGGTGGTGTACTTCTCTCAGAACTGGATTTATCATGGTTGTTTTCTCCTGGGTAGGTGGCAGCTACTTCTCCCCTTCTGTAAGGACTGGACATGGAATAATCTATAGGAGATGGTGTCATCTCATTTTGGAACCTCCTTCGTTTCTCCACAGGCTCCTCACCTAGGATCAGTTTGTACTTACTGCAAGAAGAAGAGATCAAATTGTAAGTTGCACAGTACAGGTAAAGAATATTTTAATTTTACAAAGCCCCTCCTCAAAGCACATATTCTTTCTGGTTAGGACTACTACTGCCATGGCTGAGATGCAGTTTATTCCCTGAAGAGTGTGTTGGATGCTGTCCCTGGTGTGTCAATGTTAATAGGTAAGGTGGAACTTTTAAGAGGAAGACCCTTGTGGGAGGTTTTTAGGCTCCTGGGGGTGTTATCCTTAGAAGGGATTAAAGCAGCACTCGTGGGACCCTGAGTTTGTTCTCAGGAAAACCAGATACTATAAATAATGTAATGGCTCTCCTTCACACACAGCCCTAACATTGTGATGCCACCCATCATAAGACCTTGACCAGAGCCAACATGATAGCACTGGCACACCATACCTTTGAATCTCCGGACCTGTGAGCTGAACGAACATTTTTCCTTGTTAAGTTACCTGGTCTAATGTATTCTGTTACATTAACAAAATAGTGTAACAACTCAGTCCTCACCCAAGCCTCAACCCATTCACTCATGCAATTGGATGAGTTGGCAGCTGGTGTTAAGAGAGAAATAAAGTTGATAAGTTTTAAGTGTCAGCATAAGAATAAAATAGGAGTAGGCTGACCTTGGCAAAAGGTTTAAAGGGGAATGTGAGGCTTCTTAAAAGCAAATAAAGAAAGACAAACAAAAACTAAACACACACACACACACACACACACACACACACGATCTCTTAACACCGAGTGGAATAAGAGGTCATAAAAAGCCCAGCAGTGTATGCAGAGAATAAAACCAGCTCATCAATTTTAAAGTATCACAAAACCCTCCAGTATCAAAGACTTAGCACATTTTTATATTGCAACAGAACTCCGTACAGTTCCTTGCCAGCCAAGTGGATTATAGCCATTTCCCATTATTCCCTTGTAAAAGTTAATTAAAATACAAGGCCTTGGTTAGAAACAAAGAAAACCAGTCAGTTCAAGTCATTTCCCCAACATGACTAACAATTTCACTTGGTCAGGTATAAACTGGAGCTCCCTTTGTTCTTCAGAGAAGTCCAGGAGGATGGTCTCAAATCACTTCCCATTTCTGGCTGCTAGAAAGGGTGAAGAATCTATCAAAACAGCATGCGTCAGAAATCCATAGGTGATTTTAGACAGGCAGGAGGATTGGAATGCCATTTTCATTCTTGTAATTGCCCTCTCTCCAGGTGACCAAGAAATTCCAAGGTAAAAACCAGCTGTTGAACTTTTGGTGAGAAAGAACCAGGGATGTAATTAGCTTCCTCAGAGAACCTCAAGGCTGCCAGTATCTCTCTGGTTTCTGAAAATAACTGTGAGACATCTCAATCTTAACCTCCTCTAATGCTCTATGAGTTTTTTAGACTCCAAACTGGCCTGCCATCTCAACAGATATTGTGTTGTCATTTAGGAAGAAGAAGAAAGATTCTGAGGATATGACAATATATATATATATATATATATATATATATATATATCCATCCTTAAGTATGTGCAAGAGGCACTACATATGGTCTGCATAGCTCTGGAGCTGAGTACAGTAACACATTACTTTGGCAGGAGTGTAGGGAAGGTTTGTATAATACTATACAGAAAGAAAAGCTGGACATAGTAGTGCATGCCTGTAGTCTCAGCAGTTGAGAAGTTTGAGGCAGGAAGATTGATGAAACTTTGAAGCAAGACTGGGCTGCAGACCTGTCAGGAAGACCTACAGAGGGAAGCTGTCTAAAAACAAACAAACAAAACAAAAAACCAAACAAACAAATAAACAGAGACAAAAACAAGTCTTGTGAAACATAAATCAAGTTATATTGTCTTCATTTCTCTAACTCTAAGAGCTCTGTTCAGAATGATTTCCACTTCTGACTATGCTCCTTCCTTTTAGTAATCTCAGACATGTTGGCTCCAAACTCTGGGAGGACAAAACCTCCCCCACTCTCCCAAGTCCTAACCTCCCAATCCTAAATTTACAACTGCTTAGCATACCCTTCATCCTGGATGCCCCAATGGTATCTCTGACTAACTGTTCATCTTTTCCTTCACCTATGTTTCTTCTCTCCTGTTTTTATTAGTGTCACAACATCAAACTGTTGGCAATTTTTATAGAGTTTTATATGGTGACTTAACTGCCAACATGTTAGCTGAGGCTCTTGTTACCTTTCTGGATTATTACGATGGCTTCCTATGACCTGTTTTCCCTACAGCTCATGCACTAAATTAATCTCCTGAAGCACTGCTTCAGCTTCTACAGTTCCTATTTCTAAATTTTTATGTGTTGCTTCCAATAACATAAACATTTAAATGTCTCAGCTGGACAATCAAGCCCCCCCATGCCCAAACACGAAGAGCCGTTTATGCCAAACAGTGTGAGAAGCCTTATCTAATTCTCTCAATTGGAAGTAGATGGTAATATTATTTTAACTGCTTTTAAAGGATGATCAGGAGGAGGTTATAACTGACTATCTGCAGATGCTAAGTGGCAGAGCTGGGATATATAATTTGGCCCTAACTTTATCTTCCATTACTTCCTTCACAAACACTGGACAAACTGAATCTCTGGTTGATTTCTTATTGTGCTCCACTTGACCAGATGAACTTCTCTTTTCTAACATTTCACATCTAAGCTTACTTCTGAATTTTTGTAACACTGTGTGTGCTCAGACATGCATGGATGCATGCATGCATGCACACATGCATACACTCACACATTTGTGCATGTACATGTGTTTATGGTGGCCAGCAGTCAACATTGGGTTTGTAGTTCCTTCAGAGTCACTCACTTTGCTTTCTGAGACAGGGTCTTTCACTGGGGCCTGGGGCTCGTGATTAGGCAAGGTTAGCTGGAGAGTGGGGCCCCAGTTCTGTTTCTGCTACCCCAGTGATGGGATTAGAAGCATGCACTGCTGAGTCTGGCTTTCTATGTGGATGTTATGGATGAAACTTGGGTCCTTGTGCTTGGGAGGTAAGCACTTTATCAACTGACCTCAGGCACTCTTGTAGAAATCTTAACTTAAAAAAAAATAACAAAACATGTATTAGCATCTATGGGACCCGTGTGTATATGGACATGTGTACATCCTACCTGAGTAGAGAACTGGAACCTCCTTGACAGACAGTGCTTAATTGTGGTAGATGAGGATGAACAATACTTTTATGTAAGTGGCAATCAAAATAGAACTATCATTCCAGGTGGTGGTGGCGCATATGCTTTTAATCCCAGCACTCAGACAACAGAGACAGGTGGGCATCTGAGTTCGAGGCCAGCTTGGTCCACAGAGTGATTTTTAGGACAGGGACAGCCAGGGATAGACAGAGAAACCCTGCCTGAAAATGAAACAAAACAAAACAAAACAAAATAGAACTAGCATGTTAGTGAGAGAAAAATAAATGGTTTCTGTTACTTGGTCTGTGTTTCTCCAGAGACTCTGGTTCTCTTCTCTAAGAATCAATCTTCATATTAGATCTCTAACCACTCCTTTCCTAAAGATTAATTGTAGGTTTTATATGCTAGGAATTCTCCAACAACACAGTTTCTTCTCATTTTTCTTTTTGTCATATTATGTGTTGTTACTTTTATACATGAAATAATTTTCTAGGTATTTTACATCTTTTGACAAAACTGCATATATCACTCTTCTACTCCTTCAAAACTCTTCCTGAATTAGCTTTCTGTTTGACTATGAATTGAGTACTTCACTAACAGCATGTGGAAGACTGTGTTGAGATTAGAATACTTCAGTTTTTACAAATTCATGCTCATGTTGTTGATTGTGTTTAAGACACCATGATAGGCAAGAACGAAAACCAAAATCATGGCTGCTGCACAGTATGTATGTATGCATTCGTGATGACCCCTTTTAAAAACACTGTTCATTTACCCATTTAGAGTCTATATGGCCATCAAAAGCAATTTTCTGCTTCAAACTTTGGAACAGATAGGATAACAACCCTGGTTTTTCAAAACTGTTCTATTTAGCATATTTCCAAGGTTTATCCATGTTGTAGCACATATCAGCTTATTACTGCTGCTCTCGTGATGACATGGTTTGCATAAGCACCCCAATAAAGTACAGGTAAAAACCAAATCCTTACTGTTTGATATACAATATGGAAACTTAATTCAAGTATGTTTGGATGTAGGATCTTTGGAAGGTGATTAGGATTAGAAAAAGTCATTAGGGAAAAATCCTAATGACTAAATATGGTTGAGGGTCATCAAAAGGAGATGGAGAAACAGAAAATCATGAGAAAGAGAGAGAGAGAGAGAGAGAGAGAGAGAGAGAGAGAGAGAGAGAGAGAGAGAAGGAGGAGGAGAGGGGGACAGTGGAGAGGGAAAGAAAGGCCAGAGACTGACAATGCAGACAATATAGACACAGACACAGATGTGTGCTCCCTGTCTCTTACCATGTGATGCCTTGCACTATCTCAGCACTCTGCCAGCAAGAAGGCCTTTCTTCCCCAGAGCTAGTTTTGTGCTACTTATATTTAAAGCTTCCAGAACTAAACTGAATAATTCTGATTTTTTTCATAGGATTACACAGTCTAGGGCATTTCATTATAGTAACAAAAAAATCTACTATTGGAAGTAAGTACTTTCTATGCCTGAGCAATACTATTCTCTTTGAGAATATCATAAAATGTACTTTAATCCTATGCATCCCCCTTCTCAATTCCTCCTCTATCTACTTTATCCACCTTTTCTTCCTTAGATACCCAATTTTGAATTTTTTTGTTTTTCTTTCTTCTTTTTTCTCTCCTTCCTCCTCCTTCTCCTCATTTTTCTCCACCATCAAGTCCAGTTTGTGTTACCAGTCCAGTCTTGAGAGTGGGCCTATACTGGAGTGTGGCTGACCTACCAGGGGTTTCATCATTAAAGAAAAAGGACCATCTCAGGACATACAGAAAAGAACATTGACAAAAGCCAACGACGTCCTTTCATGAGAAAATTCCTGGAGAATTTAGAAATTCCAAGTCTATTGTCTCAACATAATAAAGATTCAACCACAAAACTCCTACATGTTCAGCAAAGTAGCAGGAAACAAAATTAACAAACACACACAACAACAACAACCTTTCTATATATAAACAACAAACATATTCAGAAATAAATTAGCATTGATGGTACAGCTGGGCAGTGGAGGTGGTGGTGGTAGTGGTGACACATGCCTTTAATCCCAAGTTCAAGGCCAACCTGGTCTACAGGGTGAGTTCCAGGATATCCAAGCTACACACACACACACACACACACACACACACACACACACACCTGCCTCAAAAAACAATAAGTAGATAGATAGATAGATAGTAGATAGATAGATAGATAGATAGATAGATAGATAGATAGATAGATAGAAATTGAATGGGATGTTCTATATTTTGCATTATGTGCTTTGCTGATGGGAATTTAGGATGCTTTTATAGTTCATCTACTATGAACCATGTTGCTGTGAACACATGTATAGTTTCTGTATAGATATACATATTCAGTTTTCTAGAATATATACTTTGAAGAGGAATTGCTGGGGGATACACTATTTGAAGAATTTGTAGCACTTTGAGGCTCTTCTACTGAAGCAAATGTGGGTATTTTGCACTTACATAAATACACAAAGTTTCTATTTATGCCACATCATAGCCAACACCTATTATCTACCTTTTGGAAGATAGCCATTTTGATGGCTGTAAAGCAACAGCTCCTTTGGTTTTGATTTGTATTGTCTTGATAGGTACTGATACAAAACTTCTTTTCATGTGCTCATTACTCATTTGTGTATTGTCTTTGGCCCATTGACTTGTTTAATTAGTGAGTTGTGACAGGTTTTCTATAGTTTGGATTCCAACTCTTTATCACATACAATTTGTCTAAAGCAGTTTCCCCAATTCTATGGGTAGTGGTTTTTACTCTGTTGTTGTTTACTGCTGCTATTATTTTTTTGGAGACAGGGTTTCACTACAACTGAAGCTAGCCTTGAAATTGCAATTCTTCTGCCTCTGACTCTTATTGCCTTACCAACAAAATTCTTTGCAGCTCGTTTTGTTTTTGAAGCTTTATTTTTTAAATTTTCATTCATGTAAGAGTATTTGCCTGCATACATGTATGCACATGTATTACATGTGTGCCTAGGACCTGCAAAGGCCAGGGAAGGGTATCAGATATGTTGGAACTGGAGTTACAGGTGGTTGTGGGTGCTGGAAACGTTGGTGGGACACGGGGTCCTTTGGAAGAGCAGCGAGGGCTCTTAATCACTCATCCACTTCTGCAGCCTTTCAAATCTTTACATGTATCAACGGAACTATTTTTCAATGTCTCCTGTTTTTGGTGTCACATCTAAGACACTGTAGCCTAGGCCATGGTTACAAAAACTTAATCTTTCTGTATTTTAACATTTTTACTGTTTTAGCTACTATGCTTAGATCTGGCTGCTATTTTGAGTTGGATGTGTACGGTGTGGGGCAGGGATTCACCTTTATTTTGTTGCATTCAAATATACCAACCATAAGTTTAAGGGTATGTTTTTACTTTCTTTTTCACTGAAATATGTGTCTAACCTTATACCACTATCAAACTATCTTGACTACTGGAGATTATTAATGGTTAGGGAGACTCTAACTTTCTTCTTTTTCAAGACTGCTGGACTGATTCTATATTCCTAGCATTTCCTTATGAATTTTAGAATGAGTTTGTTGTTAATGCAACAGAGACATCTGATGTTTTGGAAGAGATTATACAGCATCTCTAGGTCAGTTGGAGACTACTTAATTTTTTTTTTAAAGGAACAAACTCTTTGATAACAAAAAGAACAGATGTCTTTCTAATCATTTTGGTTGCTTTTAATTGAACAATATTTTGTTGTTCTCTAGTGTATAGATAGTTTGTAGCACTTCTGTTTCATTTATTCTAGATATTTTTGAAGTTGTCATAAATAAAATTACTTTGTTTCTTTCTTAGCTTTTGTTGTTCTTTAAAAATTGTAAATTTTGTTCCTGCTGACTTTTCTCAATTGTTTTGCTAGTTTCCATTTCATTTCCACTTTAATCATTTCTTTCCTTCTGTTTGATTATACTTAGTGGTTTTCCTATTATGCTTTCCCAATGGACTTTTTTATTATGAAATGTTTCATTTTATATGTAGAATATTTTGTTGTAAAGCACATAATTTTACACAGTCTTGCTTTGTATTTGTAGCCTAGGCTACAAAGTCAGAGTGATCCTCCTGCCTCATAATCCTGAGTGCCAGGATTACATGTGTACACCACCACATTTGGCATTCAAACATATTTTGTTTGATGTTAAAATAACTTGCTAGCATTCTTAAGCTGCTGTTTATCTAGTATGCCATTTTCTGTACTTTATCTTTGACTCATTTGCAGATTTGAATCTAACATGTCTCTTGTAGTTAGCATTTCTAAACTTTTAAAGGAAATCCAATGTAATTATATCTGTCTTTCAACTGAACTGTGTAATACAGATGCATTGTGTTATTACTGAAATGGTAGAATTTCTATTGGTAACTTAGATTTTGTTTTCCATTTATGTCATATCATCTTTATTATTTTGTTTATCCTGCATTGTTTCTTTTTATGTTATGTAGATATTTTCTAGCACAACATTAGGTCTAACAAATTATTTTAACTCTTATCTTTACTGCTACTTATTTTGCTTATGCAACTATGTCTATGTACACATGCATGTGATAACAGCCTATGTATGCAAGTCAGATGACACCTTGTAGAAGTCAGCTTTTTTCTTTCATCACGCGGATTCCAGGATCAAACTCATATTGCCCAGCTTGGTGTCAGGTGTCTTTATATATGTGTGTGTATATACATATATGCAAAACATCCAAGGGTAAACTCTACACACATATGCAATTACATAGAAATATTTTAAATAGCTAGCCGTGGTGGCACATGTCTATAATCCCAGCACTCTGGGAGGCAGAGGTAGGTGGATCTCTGTGAGTACGAGGCCAGCGACTAGTCTGCACAAGTCCATGACAACCAAGGCTACACAGAGAAACCCTGTCTCTAAAAAAACAACAAAAATGTTTTATATAATTATTCCTTAAATTGGTGAATAGAATGAGGGGTGCCAGTATATTGTTTTATAGTTTATTACACAATTATCTTCATCAGCATTCAGATTATTGTCTAAATTCATAAGAAATGCTCAACCTCATTAGCCATCAGGGAAATGCAAATCAAAACAACCCTAAGATTTCACCTTACGCCCGTCAGAATGGCTAAAATAAAAAACTCAAGAGACAACACATGCTGGAGAGGTTGTGGAGAAAGGGGAACCCTCCTTCACTGCTGGTGGGAATGTAATCTTGTACAATCACTCTGGAAAGCAATCTGGCGCTTTCTCAGACAACTAGGAATAGTGTTTCCTCAAGATCCAGCTATACCACTCCTAGGCATATATCCAAAAGATTCTCAAGTACATAATAAGGACATTTGCTCAACCATGTTTGTAGCAACATTATTTGTAATAGCCAGAAGCTGGAAATAGCCCAGATGCCCCTCCGTGGAGGAATGGATGCACAAATTGTGGTATATCTACACAATGAAATATTACTCAGCAATAAAAAACAAGGAAATCATGAAATTTGCAGGTAAATGGTGGGATCTGGAATAGATAATCCTGAGTGAGCTATCCCAGAAGCAGAAAGATGCGCACGGTATATACTCACTAATATAGACATATAATATAGGATAAACCTACTAAAATCTGTACACCTAAAGAAAATAATCAAGAGGGAGGACTCTTGCTAAAATGCTCAATTCCAATCCAGAATGGCAAAGAGGCTGAACATCAGAAGAAGGAGAAAAGAGGGAACAAGTCAGGAGCCTGACACAGAGGACCTCTGAAAAGCTCTGCCCTGCAGACTATCAATGTAGATACTGAGACTTATGGACAACCTTTGGGCAGAGTGCAGGGAATCTTAGGAAAGAAGTGGGAAACAGTAAGATCTAGAGAGGACAGGAACTCCATAAGGAGAGCAACAGAACCAAAAAATCTGAGCACAGGGGTCTTTCCTGAGACTGCTATTCCAACCAAGGACTATGCATGGAGATAACCTAAGACCCCTGCACAGATGTAGCCCATGGCAGTTCAGTATCCAAGTGGATTCCATTGTGATAGGAACAGGGACTGTCTCTGACATGAACTGATTGGCCTGCTCTTAAATTACCTCCTCCTGAGGGGGAAGCAGCATTACCAGGCCACAGAAGAGGACAAGGCAGCCACTCCTGATGAGACCTAATTGACTAAGGAAGGAAAAGAAGTCTTCACCTATTAGTGAACTTGGGGAGGGGTATGCATGCAGAGGGTGGAAGAAGGGAGGGATTGGGAAGGGAGGAGGAAGGGAACCACAGGGGGGGATACAAAATGAGTAAAGTGTAATTAATAAAGAAAGACAAACAAACAAGCAAAAAAAAAAAAAAGAAATTACTGAAAGACAGCCCATGCTCTGTAAAACATCCTTTAGTATTTCTTTAGTATTCCTTATATGGCAGATCGCTATCAGTACATGTTAACATCTTTGGTGTACTCGGCAAAAAAAAAAAAAAAAAAAAAAAAAAATTATCTCATTTAACTTCTTAAACATAATTTGACTGGAATTAAGTTTTTGGTTGATAGTCTTTTTTTCTGGTACTTTAACTATATTTTCTTTGGAAAGACTGTTTCATGTTGCTATAACAAAGTACCAGAGACCATGTACCTTATAAGGAAAAAGGTAATTAGTTTGCTTCACATTTCTGGATGCTGTCAAAAATTATGGCTTATCTAGCTGGCTCCTGAAGAAAGTCTCACTGCAGCCTAACTTTTGGTAAAAAGTAGAAGAACATGAAGAAGACAGACCTTCATAACAGAAGTTCCAAAATCGCTTAATGGTCTGATGAATACTGTCACACTAGCAATTAAATGTCAACCTAAGTTTTGCTGGGGTCAAACCATATCCAAGTCACAGTAGCACCCCATTACCTTCTGCTCTCCATTGAGTTTTTTAAATAAGAAATTATCTGTTAATATTAATGAGATTTACTAGTACAGAATCATTCACTTTGCTGCTGTAGAGATTTTCTCTCTACCATTGGCTTCAGTATTTTCACTATGATATGACTGGATGTTTATCTATTTTGAGTTTATTGCACTTAGGTGCTCAGGATAATGCCATTCATCAAATCTGGGACTTTGTGGCCATTATTTTAAATACCTTTCTACTTCCTCTGTCTCATCTTCATGTAACATAATAGATAGTTGGTGTACATGTCTCTGAAGCTTTCTTCATTTTCAGTTTTGTCTGTGTTCTTCTCATAGAATCATTTTTAGTAATTATTATTCTTAATGTGTGACACTGAGTATTTTTAGAGGTATTTTCATGCCTGTTCTTGTACTTTTTACACACAGAAATTCCATTTGGTTATTTTAAAAATGGTTCTGTTCTTTTATTGCTATTTTGTACTTGATGAAACACTGGCTCCATACCTGCCTTAATACTTTATCCACAATTTTCCTTAGGTCTTTGAAAATATTATTAATGATTGCTTTGGAGTTCATCAGCCAAACTAATTACCCATGTCTCTTGAAGAAAAGTTTCAATAGCCTATTTTTGCTTCCTACGTACAGCTTATGCTTTCATATTTCCTTGCATACCTTATAACTTGTTATTGACACCTAAACATTTTAGCAAATATAATATAAGAATTCTGGAAACTGATTAGCCCTGCCTGGGGGTATATATTGTTGCTATTTGCATATTTTTGTTACATTTTATTTTATTGTGTGTGTGTGTGTGTGTGTGTACATGTGTGTTTTATGCCATGTATGTGTAGATTAGAGAACAACTAGTTCGTTCTTTCCTTCCATCATATGTATCTCAGACAACCCAGGGCTCACCATGAGTCCACAATGGGCAACTTATCACTTATTGGTCAGAGTTTGTTGTTAAGTATCCCTTTTCAATTATGCTTTTACCCATTTATATTGCATTTGTTTGTGGTGTGGAGGCTGCCAACAAAATACAATAAATACATAATACAAAATACATAAATACAAGCATACATACATACATACTCCAGATTTTCAGTGTTGTGTGTGATTTGATTTCTAAACCTGCTTCTTAGGAATTGTCACTGGGTAACAGCATTATTTGGCCAGCGATTGGTAGTCATCATATTAAATTTATGCAGATGCGGTTGCAGTGCCTGTTTGTTAGATCTCAATGCAGCTTGGGTACTGATTTCAAGTTCACCTTATATCCTATTCTGTTTGTTTCTTGGGTGCTGATCTGTATTTATGCATAGCCTTGCTGACACCTAGAATTAACTGTCATCTCAAAATTTTTTTCTTGATTGTCTTTCTCCATTAGCAAACTTCTGGTTATCTGGCTATTTTATTTTTGCAAGTTGTATTATGGAATTATAAGCACCTTCTTAATTATTATCTATTGTGATTTTATTTCTGACAGTTTCCTCAGGCATCAAATTATTGATACTTTATTCTAATAAAGTCAATTCTTTAAGGTAGAGTCATGGAGTTCAACCTCAAGGCCTTCCTCTTTCTCAAAGCTGGACAACTTATGCAAAAAGTTGAAGTAGAGACAATAGCCTATTTCTTCCAGAGATAAAGCTCTTCATTATGAATGAGGACTGGAGTCATTTTGGACTTACTCCATCCAGAATGAACCTTTGATCTGTGAGCCATCTTAAGCTGGTACAATGGAGGCCTAGTTTTGTCAGTTTGCTATGCCTGAGTGAGGGCCTTTACCCTACAAATTGGGGAAGATAAAGCTGGATGGAAGAAGAGAGACCCAGTCCTTTTGGTTCTATCTAAATACACCTTCCACAACATAAAGCTGGAGGATATAAAAACAGTCAGAGGCATGCTCCTCCCAGACAAAACCAGTTTTCCTAGGCAACAGGGGTGCCTTTTAAGTGTTCTTTTAAAATACAAACTCATCATAAAACACAGCTCATCAGCTTTTGGCATAAAATAAACTACAATCATTACTTCTTTCCTTTGCCAATACACTTACGGCTATTTTAGACCTTAGTTTGTATCATTTGTTAGGAAACTTGCATGGACTGGAGATATTTACATATATCAACGAATATTCCATCATCTTGGATCCCATTATTACCCTAAAAGAATACCTTTCATAGAGCACTCAAATTTATGCAGACTGACTGGACAAAAGTAAATTACTTTCTTTCAGAAACAAGCTGTTTTCTTATAAAAGGTTATGACTGAAGCTTACATTCTGGCTGAATCTATTCTTTATTGTATTGTAACACTTTCTCTCTCCTTGTTACATGTGTAAGACTCATAAAGTCATTTCTAATGACCTTCAGGGAGGACCCTTCTAACTTGCCCCAGTATGACTTCTTAACAGCCTCTTGACTTTTTATTTTGTACAGTTAATAATCAGGTCTACATAGCTCAAAGGCATGTACTATGTTTCAGGTTTTGATTTCATTAATACTCTTTCATCAGAAACTGTATATTTTATTAAACCTGTGGGCACCTCCATTTCCCACTTCCAAATGAAAAAAAAATGAAATCTATTAAAAAAATTGAGATAGCATTTTGGTGTTATCCAGGCTGGTCTCCAACCCCTGGAGTCAGCAGGTATTTGGGCCTTAGTCTTCCTAAGTAGCTAGCAATGCTACTGTACCTCAAAAAATTTGAATGGGACTATATGGGTAACCTGAAATGATGTAATTATTATTATTTGCTAATCTTATATAATATATATTATTAGCAGCATCTGATATCAATTAGCTCTTGAAATAATTTCTCTCAACAAATGAGAATTTCACATAATTTTTTTCAAAGCACTGTACTTGCCCTCTAAAGCCTAAGCCTTAAAGTCTATGAGGACCCATATAAAAACTCCAATAAAAAGCTGATGACATATGCCACCCAATGGATGTAGTGTAGTACTGCACTCACAAAATATATACTATAATATACCAAATAATCTCCCTACAAATGTAGGCAAAAAAGGAAAAGTGGTCTCTAAAGTGTAAAGCATGAGAATAGACAGAAGACGAAGAAAAAAATGTAATATTATGCTTCAAAGACAAAAGTATTTACTGTGCACCCCTTCAAGCCTACAATGGATGTTGAAAAACTAGAGAGCAATAGGATAGAGTTGGGATCAAACTACAGAAATCAGGCTGAACTACAGCTACAAAATACAGTTTTCTAAATTGCTCTTTAATTCTTTTATTTTATTTTATTTTATTTTATTTATTTTATTTTTTTTTATCAGTTACATTTTATTAACTCTGTATCCCAGCCGTGTCCCGATCCCTCATTCTTAGTCAGATTTCATCATTGATTACTGAGTACTATTCGCATGCCAAGTAAGGTGTTATTCTAAATGCTTTCATATAGATCATCATTTACTTTTAAGAGTTTTAAAAGTGTTAATCCTAAAAGCTTGCTTTCTCTTGACAAAATCTGCTCATGTTCAGGGGGATGCAAAGATGCCTCTATTATCTATACAGTTTAATTGTGTAAGAATCACAACACAGGAGACTTACACACCTGTACAAGTCTTTGCTTGAAAGAGGCTGAAAGACTTACCTAAGAAGAAACAAAAAGGTAAAGAATCTATATCATTAGGGGAATGTTTAATTGACCCTACGAAATATTCTGTGGCCTCTGTCCTATGCTATGTTAAGAAGAGAGCACTGAGAAATTCACAACTATTGTGTAAGAATCGTGTTAATGATGACCTTAGACATTTCTAAATTCTGTTCCTGCCCTAGCATTTGGCCCTACTAGAATGAAAAGAGAAATGCAAGGTGTGCCAATTAGGAGTACTGTGCTTATTTCTAGTGGCAGTATGAGAACTGTCATATCTTCTGGTGCCTCAGAGATAACTAAAACCTAAGAAAATAAATAGGTATGCACCTTCCTATTATATGAACTAATAGCATTGATGAAAAGGTAGAAAATGAAATGAAAAAGCCAAAGAACAAACTGTGTAAACCTAGCTCGAATTCACTAAGTAGATAAGGCTGGCCTCAAACACACAGGAGCCTGTGCCTCCTGGGTGTTGGGATTGAACACTTGCACTACCATGTTCCACAAGAACAAACTTTCAGTGATGAATTTTTTTTTTCTAGGAAACAATGAATGATCGTTTACTTAATAGGACATATTTCTACTAGTTAATTTTACACAGGGCCAACATATCTTAGATTTATGAATCCTCTGTAGACTTTGATGTTCAAATATTTAAGTATAGGAACAATGATTTTTCTATATAGCATTACCTTATTTGTATACAACTTTATACTTTTCAAAGAGTTGTCTTGGCCATCACTTCATTTGCAGAATAACCAACATAATATGAAGACTTCAGAAACCAGTGATCACTTCACAGTGATATATCAAGCTTGTAAGAAGGAAAAACTAGGAGGTGCATGCAAGACATAATTCTATCAGTTCCAAACTATATTTCCATTAGTGAACTTCGTGTGTTAAAGAAAAACAAACTTACCTGGCATGATGGGGCATGCCTTTAATATTATCACTTAGAAGGCAGAGAAAGGTGGATCCCTTTGTATGAGGTCAGCTGATATACACACATATATAATATATGCATGTATGTATACTATGTATGTAATATATATGACATATCAAATGGATTCTAAGGCTTATGATTGAAAAAAAGTGATAGTTTCAGTCACCTGGAAAACTGAAAAACACTGGAATCCAGAGATTTAAATTGAGGAGATGATCTGCTTTCTTCTCCAACAGATGGAAGCAGGCTAGGGCTATTGATTTGCTCATATTCAGCAGCTTTGTCATTTAGTTCAGCCATATCTTGTGTAGTAGGAGTTTTTGGTGGATTACTGAGGACCTAGCAAGAAAGAAATAGTTCATAAAAATCCCAAGTTTGAACGAAATATCAAAAGATGTGTCAACTCTTCTGATGCTAGGAAAGAATGCTTGGCCAAATAAAAAGAAACTGTTTCCTAAACAGAACAAACAGTGCACAGTAATGTACACTAGAACACTGAACCCAAACACATTCAGTCACTAACCTTATCAGCGAGACACCAACAGACTGCTCCCAACTCTTGTATTGGTTATTAGACCTCTCCCACCCACAACACAAACCCAGGCCTCAATCGCTGTCTATTTCGCTCTTGTGACCCAGGTGAAGGCAGGGTTTTTCATCCTTTTGAGCTCTGTGCTGAAAATATGTGTGGAAAGGAAAAGCATTGCAGCAAATATCTGCTGGCTAGGAGAAACACATGCCAGAGGCTACCACATGTTCACAGTGCACACAACAGAGACATGCACCTGGGATCTTGTAGGAGAGTCAACATATGAAGAAAATATAAATAATTAGGGTAAAAGAATAAAGGGAAGGCAAACTGAATGAGGACAGGGCAGTCCTGGAAAATCCCAATCTCTGGATAGACATAGGATATGAAACGTGATTGCTTATATGCCTCAGTGTGAGTAGGGCACATGAAGAAGCATTAGTGATAAACTGCCTCTCTCCTCACTAGTCTGACCTGCCCAACTAGGGAAGGAAGTGAATCTAACATGCGACTAGCAGATTTCTGGGAAACAGGGTCAAGGGAAATCAAGCAGAAAGGCAAGGAGGGGTGGGAGAGATACATGGGTGCTATGGTGGCTGCCAGGAAAGGAGTGTCCCTGAAAGGACGGCCAACCTTATTGCACCCTTCAGCGTCCGGAACTGGGCAACCATGTCCGAGAGACAGTGCTCCTGAAAATTCAAAACAGCAGAGTCTTTATAAAGCCAGCCAGCCTGGAAGCAGGGATCGGGGGAGGGGATGGGGAGGCACAAAGAACCAACCCTCTTTCCAAGAGGAAAGAGGAGGAAATGATCTCTGAATCCCAAAAGAAAGGAGGCAGGAGAACCAGACACTCAAGAGGAGCAGCTTATGAAGATGGTACACAACTGTTATAGGACACCAAGTGTGTCATTACCACTGCCCAGACTCGGTACGCATCAAAATCTGGAAAATAAATGGCATGACTCTTCTGTTTTAAGTGAGCTGAACATCAACGACAGAAGATCAACACAAAAGCCAAAGATCCATTCAAAAGAAAAGAGCAGGGGAAGAACTCCTCAGCAATGCTAGGCAGCGCTCTTCAACCTAAATCCTCTGTTGGTGAAAACTGTGTAAGAAGAGTAAGGCGTGGACCTGTCTCTTACCTGGTGCTTGTCACTTTCCACAGGCTCCTGCTTCTTCTCAACATTTTCATCTCTAGAGGATAAAAGTGCTCTTTAGATTCTGGAGGCCAAGGAAGAGGATCGGATGTTCAAGGTCAGCCTGGTCTACAGAGGGAGTTCCAGTTAGTCTAAGCTATGGACTGAGATGCTGTCTCAAAATTAGATGCTATTTAGTTCACTGAGAAACTAGGGCTATATTCCTGAATTATGTTACTGGAGACTTTTTAAATTCTCTCTCTCTCACTGTGTGTGTGTGTGTGTGTGTGTGTGTGTGTGTGTGTGTGTGTGTGTGTGGAGTGGGGGGGAGTATGAACCAACAGACAATGACAAGTTGAGGCATTCTGGATTTTGTGACAGTTAGGAGGAAGAACTGGCAGAGAAGACCTGTGAGGAGGGCAAACAAAACACAGAATTATCCAAAATGATCTCCCTCCTCAAACCCCTTGTCTTATCACTGGGAGTGTGGTTTCTTCCCTCTGGGATGTACAGCACTGCCTCATGTATACCCAACTGTTGCTTAGCCTTGATCTGGTGTAAATCTTCATCAATGCGTTCTTGTTCTTCTGGAACAGAGCATCTCCTGTAGTACAGAGAGGAAATTATCTTTTGGAAGCAAAACATGGTCTTAGATTTTCCTCTTTAATTCCCTTGTAACAGGGCAGCTTAACAATTGTGTAACACTTACAGTTCAGATTCCCTTCACAGTACAAAAGTTGTTGGGAATGTGTATAGCACTGAGAAGGGAATCTCAGAAGGAAAACCCAAAATTGCAAAACAAAACAAAACAAAAAAACAAAACAAAAACAAAACAAAACAAAAATTCAGTGGCCAAAAGTAAACCTGAGAAAAATGACAAACAAAACAATTGGAAATTGCATTGTATTCATTTTGCAAGGGAGTGAAGTGGCTTAGAATGGTCTCTCGTGGATAAGGGCAAACAGATAAAATTCAACATGTTCCAAAAAGGAAATATTCAAAACGGAACTTCTAGTACTTCTAGTAGTCAATGCCATAATGTGACCACACCTCTCCACAGAAAGGTGCTTAGGCAAATGTGGAGACTATGAAGGACAATTACAAATTACAGACCTGACCTTTTTTCCTTTCCTTTCTTTCATTTTGGACATTTTCTCTAAAAGCATACTCTGTTAGATTACCATCTTTTTACCAGCATGTTGTCTACAAAAGAAAGAATATGTAAAAGATCACAGCTGGATTGAAGCAAACTGACTTATTGTGAATACACGTAATTACTGACTTAGGTCAGGCACTGTTCAGATGTTGGCTGCTCTAAGCAATATAAGGCACATTAGAAAGACAAGCAAACAGTATTGCAACAGATCTATTTACATTGAAGCTACAGAAGAGACATGTAAAGCTATTGACTTAGTGTGGAACATATGGAGCTTAGTCTTCAAGAATGTAAAAGCTCTGTGGAATCAAAAACAATTGTACACACAAAAAAATACTCCCAAATTAAAAAAAAAATGGCATATGAACGAATGTCAAGAATCACATATTGCAGGAGATCAGGGTAAAAAAATCATTGAAAATTGCTATGGGGAGGAAAAGTTGCCACACAGGGCTTGAGACTGTTACAATTTGAACAGGGACGTGGAATACACAATGTGATTTCAATCAAGAGAAATGGCACTATCAAAGCCATAGAGGAGAAAGTAACCATGGCAATATGTAGGGAAAGCACCTTACTAGAGTGTAGGGGTTTGGAAGAGGATAATAATAATAATAATAATGGTTAGATAGATAGATAAAGTGGACCAGGTAGCACAGGGGTCTTGATAACTAGTCTAAAGAATGTAGAGTAGATTAGATATGATGGGGTTCTGTAAAAGAGGAAAAGAAATGAGGAGTTATAATCCAAGAACCTTACTTGTACTTTGGATGGGGATTATAATAACAAAACCATCTTGCAGGTAATGTGGATGGATCCACCTTTCCAGGAAGCTTCCTCCACTTAAGACATTCATCACACTGCACCCATGTCTGGTCAGGAATCCTCCTGGGAGAGGAAAACCAGAAATGTTATTTTATAGATCCTAACTCTGTACTTTGTCCTACCTTTAAAAGCTATGTTCTAAAAATGAAAAAAAAAAAAAAAACCTTTTATATAAAAAATGTGCTGGAAATCTTATAACACTGAGGTCTGCAATGTGTGTATTTTGAGATACACACAATAGAAAACTATACAAGATGGGGATACAAAATGTAGTGATCTACTATTATTTATAGCTGCTAACAATATTTATCCTGGAATCCTTTTTTGAGAAAGAAATAGGATATTTTTATCTCAGACTTATTAACTTGGGAAAAGTATTATGTCTGTCTCACATTGCTATAAAGAAATGAGACCCATCAAATTGTCTTCTTTCCTTGTCCAATCACTGAGCACATTTTAACTGCATTTACAGGAGTCCCAGAAGCACCCTCATCACAATCTGCCCCTACTTCCCTGCACACTTCTGATTTCTCTTTTTCCTTTCAAAAACACCACCACTGCTAGTTCTAGAACTGATGCAGGATGTTCCAACGAGGGGTTAAGGCTTCTCATAATATTTCCTATAAGCCCACACCTGTTTGTCTATATCCCCCATTTTTATTCATTATTAGCCAGATAGAGCCAAGTAATTGTGGTAATGATACTTGCTTTTTTGCCCAATGCTGGAATGCTAGTAAAGTTAGGTATGCCCTGGTTACTCGCATGCCTCACTGGGTGCCTATGCCCATTGATGCCCCTCACGCTATGACTCTCTTCAGACAGAAAAGGGATCTTGGAACTACAGCCACCATTGTTACTACCATCTCATTGACGGCTGTTGGAGCTACCACCAGGGCATTAGCCATGAGTCATACTGGGCAGACTGCTCAGACCCTGAATAATCATTTAGCCAATGTAGCTCATGCCTTAGTTGTACATAAAGGAATTAATGCTCAACTAAAAGGAAGCTTGATGGTGTTCAATCAGAGGATTGACCTCTTGCAGGAGCAAATTGATACCCTATGGCAAATCGCTCAACCTGGCTGTCAATGAAAGTATGCTGGACTTTGTGTCACTAGCATACAACATGAGAATTTTTCCTGCGCTGCAAATCTGTCTAAACAATTGTCGAGCTATATTTTAGGTAATTGGACTGGAGAATTCGATACTACGATGGAGCAGCTGAGAGTGGCCATTGTCACAGTAAATTCTACCGGAGTGGACGCAGGACTAGCCACAGGATTATCAACATGGATTGCTGCAGCCATGAATCATCTGAAGGAATGGGCGGGCATGGGAGTGTTAGCAGGCCTTCTGGTGTTGGTCTCCTTGGTTTGCCTGTGGTATATATGCAAGATTAGAGTCTCACAACAGTGTGATGCAGCCATGATCATTCAGGCCTTTACAGCCATTGAAGCAGGACATTCTCCCCAAGCATGGTTGGATACCATAAAAAGCTAAAATGATACGCTCAGGATGCGAGGCTAAGCACTGCACTCAGGGTCAGCCGCTTTCGACCCAGAGAAGAGCATGTCTTATTGCATGCGGGTTGATGCCCCAGGTCCCGCCTCTGAGAAAAAGGTATCGGACGGGTCTGATGCTCTTTGGGTGGATGACACATAAATGAACATCTGTACAAAGTCCCAATTTATTTCTAATATCAGAGATCAGACCTCTACTCTTGCCTGATGCGTCTAAAACAAAAAGGGGGAACTGTAGTGAGCTGCGGAATGCTATGCCTTAAAGATGGAGCTGGTTTCCGCCTTCCACCTTCCCGATGGTGAGTGCTCTCTGTCACAAACAACGTCATATTTGGCTAAGGCCGAGGATCTGGCTTGCTTCCATGTATGTGGACCTATCTGCATTGCCCCCGTGGCACGCCTGGGTTGGCTACCCAGAGGCTATTTAAGCTGTGGGCTGGCTTTCCCCGGGGTCCGAGGATTGTTCAATGCTCCTGAATAAACTGCATTGAAAAAAAAAAAAAAAAAAAAACAGTCCTTTAGGGATAGAGCTCACCTTACAGCTTGACTAGCTTGTAGAAGGCTCTGAATTTGAGCCTTCTTCTATTTCTATTTCTTCAATCACACTTTTATTAGGTTGATATTCCCAATGTCCGTCATATAAGACAATACAGTTTGATTAAATTTCCTATCTATAAATGATGGCTCCAACAATTGGTTGAAAATATTAGGATAAAATCATTCAGAGTTGAACTCTCCAAATGCACACTCACCCTCGTAGCTTCCAGAAATATATAACCCATTCACTTGTAGATTAAAGTGAATTCATTTCCCTGTGTAACAGTGTAGCGCATATATGATAGAAGGAATAAATAATGTGCAAAGTTGTATTGGAGCTAGTAGAGGCTGATGAAAAGACAAAAAGGGGAGGGAGGCACCTAAGGCCTAAGGTTTTGTGTATGTTGTATTTTACTGCTCTTCTATTGGACTATTCAATAAAGTGGAATTTTTTTGTCATTTCTTTCAGTAAGTTTTCATTGTTTTAAATCCTGTTTTTTATTACTAGTTATAAAAGTAACTACCCCATTTTAGAAAATTAGAAAATAAAGAAATATATAAAGAAAACAAAAGGTACTTTTGCTACTCAAATACAATGTCCTTTTGTAAAAAAAAAAAATGTATTTAGTAATTTTCCACACTTTTGGACCTCCCTATCACTCTAGGTTGCTCCAGACTTGCAACTTTGAAGCTTGAAGCTCAGGCCTGACCTCTGTTTGATATTTTCACACAGTTACAGTGACAGAGCCCACAGACTGCAGTTTCAGCACAAGTGGTAGAGAGGAGGAAACGTCGTGATAGCTTTGGTTTTAGATGTGTTTGCACAGAAGAATGTCTTGCAGAAAGATGCCTGTATTACTCTTGAGGACAAAAACACTAAGAGGGAGCAACTCTCTGCTAAGGGCTAAAAACACATGGTGGATCCTTCTACCCAGGCAAGAAAGAAGGAGTTTAGAACTTTTGTTTGTAGTAAATAGGAAGTTAAAATACTGTATTGCTTTTGCTAGAAAAGTGTAGTTTCAGGGGCCTGCTTGCTTAATTTGAACCTTAACTCTGCTGTGTTCTATCGGTCTAATCCCATGCAAATCTTGGTGTACTGGGCTTTATATCTGCAAAACAATAATATCTGTATACTTTAGAGTTTTGTCGATTATTAAATAGATTATAACATATAAGGAACTAAGAACAATATCTGGGATTTAAGGAAATACTCAAACAACATCTATTATTAAAATTCTGCTGCTAGCTCTTACATGGTCTAGCAATATACAAACATGTATCTCTCTACATTTATCATTGCTAATTTGGAAGGCAAGATGGCATGTCATTTGAATTTGAATTGTTGGCAAAACATGGAGGATAAACATGAGCTCAGATCTTAGAAAAGGGTAGAAACATACACAACATTTTGATTGTATCTGAAACAAAATTTTGTACCATACACGGATCTAGTAGTTTCCATTTTTAAAAAAGGTAGAAGCCCTGCTTCACTCATATGAGTGGGGTAGTGTAATCACTACCATTTTAATCTTTAACTTTATGATGTTATAACTAACTGTATGTATGTTACTATGGCTTCTGTGCTGATCTTTTCTCTTTATCTAGTAAGACATAGATTCAGTAACTTCTACCTTCTTTTCTAATACGTTCTGTTCCCTGTTTTGGCTCAGAACTACCAGTCCAGTTCCAATAATATTTAGCAAGAACAAAGAGGAAGCAACTTTGTTAGCATGTCTGAACATCTGCTCTCTGCCACATGCTGTTCTAAAAGCACAGAACCTAATTCAATACACTCAAATAGGTGAAGTGACTCACTTACTGAAGTGCACTCAACTAGCAAGGAGCAGGTCTAGACTTTCCACCCAGCTGTGTCTGATTTAAATGGCGATAATCTCCCACGACATTACAATCTTTCCTAAATTGACAGCATTAAGTCCTTCACATTTATGATCCAAACCACATAGGTTTTAAAACAGAATGAAGAGGTAAAATGATGTCATTAGTGAACTGTTAGTTAACTAACATCCCTGATGAAAAAAACACTGTTTTATCCCATTACTCTTAATGTTTTCACATTCTATATTTTATGATTTATGGTACTGGCCTGGATGTTGGTAAGGTCTCAAAATTCTCTTGAGATGTTTTTTCCTTCCAGTAAGCATTGAGCTTCTGGCCAAGGGCATTCATTGTCAACCTGAAAAAAAATGCAAGAAATATGTCAAAATTCAGCACTTGAATAAGTTTTAATCTTTTAGAAGCTCCTGTTTAACCAAATCCAGCAATTTAGAATAGTCTGTATAATTTTGAATGCCTAGAAAAAAAAAACTAACATGGGGACAATTGCTTTTGAAAAGTCCTATACTAAAACCATAATGGAAAAAACATATCATAATGTTAACATCATGATAGTTGATGGTCACTTTGGTTGTAATGTTAAAATGGTTGTAATACCCAAAAAACATGGAATGGTCTACTTTTTTAGAATGGTCTATTTTCTTCAGGACTCATAGAGTCACAAAGTGAATACATTTTTATTGGACAATGTATTCAAGGATAGATAAATACTGATGAATTATCCAATTTTCAGATGATAGGTACATAATTCAGAATCAAATAGAAAACTTAGAGGATCATACACAAAACCTTAGCTATTAAAACTCGATCAAATATTAACTTTATCTGTCTCTTTAGTTCTCTTGCATCCAAACACTAATTCTAGTGCCACAGCACTAATATGAAAAATGTTCCTTGAACATTCTTCTATGACACTGTTATTAGAAGTTGTATCTGAGTTTGCTCTCCTGACTAATGAATAATTCCTATTAAATTCTCTCCCTCAGGAGTATAACTCAATGCAAATATACGCACGCCTGGAACACTATAAATGAGAAATTTCAAACCTCTCTTTACCCTTGAGATCATTATTCAGTATTGCTGCAGCTCTCTTCTTGAGGCTACCTCTTCCTTACCTCTCCCTTACTCATTTTAAATTAGATTCTGTTTACAAACACGAGATTAAAATAATCATAGGCAAGTTTCCGTGTTAACTCGCCCCTCTCCTGCTGCCAATGCTCCCATCTCTCTGCTAACAGCCTTCCTTCAAGCCACAGACACAGAATTGTGCTTTTTTTTTCCCTTCAAAATCGGCTTGATAAAGAAAATTTGATGGGTTCCTGGGAAGATAAATAGGCATATGGACTCAGTCTCCTCACCTCCATACCAACTACACTGGCAGAATCTGCATGATCACAGAGAAAGAATACTAAAAGGGGAAACGTTCTTTCAGCATTTTCCTGCACAGTAGCTAGAGGAGTCTGAATCTAATCCAGTTAATATAGTTAAGTATCAATATTTTGGAACATGTAGATGGTAAATTGTGGTTAATTTTGGCACCTTACTCTTCTCAGCATAGTAATAGCTATACATTCTCTACCTCTAGCTCCTCAACAGCGAATCCTGCAAGTGTTCCACAAGCAACTTATAAGAACCATGATAGAAAAAAAAAAAAGGGATGTGATTCTTCAAGGACAGAGTTTGGTGCTCTCATTGGTACTATTTGTGATCACACAATGGGCAAGTGGTCTTTTTTTGGTCATATTTCACCGTGATTACAAGCTTTTCCTCTAGATGAAATGATGTCCAGGACATTCAAACTAATGAAACTTTATTTTACCACTTCACTTTTTTTCCAGTTTGGAGAGCCAGATGATAAAAATGAAGATATTCAAAAGGACACACACATATAAATATAAGTATAAATACGTAACTTTTATACGTAAATTAAAAAGCCACTGTGAATTTCCAGAGGAAGATACAGGTTCAGAAAACAAGTGAGAAAACCGTAAGTTTACACCTTACCTGGTCTCTGGTACAGAGATAGCTTACAACAGACTATATCATCAATATCAAACAAATCTACAAAAGCAACACAGCAATTTCTAGGAAAGAAAAATCTCATTTCCAGAATTTATCATGTTATAAATTCTAAAATCATTATAAAATCATAATGCATACAAAGAAATATGAAAATATGATATGATCAAAAAATGAAATAGCAAGAAACTGTCTCTGAAAAAGTTCTGGCTTAGAGATGCCCAAATAACCCAAGAAAGATACAAAGAGAGTCAAGAAACAATTTTGAATAAAATGGAAATGGCAATAAAAGACATGGAACCTTAAAAAAAAAAAGAAATAGAAATAAAATGCAGAACTGAATAGAATAGTTGAAATGAACAATTCAATGCATGGATTCAAAAGTAGGACAGACAGAAGGATCAGGAAACTTAAAGAGGTTACTAAAATTGAGGAAGTATAAGAATGAAAACTTAGGGAATGAAAACAAAGCCTGAAGAACTTGTTTGGCACTACCAGCAGTCTATGACAGACATTGTAGGGGTATAAAATGAAAAGAGGCAGAGCCATGTTAAAATTAATCTCTATGAAAACCACATGGGAAATAGCGAGATAATGCATATGAAAGGAAACAAGAAAAGAATGTAAACATTCCAATATAAAACATCAACAAAACATGAAACACAGTAATGTAGGAAATGAGAGAAGCTATAAAACAAACTGCCAAATGACAGAAGTCTTCCCCTAATTTAAATGTAAATGGATTCAACCCAATTCACAGATATATGATGTGACACGAAAAATACAAGGCCTTCGAGATGGTTCAGTGGATAAAGGTGTTCCATGACCTGAGCTTGCACATGTGCACATGTACACACATATACACATATCTAAAAATAAAAATTTCAATAGAAAGGATACAGCAGATTATGGTGCCTAGAAGTAGACTACTACTATAAAAAATACCTAACTATGAGGATGTTGCTTTGGAACTGAAATTTGGCCTGGGACATTTTAGAAGATCAGGAGTTCAAGGTCATCTTTGGCTACATAGTAATCTAGAGCCTACACTAGATTACTATATAATCTTGTGAAACAAAAGAAAAGCAGAAAGAAAGAAGAGAAAGAAAGAAAGAAAGAAAGAAAGAAAGAAAGAAAGAAAGAAAGAAACGAAGAAAAAAAGGAATGAAAAGAAAGAAAAAAAATTGGCAAAAGTTTAAAGAATTTTGAGAAACACGCCAGAGAATAAATTGCACTGAACAGACTGTTAATAGATATATGGATGGATGTTAATGAAAGTGGTGAGGGCTCAGAAGGAAGTGTAGACACATGGTAGAGAAAATAGAGATTGCCTTAAAGAATGCCTAAATCATCATAAAGAGTGTTAGAAATACAAACGTTAAAAGATACTGTTAATCAAGGGTCAGGGGAAATAAACATCACATACCTGAAATTTCTGAAACATGATTCTAGCTACATAGTCACAGAAAGCTTAGTAGAAACATGCCCTGTAGTTCCACAGAAAGTACAATTTGTAAATGATAAATTTGTACATTTGGCTGAAAAGATAGATCTCCAGATAAACCACTGAAGTTGTACCTTCTGACTGCTCATGTAAAACACAAGAAAGAAATGATAACTTAAAAGAACTAATAATCTCAAAGCCACCAGAATTTGAGAATCTGGAAAATTCTCAGTCAGCCAAAAACACAAAGGATGTTAAATGTGCATGTTAAGAACATGAGCGTTAGTATAACCTGGAGAGGACAGGAGTTCCACAAGGACCAAATATATCAGGGCACAGGGGTCTTTTATGAGACTGTTTCTCCAAACAAGGACCATGTACGGATATAAATTAGAACCCCTGCTCGGATATAGCCCATGGTAGCTCAGTAACCAAGTGGGTACCCTAGTAAGGGAAACAGGGACTATTTCTGACATGAACTCAATGGCTGACTCTTTAACCTCTCCCCCCCTCCCCGAGGGAGGAGCAGCCTTGCTAGGCCACAGAGGAGGACATTGCAGCAGCCAGTCCTGAAGATACCTGATAAGCTAGGATCAGATGGAAGGGGAAGAGGACCTCTCTTATTAGTGGACTTGGAAAGGGGCATGGCGGAGATGAGGGAGGGTGAGATTGGGAGAAAATGAGGGAGGGAGCTGCGGCTGGGATACAAAATAAATAACCTGTGATTAATATAAAAAATAAAAATTATAATAATAAAAAAACATGAGCTCTGTGAGTGAAGAGTGAGGTTAAACAATCGTTTGTGACTATATCAGTAATATCAAAAGGTCAAAATATTCAGTCACAAAGGCTCTTTGGGAATATTAAACATGTGACTCATAGACCTTCACAGCTGTCTCAGCTGAAGCCAAGCTTGATCCAGGGAAGATCAGTCAAGAACCCCCTGTTAAATGGAATGAATATTCATCACATTCACGGAAGATCTACAAGGGTTTTGAGATGACAGGAGCATGTACACTTTCTACTCAGACTGACAGCAATAAATGTGGGAGAATATATAAGGAAAGAATCCTACTGGATTGTTAAAAACATACATACAAGTAATATTATACAGACTGAACAGGTTGTAATTAGGAATATATATGTATACACATGTACATATATACATGTAACAACGACTAATGGAAAAGACGCCATGAATTTGAAAGGGAGCAGGGATTGGGTATGTGGGAGTGTTTGGAGAGAGGAAAGCGAAGCAGGGAATAATGTAATTATATTATCATTTTAAAAAATAAAATACTTGAAAAACTCTAGTGAAGATAAAATTTAATAAAACTACTTACTCTGTTGTAAAAACATACCAGTTTTCATGAACAGATAATTTTTAGGTTTGAACCATAAGCCCAAAAAGCAAGGCTTCAATGATGTGGGGTAGTCTTGCAAGCCTCCCAAAATTATGCTTAGTCTTTGGATATTTAGTAAAACTTCCCTAGCTGGATTTATGAAATTGTGTAGTACCTGTAACTTTTTTTTTTCTGTTCAGTTTAAACCTCACTTGACACAGGTCTGTTTTATAAATGGTGTCCTGTGCTGCTTCTCATGCTATTGTATTCTATCAGTAAAGTAAGTGTGTGTGTGTGTGTATCATAGACTCAGAAAACTGTGATTTAGATATGAAATATAGGACTTCTGAACTGATGACTTTTAGCTAAAACTCTAAACTCTGACGTTTTGATGACTTCGGGATGGGACAGGGTAATCACTTTTGAATGCAAGAAGTAAATCTTGAAGCACCAGAGGACAGGTTGATGAAATAATAGTTTTCCAAAGATGTCTAGGCCCTAATCCCTGAAATCTGTGACTCTCTTAGGCTACACAGTAAGAGACAGTTACTGTTACTCATAGGCTAATCTGAAAGTAGGAAGATTTTTCCAAATGATGCAATGGAACAAGAGATTTTAAAGTGTGGAAGAATGAGGCAGAGGAGTCAGAATCAGAGGAGGCAATGTGATTACGGAAGCAACTTTACTGGAATGATGCAACGTGAGGAGGGTGTAACTCATCACTGCTGACTTTGAAGTTGGAGAAGAGGACCTTAGGCCGAGGAATGCTGGCAACCTCTAAAGTTAGAAAAGAAGAGGAATTGGATTCTCCCTTAGAGCCTCCAGAAAGGAAGATAGCCTGCCAACATGTTGATTTTAGCTCAGTGAGATCTAAGTCAGACATGTAACATACAGAACTCTAATACAGTTGTTTAGTGTTGTTTTAGGCCACCGAATTTATGACAAATTGTTACAACAATAGAAGATCGTTTCTGTTGTTTATAGGCAGAAGCTGAATATTTCTGTTCTCCCATAAAACATAAATTATCTCCTGATTCCTCTGAATCCATTAGGTATAAAGTGGCACATAGTTCAGAAAAAGAAAGGTAAATCCCACTCGTTGCCTATTTTTATGAACAAAGTTGGACTGGGCACAATACTCACTCCTTTGCTTACTGTCTATATGGACTTTTATACTATGACAGAATTGAGAACTTGGGTAAGAGACTGTATATCCTTCAAAGACCCAGATATTTCTCTCTATCCTTCTCAGAATATATTTGCCATCCCTGCTCTAGAATCTGGCCCTACATTATCCATTTCACCTGATTTCTCTTCACTCTAGTACATCATCTTATCTCCATTTTCCACTTGGAGTTCTTGTCAATACCATAGCTCATGCCACGACTGCGTATCAGAATCCCCTTCCTTTTCTACTTCTTGTATCTGCTTAATACTTTTATTATGTATTTTATACATATGCATATTTTCTCTGCATGCAAACACATGTGCCCATGGAGGCAAGAAGTTAGGCATGGATCCCCAGAAGCTGGAGTTACAGATAGTTGAGAGTCATCATATAAGTGCTAGGAATTGAATCTGGGACATCTGAGAGAGCAGCCAGTGTTCTTAACCACTGTATCTCTCTCCAACTCCAATCTTGTATCCTTTAAGGAACACACACAGACACACACACACACACACACACACAGAGAGAGAGAGAGAGAGAGAGAGAGAGAGAGAGAGAGAGAGTTTCTGTGTATATCCCTGGCTGTCCTGGAACTCACTCTATAGACCAGGATGGCCTCAAACTCAGAGATCTATATAAAGCATATCTTAAGTCATATTGTCTACCTAAAACCATACATATTTATCTCATCAGGGCATTATTTGTTTTTTTACCCTGTAAAAAAGGTTTCAATTGCTGTATCAGCTATTTTACTGCTATTTAATTGTTTTCAGATGTGATAATCTTATTAATAAAATTAAATGCAAAGTCCTTAAAGTAAGCAACTCTGTTTTGAAATTCTTTGGAAGATTCTGTACTACCTAGTCACTGTGTTATGTGTTAGTGGCTTGCTCAGTTAATATGCTTTGACTGTATTTTTTAAAGGTGAAGTTGACTCTAAAAATGTTCTAAGCTTGAACCATGATATTTATAGCTAAAATCTAATATCCACAGATTGTTCGAAGTGATATATTACAGATGATTTATTTGTAGATATTCATGTAACATAATGGCTTGTATCTCTTTTATCATTTGTACATTTGAATAATCACAGAATGATTTTGTGATAGCAAACAATGTTCTCCAATCCTTCTCTCAAATTCCATTTTTTGAGAAGCGCAAAGGGAATGAAAGGGCTTGCTATGTACATAAGGCTGCCTAAGAACTCATTAAGTAGCCCACTCTGGCTTTGAGTTCACAATCCCATTGCCATAGCCTCTGGGTGTTGGGATTAGAGGTCTATGTCCCTATATCCAAATTCCCATATTTTATCTAAAATCTTTCCAACTTTGCATGAAATTTACATAAAGGGCAATAGGGCTGAGCATTATATTATATTATATTATATTAATGTTAATATAGCTCAACATTAGAGTTTGTGCTTACATATGCAAGTACCTAGGTTCAGTCCCCTGCATAAAAATATAATAGCATGGAGCACTGTGATTTATAGATCACCCTAGTACCTGTGAGATGTAGACAGGAAGTACAAGAATTCAAACTACCTTCAGTTACATAGTGAGTTTGAGGCAGGTGTGAACTATATGAGATCCTGTCTTAAAAAAATAGTGGGGGGGGGGCTGGAGAGATGGCTCAGCGGTTAAAGGCACTGACTGTTCTTCCATGGGAACTGCATTCCAATCCCAGCACCCACATGGCAGCTCACAACTGACTGTAACTCCACAATCTGACACTCTCACATAGACAAACATTCAAGCAAAACACCAATACACATAAAATAAAATACATATAAAATAGAAGGTAAATATATTAAAAACATAGTGGAGCTAGAGAAATGAATCAGTGGTTAAGTGTAGTTGCTGCCTGGAAGAAGTACCCATGTTCACTTCCCATCACCCACACAACAGCTCACAACTGCCTGTAACTTCAGTTCCAGGGAATTTGTTGTCTCTCTGCCATCCGCCAACACCAGGCACACATGCAGTACCCATACACAGAAAAAAATACTCATACACATAAAAATAAGGATTTTAAAAAGAGATGACAATGATGCCTGAATTGGGTAATGATTAGCAAATTTATTATGCACGAGATTCTATGTAGTTAGCATTTCATGCTGTTTTTATTCAAATACATACCATCAATTAAACTACTTAAGCTGAAATCCTACATGTTTATAGAATGCTTTCATCTGGACCCTCTACAATCACCTCAAATTAATCATACCAAAACTATGCATCAAAAATCAAAGGTCTACTGACTGTATCCAAAAAAAAAAAAAAAAAGCATAGATTCTTTTATGGTGGTCTGTTGGCAAATGATACTATGAAAAGTTGTTAAACGATTTTTATACCTAACATTTAGATTTTGCAAATATTATTTAGGTAATTATCCTAAATTCACCACTTTCATTCAAAAGAAAGGATATTTGGTTCCATTAAACCAACCATTTCTAAGCTTTCATATTTAGGAGACAAGTCATGGTCAAAGGTCTTCATTATGGGTCAGACTCACATTTAAATGATTAATTTACTTGGATCCAGAGCACCCCATTGCTATAACCACTGATAAGCCTGACTGACTCGAACCCAATTATACTGAAATTAATTTGGGGTTGTCATTCAAATAGCTATCTCTTTTCAAACCCTACATCTAAAGTTCTTATGATCTCAAATAAATGAAGGAACATTTAATTAATTTTGTTATAGCTTGAAGCACAAAAAACATTTCTGAGAGATTATTTTTCCTCCCACTCTTAGAAAAATATTGTTGGGATTTTAAATAAAACGATACCAAATGTTTTCACATCTTCTCTTTCTTTATATACCAGGAACACCCCTTGTCTTTTGGTGTCATACCTATACTTACTTTTGCTTAGAATACCCTTCCCATTAGTTCATCTAGAAAACACCTACTTTCCTTTAAGCTCAAATATAAACTTTTTTGTGAACTTTTCCTTGATTTTCTTTAGTCATATTTAAATATTCTCCTCAGCTGGGCAGTGGGTGGTGCATAACTTTAATCTCAGCACTAGGGAGTAGAAGCAGGCAGATCTTTGATTTCTTTTTGTTAATATATGCACATACATATAATATACACATACATGGTTCTAACATATACTATGTATGCTTTACTATTTTTCAATTGTATTCATCATTGGAATTGAACTCCAGCTTATTGTTTTGTATTTTTAATAATTTTTTATATTAATCACAGGTTATTTACATTGTACGCAGCCTTAGCCCCCTCCCTCATTCCTTCCCAATCTCACCATTCCTCCCTCATCTCCGCCCTGCCCCTCTTTAAGTCTACTTATAGGGGAGGTCCTGCTCCCCTTCCATCTGACCCTAGTTTATCAGGTATCTTCAGAACTGGCTGCAATGTCCTCCTCTGTGGCCTAGCAAGGCTATTCCTCCATCGGGGGGGGTGGGAAGGTCAAAGAGCTACCCACTGAGTTCATGTCAGAGACAATCCCTGTTCCCCTTAATAGGGAAGCCCCCTTGGATGCTGAGCTGCCATGGGCTATGTCAGAGCAGGAGTTCTAGGTTATATCCATGCATGCTCCTTGGTTGGAGAGACTCTACCTAGCAGTGTATCAAAGCAGATGCTGAGACTCATAACCAAACCTTGGGCAGAGTGCAGGGAATCATATGAAAGAAGGGGGAGATAGAAAGTTGTAGGTAATTGGACTGGAGAATTCGATACTACGATGGCTGAGAGTGGCCATTGTCACGGTAAATTCTACCAGAGTGGACGCAGGATTAGCCACAGGATTATCACCATGGATTGCTGCAGCCATGAATCATCTGAAGGAATGGGCGGGCATGGGAGCATTAGCAGGCCTTCTGGTGTTGGTCTCCTTGGTTTGCCTGTGGTGTATATGCAAGATTAGAGTCTCACAACAGCGTAATGCAGTCATGACCATTCAGGCCTTTACAGCCATTGAAGCAGGACAGTCTCCCCAAGCATGGGAGCTAAAATGTTACGCTCAGGATGTGAGGCTAAGCACTGCACTCAGGGTCAGCCGCTTTCGACCCAGAGAAGAGCATGTCTGATTGCATGGGGGTTGATGCCCCAGGTCCCGCCTCTGAGAAAAAGGTATCGGACTGGTCTGATGCTCTTTGGGTGGATGACACCTAAATGAACATCGGTACAAAGTCCCAATTTATTCCTAATATCAGAGATCAGACCTCTACTCTTGCCTGATGCATCTAAAACAAAAAGGGGGAAGTGTAGAGAGCTGCGTAATGCCGCACCTTAAAGATGGAGCTGGTTTCCACCTTCCACCTTCCCGATGGTGAGTGCTCTCTGTCACAAACAACGTCATATTTGGCTAAGGCTGAGGATCTGGCTTGCTTCCATGTATGTGGACCTATCTGCATTGCCCACGTGGCAACGCTGGGGTTGGCTACCCAGAGGCTATTTAAGCTGTGGGCTGGCTTTCCCCAGGGTCAGATGATTGTTCAAGGTTCCTGAATAAACTGCATTGAAAAAAAAAAAAAAAAAAAGAAAGAAAGAAAAGAAAGACCTGGAGAGGATGGGAGCACCTCAAGGACCAAATATATCTGGGCACAGGGGTCATTTCTGAAAATGACTCTCCAACCAAGGATCTTTGATTTCAAAGCCAGCCTGATCTACAGAGTGAGCTGCAGAAAATCCAAGGCACCACAGAGAAACCTTGTCTCTAAAAACAAGAAAGAAAGAAAGAAAGAAAGAAAGAAAGAAAGAAAGAAAGAAAGAAAGAAAGAAAGAAAGAGGGAGAGGAAGGAAGGAAGGAAGGAAGGAAGGAAGAAGAGAGAGAAAAAGAGAAAAGGAAAGAAAGAGAGAAAGAAAGAATGAAATGAAGGAAGGAAAGAAAGAAAGCAAAGAAAGGAAGGGAGGAAGGGAGGAAAGAAAGAAAGGTTCATCTCCTCTTCATAAATACATTATTTTAGATTTTACTTTCATATTTTCAAATACCACATCTTTCATAAAAATTATGGCTTCTAATTTTTCATCATATGTCCTTTATCTAAGATGTAAGAGGGATCAAATCCTGGGCCTCAATCATGCTATCACTGAGCTGTATCTGAAACCCTAAACCTATTTTCAACCTGATTTTAACAACTTTCCCCAATTCCTAAAACTTCCCCTTTGGTTTAACCTCAGTATCAAGTTCCATTCTGATTCTTAGGTACTTATCTTCCCTAAATGCTTCCACAAGGGCAAATCATTCTTTTTCTGACATTTCCAAAAGTGTTCACTGGCTTCAAAAGAATTTAAGGGACAAATTTCAATTTTTCTCTCCAAATGTGCTCAGTCACTTCAGGTTCATTTGCTTCAAGATGAAAACAAGGTTTTTTACCAGAAATTTCATTTTACCAGAAATAGTTTACCAAAATACTTCTACGTTCTGTAATTTCTAAAGGTAAATTGAAAAAAAGAGCAAAATCATCTCCAGTCTTGGAAAATTTATTTGAGGTAATTCTCAGTTAACTTCTCCAGCTGGCTTTTAGAGGTGGTTTAGAAGTCTCAGAGAGCAGAATGGTATTGGAGCAATTTGTCTGCACTGTCTCAGGTTGGGAGTGACTCACCGGTATTCCTTGGTGTACTCAAAGTCTTGTTTGTTGTAGGCAGGTTTTAGGAAATTGCACTCAATGACTCCAATTACTCCCACACCTTCTTCATCAATTGGCTTAAAAGAAAATATTAATTTCAACCCATTACTATTGACAGCCTAGAGGAACTTCCTTTTGATAAAAAAAATAATGGAAAAGGTTACACAATATTCATGGGGAAGGAAAGGCCATGGAGAGTTAGAGGAGCACTTAGAATATACTTTGATAGATGGAAAACTGACATGTTCTAGAGCAGAGATACTTTTCTTTTTTTGTTGTTCACTTTTTTGTTATTGAACATAGATTTTTTTTTCATGTGATTTATCCTGATTATGGTACCCCTCCTTCTGCTCCTCCTAGATCTTCAGTCCTTTCCCACCTCCCCTCCCATCAGGATCCACCCTCTTTTCTTTCTTTCATATTGTTCAATGACTCACAGATCCCTACAATTCCTCAGCTCAGGTAGCTATCTATACTTCATCCACACAACTCCATTTTTACTTGTTTGATATTCTAGGATTGCCAAAAGATTCAATGGAATAAAGAATTTACACTGCTCAAAAGCAGAATTATATGCTAACACTTTGCAGATTAGGGGTGAAATGTAATCGCCACACTGAATCTTAGACATTTCCACACACAGAGGCCACCACGTATCTACTGGAGTTAGATGTGAAGTGAGAGACACTTGGGGGTTTTCAAACTTCCTCTACTCTTTACTAGAACCAAGGAGTAATTAAACTGACACATAATCAGGGGCTGTTTACAAAGATGATTTAACAGGAAAAACCAAGATATTCACACAGTTAGCTATCTTGGGTCTTATTTAACTGTCCTACTTATACAAAGCGTTCTGTCATTTACTGTGCTTTAGCCAGCTAATCTTCAAAACAAGAACAAAAGGGTTGCCAGTGGAAATTGCTCCTTTAAATGATCATTAAAACATCAAAGGTAATGGTAACATTTATGTAGCTTGGTTTATAAAATATTTCATACCATTTATCACACATAACATCTTCCAGCCCTTTAAACTGAAAGGGATATAAAGAAAATGTTGTTTTTACTTTACATCAAACCTCAAAGAATTAATTGATTTGCCCAGGGATTTAGCTTATAAATAGAAACCCCAGGGCACAAATCTTGGTTTTCGACCAGTTAATTTTATGAGCCTTCTAATATACCTTTATTGTCTCACATGATTTTATATGCTAATAAGTCAATATATATCAACAGATACCTAGTTGCTGGATTAGCACCTCAGAAATAAACTTTTTCCACACAGGACACCTCACCCATTGATACAGAATTTCAGTATCAGAATCTAACAACTGTTGTGAGATGCAGCTGAAAACCACTAAAGATTTAAGATTTTAGATTTCTCCTCCCATTCATTGCAGGCTTCTATGACATACAGTAAGCACTCACCTTTGACTGGCAGCCCACCTTCTCAAAGGCCTTAATAAGGCGGTTATTATGATACATCATAACTCCAAACTGGTTATATTTGCAAGAGACTCCAAACGTGATTCTCACCTGCTTATTCTGAGAAGAAAATCATTAAGGAGACAAAACACCAGAAGCTTCAGGGGAAAAAATATAAGCATTATGTTACAGAAAAAAGAAACCCACTCTAAATGTTACTAAATGTGAATTGACATAACCTAGAAGGCATTTAAAATTACAAGCATTCTCTTGTTGTTTTTTTTTTTTTTTTTTGGGGGGGGGGAGAACGGATGAGACATGGTTTCTCTGTGTAGCCCTCACTATCCTGGAACTCACTCTGTAGACCACGCTGGCCTTGAACTCAGAGATCCACCTGCCTCTGCCTCTGAAGTGCTGGGATTAAACACATGTGCCACCACCAACTTCTCTGCTTTTTGGCTGCCACAGAGTGAGCTACCTACTCTGCTCCACCATCTCTTTCTTGCACAGTGGACAGATCCTCTGAAACCATGAGCTTAAGTCAATCTGTTTTGTTTTAGTTTCTCTTACTATATAACACAGATACAAGGAAAAAAAAAGGTTACACAGCCTCTGTCAGTGACAAGCTGTGTGCACGAATACCATGTGCTAAATAGATCAGGTGCCAGGGGAAACATGTACAATTGGTAAACCTAACACACTAATATTTGACTCAGAACATATAAAGTTTTTGGGGCTCTAGGAACTCAAGAGAAACTTCAAATGGGACCTATTCCCAAAACAGAAAAGAAACAAGACAAAAGTTTCCCAAATCAATCAAAATCTACACACCATAAAGTTGATATTTTAAAGATAGTAATTGTCAAATATTTTGTTCTGTACACTTTTAAAGCTTTAAGTAATGGGCCGAGGGTACACTGTGGGAGGAAATGCATCAAATTTGTATGAAGAGCACAGAGAGGTGTGAAGAGGTTTTTGCCTTGATGACTAAGGAATACATAAATCAGGCTTCATTACCTTGCTCCGCAGTCATCCTGGGAAAATAATTCTAGTATTTGGAGTTTCGTTTTTGTCATGCCAACATTAGCTCTATTTAACTAGAATTGTAATATGAGAAGGTAACTGGATTAATGGGAAGGTGGGCTGTGATAAATATAAAATGCATGCATTGAAGTTGGTCTGATAGAGACCCACAGAAGTACAAAATCAGCCTCAGAAAAGGAACAGATCCTAAAACGGGAGTTGGAAAACATGTCATTAGAGGGATTCTGCTAAATGCACAGCAATAAGATCTCAATCTACATAAGGTGAAATTATAAATAATGTTCTTACTTGCTCATTATGACTCTAAGTTGGGCTTGTTTGGGGCTTTAAAAGCAAATCTCCTAGTAGAGAAGTTATGTGTTTCCAAAAAGGGGAAAAAATAAGTTCAGTTTGAGTAATAACTAGTTTATTTTAAATGAGCAATTTCTAATTGTGGCTGAAAAAAAAGGACAAAGTAAAACCATGCCTTTGGTTTAAAAAAATGCAGAGAACATGTCTCTAGGGCCAATTATTCTTGGTTACTATAAAATAAAAAGCAATTTTTCATAAATACTTGAGTTCTCAGTTTTCTGAAGACTAATTTTTCCTCAAAACGCCACCAGTGAAGATATTTAATTAGCATAGTTCATCTTAAGATTGTCCCTAGTATCTAAAATACATTCACAGTTCAATGAAGTATAGAAAATGAGCAAGTGCTCTGTTGGCTGTCATTATGGGAAGTTCCCAGGAAATCCATGTTGAGCTTGTTAATGATTCATCTCCTCCTAGAATACCTTTAATTTCCACTCAATAATTCACATCCAAGTCTAAATCTGGACCTAGTACAACATAAACTATATGATTAACAAGCCCAATTAAAATTTTATTTTAATAAATATAAGGATGACATAATTCCAGTATAACTAACATGTAATGTGGATATCTATGGATGATATTCTCAAATCTGGCTGCTCACTGGCATATTGAGGACTTAAAAATGAATGTTTCTATTAAAAAATAATTCAAACCTAGGGATGGCAGCATATTCTTGTAATCTTAGCACTCAGGAAGCTGAGGCAGGAGGATCACCTCAAGTTTAAGGTCAACCTATACTGAACAGTGAGTTCCAGGTCAGCATGGACTACTGTGGGAAGCACTGTCTCAAGATAAATAAATAAGGGATGTTCCCCCTCAGTTTCCTTTCTTGTTCCATGTTTTCTGGGAGGCTCCAGGCAGCAGCGAATTGTGACAGACACTGGGACTTTGCAGCCAAGCATGGGGCAGTGCTCCGGGGGTCCTGTGGAAGTGGACAAGACAGGAACCTCACAGGAAGACCAACAGAGACAACTAACCCAGTCCCATGGGGGCTTACAGAGACTGAGACATCAACTAAGGAGCATGCATGATCCGGACCTAGACCTGCACACGTGGCTTGGTCTTCATATGGGTTGCCTGGCGAGTGGAGGGGGGTGCCTGCCTTTGGATTACTTCCCCTTGGCAGGGTGCCTGGCCTGGCCTCAGGAAATGAGGATATGCCTAGTCTTGATGTGACTTGCCCTGTGGAGGGTTGATACTGGGGGAGGGGGCTCCCCTTTTCTGGGGAGAAAGGGAGAAGGGAAGGTGGAAGAGGAGAAGGGGGAGGACTGAGAGGAGAGAAGGGAAGGGGCACCCTCAGGATGTAAATTTTAAAAATAATAAGTAAGTAAGTCAGTATTAGATTTTAAAATCTAATGAGCCACAGTCTTCAAACACACATGACATATGACTTTCACTTCACAGTTCACAGGTACTTGCTGATAAAACTGACGTCTACATTTAAAATCTTCCTTCAAGGGTCTAACGGGATGCATGTTTTAGCACACAATTTTGAATTGGGATAAGGCAGTGTTTTGGCTGTGTACCAATAGAGAAATTTGACCTTAAAATGAAGCTGTAAGCCTCACGTAAGGATACTGTGGAGGTAGGCTTATATATATCGTATTCTACATTGGCCAGGCTCTTAGCAATCATCTGGGTGGCCACCTTCTTTTGCCGCAGAAAAATCTTCATCCGGGGCTTCATATATAAAATACTACAAAATGCCTATGGATTTGGGAAAGGAAAGTTGTTATGCGTATTGCCAATTCTACAGATATCTTCCCCCAAACACCACTAGCCAACTGAGTCTAGGCTTAGCAAATACTTGGCTCAGTTTCCATGCTTGTTGTAGTATTTCAACTCCCATTTTGAAGTGGGAGTAGCTATATTAACTAAACTGCTTCAGAGTAGATGGTGAAAAAGGGTCCCAGCAGAGAATCATCTCTAACACAACTGCACTTCAATTCTGCTCTATGATATTTTCATGTTACAGGAAATCATACTTCCCACTGGTGAAGACAGACTATTCCTACTCACCCGCAGGGAATATTCTGTTTCCGGCAGCCCAGAGGTGATACCACCAGTCTCTTTGTCTTCAACTTCGAAGTCTGATACAAGGATATCATATTGATCTGTATCAAAGTCCAGCTCTGACTTTCCATCTTTGTTTCTGAGTGAAAGATGTAAGTACCAATCTAAGAAGAACTGACCCCACTGGGGGTGGGGTGGGGACAGGGGTTTTATTAGGAACCCAACAGAAATGAAATATAAGCCAACACTAGGGTATATGCTCCTTTCTCTGACTACCAAAGGAACTACAAACTATGTAATTTGAGAACCATACAATATTTGCTGTTCCTATTCTAAACCGGTCTACCATGTTTCTTTCATAGTGTTGGTGATACCAGGTTCATAAGGAAAGACAAAAAGGAATATGGAATATCTGTGATCTGAGGAGTTGAATGGATGTCAGCTATTCTCAAAACAAGATCTTAAATATCAACTTTCTGAGTCCTGCTAGACAAGTCACAAAATATCATTTATTCTGCTGACATCAGCAACAGAAGATGGACAAATAAAATACCAAGATTGCCCAGTCTCCATTCCTATGCCCCTCCCACCCTGCCCAAGACAGACTCTTACCATGTATCCCAGATTGACCTAGAACTCAGTTATTAGACCAGGCTGGCCTCAAACTCAGAAAAATCACCTGCCTTTGCCTCTCAAGTTCTGGGGTTAAAGGCATGTGGCATTATGCCTGGTCCCACACTACCTCTTAATTTGTTAAAAAGTAACACACACACACACACACACACAAACACACACACACACACACACACACACTGCTATAGAATGTCATTTATTCTCTAGCCTTCTGAAATATGGAATTATTGCATACACCTAACAACACTGGTATCTCTTTTATATCGACTCTATTTTTTTTTTTCATTTTCTGTTTTGTTTTGTTTATGTGTAGCCTTGGCTGTCCTGGACTCGCTTTGTAGACCAGGCTGGCCTCAAACTCACAGAGTTCTCCCTGCCTCTGCCTCCCCAGTGCTGGGATTACAGGCGTCGCCACCACACCCAGCTTATATAGACTTTTCTTATTCTCAGTATTTCTTTTTTTTTTTTTTTTTTTGCCACTTAGCTTTGGTCCTTCCAAGACTGTGAGCAACCTCATTAACCAATATCAGGGGGGGAAATAAAGAATCGCCTTTGTTCCTGGAAGAAAAACTTTACAGTTGTTATTTAAAAGATGAGTTACAGAGACAATCTATATCAGAGCAATGGTTTTGAAAATTTGATCTATGGAACAGTAGTCCCTGGAGAAACTCTTAAATAAGAAAAAGAGAAATAAAAGTTGTCTGATCAAATAAAATTGAGAAAGAATCCTTGGAGAGTTACCTCAAGCTCTAATCTTAACCTCATTCATACTTCAGGCTCATGTTCAGAACAGCTATGCTGACCGGGGACCAGCATAGCCAGTAGCATCAGCCTGTCTAAAGCTCACACCACGGTAAAAGCGTATTCTAGATTTTTCAGGATAATCATGATTCTTACTATCCCAGTGCACACTGATACAAAAACTCTGAGGAAGGTCCCTATCTTCCCTGTTCCTCACTTGCCAAAACAAGGAAAACACTTTTATTGGGATATACTTATATTTAATTGCTCTCTAAAACATTAGCACAGTCATGTGACTGAGAAGTCTTTCAACAAAGTAACATAGAAAGCTTTAAGACACCTCCTCTCACCTCCCCTATCAGTGGACTTGGGAGGGGCATGCGCGAAGAAGGGGGAGGGAGGCTGGGACCGGGACTCAGGAGGAGCTTATGGGGGGATACAAAGTGAATAAACTGTAATTAATAAAAAAAGATGCATATTTCAGGAAAAAAAGACACTTCCTCTCAACATTATCTGACCATACAAGCTTCTAAGTATTATTGAGAAACAATGCATAAAGGAAGAAGTCTATTGAATATATATGTATCATTGAAACTGCCACAGCAAAGTGGTCCCTGGTTATATAAATATTTATCATTAAGGTTTTCTCCATAGGGCATGTGAGCTCTCCTTACTTTTCATTTTTTAATTGTAATTTACACTGTCTGTATAAGCCAGCATTCTTTTAATACATATATAGTTCACTCAGCTAAGAAATTTAAAAAGTGAGCTGGGCAGGGTGGTGTACGCCTGTAATTCCAGCACTCAGGAAGGCAGAGGCAGACAGATCTCTGTCAGTTCAACGCCAGCCTCATCTACAAAGCAAGTCTGGGACAGCCAAGGAAAAACAGAGAAACCCTGTCTCAAAAAAAAAAAAAAAATTGAAAAGTGCTTGATGTATAGAAAAAAGATAAACATATTCATGAATTATTCTATTAAAGACAACTAATCCTCCTATGCCATATTAAAATTTTTTAGGGTTTCTGTGTTTAAGATCTAGTACAGTCTTAAATGTATCCTATTTGGCATGCCAAAATTAAAAGATGCTTCATAGACCTTCCCTTGATTGTTGTATTAGCTTTAAAGTTATGATCTTAACTCAGCTTCATTACAGTTAAAAAACAATATGCTTCAAAGATTTTTGTCTATTCTAACTACTCTGAAAGTATTAGTACAGACTTTTTTATTTTAAAACTATCAACTATATTTCATTATAATCTTTCTTATAATTCATTTTAGCTGGCCAATGTATAAAATAGCTATCATTTGCCAATCTTCAATGTCAATAAATACGAACAGAATTGTAAAGGATTCTGAGGATGTCACAATAATGTTGCATCGCACTATCATTATCATTTATATCTACAGCCTCATGATGTCCAACCTACCTTCTATACACACTGTTTTTGCAACAAGAACCACTATTTCAACATAATCAAGAAAGTTACAGACATGAATGAAAAAAAAAGATAAAAAAGTCTCAGTATTTATCCAATCTACTCTAGAAAGGAATATTAAAATGTACTTTATCATACTATGGTGGCTTATTAGAACTTAACACTCTTGTAATACTATACCTCCGGATATTCCAAATGAGGACACGAGTGCCTTTTTTGCCTGGGATAGCATCGAACTGAGATAGCAGGTCTTTTTCACTGTTGAAAATTGAATAGTTCAAGATGGCTTCTAGGCTTGGCAAAGAATCTTCAGTAACAATCATTTTTTGTAAAAAAAAAATCAGTCAAAGAAAATGAGTATCTTAGGATGATAGCAAGAAGTTAAGAGTCAGAGTGAAACTCACTGGGTCACAAAAAAAAGGACATGAAAAAAAAAGAACTAGCTGAGAAGAGGAAGAGGATCAGTGGGAGGGACCAGGAGAGGGTGGAGTAAATATAATCCAAACACATTATATACATGAGAATGTGATAATGAGACATACTATTAAACAGTTATGTAAATGAACAAAAACTGATAAAGAGAATGTCTTTGGGGTTACACGTAGACACATCAACATACAAATGATGGGTATTATTGCTCCAAAAATAAAGTAGGTAGAAAGTGGAAAAAGGCTTTTATTCAAACATAAAAAATCAGTTATACTTGCAGAATATAGTTGCAAAGATGTAATGTACAAAGAAAGTACTTCATTTTTAAAAAAGTCAAAGGTCAAAATGTTAAACAATCTGGAAGCAGTAAGTTCATTTTTCCCACTAGATTTCTCCCACCAGAAATGGGAGTCCATCCAGGTATATACAAATGAACCATTCTGTTAGCAGATAAGCTGGTAAACAGGATATTTCTAAGAGCACAAACACAAATGTGGTGTTTTCAGGGGCCCTGAAAACTACCATGGAACAATGGCTAGCAAAAAGATACTTCTATAAATCAAGCTGTAACAACGAGAATTTAAGCCCGGGGGGGGGGGGCATTTCAACTTCTGCTAATGGTCCACTAGTTTAAAAAATGTTTAGTAGAGGGATATCTCATATGTGTTTGAGACAGTTGAATACATCTTTAAACATAAAAGCTTATTTGAAATATGAAATATCAAGTAACAGCTGGATTTGGACTGAAGAAGAGGTTCTACCAAAGTAGTCAAACCAATATTTAACCAATTACTCTCTGTTTCTAGGAAGGATATTGCTTTGCTGGCTGAAAGGGACAATTGGTACAATAACTGCCTGGGCCTGAATACATTCCAGGTAGGACTGGGACAGAAGTCCAACAGTGAGAGTACTCCCATTCTTGGTGAAGACAAGAGCATCCTTTCCTAGCCGCATGGAACCCGACTTGAAGCCATTACCAAAGACCCCAATGGGACACTGGCTCTTCTTTATTACTTTATCTGTAAAGCCAAAGCTGAAATTACAGAAGAAAAAAGAAGTGAGAAAGGTAAAATACATCTTAAAATAGTTAAAAGAGAGAATGCTTGGCTTACACATGCAGAATAGCAACAAGTTGGTTTTTTCACTCTTTTTGGTACTGCCAAGAAATATAAAGGAAATTATGATTGAGCTATGAGACAAATTTTCCAGTATGGCTTGTTTGTACTTAAATATTAAAGAGTTATATATGCCAGAGTCACACTTTGTAAATTCAGTGCTCCTACTGGCTAACATAACAGTAGGAGCCAGCCAGGGTAGGCCTTGTGCAGCTGCCTTTCCTGTTTAAATAAATCAACCCTGACTGCTAATAGTTGGGGCTATATGAAAGGAGTAGCTACCTGGAAAGGGTCATAAAAGTGCAGTACTAAGTGAGGTACTTGGACTATGCACCTTCTCATCTGGTTCCATCACCCCTAAAAAACTAAAAGAAATCATTTACCTTGACAATTCCAACTCCCTACCCAAAGGATAGCCCTCTCAATTTTAGGCCTCTCTTCCACCTGCTGGGACAGCTCACTGGAAAGTGGCCAAAGGATAAAAATAGGTAGTTCTGCCTGTGAATATCTGCAAACAGCTGCAGTATAAACTCCCTTGTTCTATTAAAGGCCTCTTACTGAGTCACCTCAGTAAACTCTGCAGCCCCTTGTCATCAGCTTACTCTGCGAGTCAGAATCCTTCCCTTTCCTATAGTTTCCATTTAGATACTCAGATATACATTCAAATAACAGAATCTAAGAAGATTTAGACATGTGAAGACTACAAAATGATCTTCCTCTTGTATCTTGTGCCACCATAAATAACACTAATTTTTGAGGATTGCATGTCTTCAGATTGCCGAATTTCACAAAGATGTACAGTCATCAGTTTAATTTTTATTGAATCCCTATGAGTTATGCATTATTCTATGTACTGGAGACACAAATGTTAATAAAATTGATATGATTCTTGCCCTCATAACTGATAGTTGACAGATTTCATGTATTACAGATTAACTGCTTCTACAATATCAGTGAAAGAGAAACTGTCTCCACATAGCACAACTGAGCAGACTGATTCAGGCCTTACTCCTTCCAGTGGGAAGACGGTTCAGCTACCTGTTTTGTATTTCCAGAAGGCTGGGGTTTTATGTTTACTACCCAATAAAGGGGACTGGCTTTCAAATGTTGTTCTATAATGTTATGTAATCATGTACAGCTGTTCTCTAGGTCTATGTGCATCTTACAAATAAATCTAATAGGAGATGAAAACAATTTTCAGGGAAGTGGTCCTCTGAAAAGAGAAGAACCCTGAGTAACTGTTATGTTTGGGCTTTAATGATACCAGGAAGTAAGGCATATAAATTGGTATGGTTCTGATATTTTCATTCTTCTTGTAGAAGAGCTGGCTGAAGGAAAACAAAACAAAACAAAACAAAAAACAAGGTCATTAGGAAGATAAAGTTGCAGTCTCTATAAAATATGTTAATTATAAAGTAATATTATAAAGTAGTATTCAATCTTTACTTTTAAACTGACTCTACAACTTATTTTGAGAACTGTCATATACTGTTCCTTCTCTGTACTCCAGATCTAACGATACCTCTAAAATTCAGGGCTCTTCTTCATAAACAGGCCTTTTACCTGCCACACAAAATGAATTTGTACTGCCATTTGGATTTAATTTTTTTTCCTAATAGCACAAGAAAACTTTAAATTAAACAGTCATGGGAAAGTCGCACAACAGGCAAATTGTCAATCTCTTATTTTCTAATCTCTTCTACTGTCTGTCAACCACTTTCTGTTTCATGTGCAGAAATTCTCATTGTATTACTTACTTTAAGGAGATCAGATACTGATAAAAGTTGAAAATGTAAGTAATAGGGCAGGGTCAAAACCAGGATGGAAAAGAATAAAAGCAAGAAGAAAGGGCAGCTCTAGACTTTGTCCTTCTATCAGTAACTCTTCCATGTGTTCTTTTATTTTCACCAAAGTTCCCATGGTAAGTATTCTATTTAACTGTGAATACCTAACACAAAAGTGCTCACCATACTTAATGTAAGTAAAGTTTATATAGCTTCATATAGTTAAAATAATTTCAACAGAGCCATCTTAGCTTAGATGGTTTATCTTCACCAAGTCAATCTCATTCTATCCTCTCTTGTAACAAATAACATTGTTTATAAGCTAAGGGATTTGGAGAATGACATTTTTGATGGAATATAAGAACATAGCAACTTCCTCTTGAATACCCTTAATATGTCAGGAATCTAGACTCTGGAAAGATAAATTTAAATTGGGATGCTGACCAATGAAAGAAACTTTAGCAAAATCTAGGGAAATACATGAGCAAGCATTTGCATTTCTGTGTCCAACTATAATGGTGATACAATATAAACCATAAGTGGCCGAAAAACTGACAAGCCTATGGTTACTCTCCAGCTGCTGTTTTGGAACAGACCTATGACAGTATACAACTCTGAGCAGAGGCAGAAAGGGCCTTCAGTCTTCAGCTCTGTGCTTTTAATCCTTGATCTTTCAAATAGGCTTTTCACCATGCCAGGAAAGGCCGCCATATAGGATATATACATATCCAGACTCCCAAACTATTCAAGAAGCCAAAAAGGACAGTAGCCCTTAAAGACACTGATTCGAAAGGTTTTCTTTGTTTTAGTTTTTTTTTTTTCTTCCCCTTCAGGAGCTGGGGGTTAAACCCAGGGCCTTGCACATGGTAGGCAAGTGTGCTCTTGCTCAGAGAAACTACCTGTTCATCCTAGACTTTCCTTTTGTGGTTTAATTTTCATGGGAATTCTGTGTTTACAAAAAAAAAACAAAAAACAAAACAAAACAAAACAAAACACAAAAAAACCTGCCCCTTCAGTTACACACCCTACTTTATTAATCTGAAAACAGGAAGAGTAGCATAATGGGTCACGAAAACAGGCACAGGATACCAATAAATGCTAGAGGTCAAAAAGAGCAACTATAGGCTGATAATTTTGCATACTTTGCACAATGGGTTCTATTATTTTTTCCAAATACAAAAGAAAAATGCCATTAAACGAAAAATAGAAAAAATAATTTACACAATAATAATCTTCAAAACTACCTCTAAAGTTTAGAGTGTTTTTGTAGTTGTAGTAGGCTAGTAGTAGGCTAGGGCTATATAGACCAGTTAGAACAGTACCAGCTGGTTGGGTGCAAGGCACTGCTAGAAAAACAATTGTAGGAAGTGTGGTCTTGGGTTGGATGTCAGGACTGGACTAAATGATCCCTTTTAAATAAATGTTATCTTTTAGCTGATTCAAGTTTATTCCGAGATAAAAATCACAAGTAAAATCCAGTATGTATAGTACATTAAGTACTCAACACAGTTTTGTAAGTTATAAATCTAAAGAGTAAGTGCTCTGGGAAAAACAGTAAGAAATATGTTTGGCTCCCTTGAGAAAGAATAAATTTTGAATGGATGTTATTGATCTTCATATTTTGCCTAAGTGTCATTTTGTGAGCCATCAAAATGTCTCAGTAGGCAAAGGTATTTTCATCAAGCTTGACGGCTTGAGTTCAATCCCCAGTACACACATGATGAAAAACAAACAAACAAACAAAAAAACAAAAAAAATCATGTCTGTCTAGCTTACCACTGAATTTGAAATAAAGTTTTCATTCAGTACTTACTGGATGAATTTGAAACAAAACTTGTGATTATTCCTAAACTAAAAAAGATTTTATTTCTTTATATTTTATGTGAATAGGTGTTTTCTCCATGTGTATGTCTGTGCATCAAATGCATGCAGTGTCCACAGAAGCCAGAAGAAAATGTCAGATTCTCTGAAATTGGAGTGACAGACTGTTGTGAGCCACCCTGTGGGTGCTAGGAATTCAACCCACACCTGAAGAGCAACCACTGCTCCTAAATACTGATCTATCTCTCGAGCTCCTGCAATTATTTTTAAACCATTCTCCTCTTTCTTTCTTTTTTATAACTATATCAACTTTCAAAGAGATAATTGCACAGAAAAAAAAGGAAAATTTTTAAATTTGCTGGGCCTACTGTGCGATGCCCATGTAATTAGGATAAGGCATTGTGAGAGAAAGTGAGAAAAGTGATCAATAGGAGCTATGGAGATAGTTCAGTGAGTAAATTGTTTGATGTGTAAGCAAGAGGACCTGAGTTTAGGTTTCCAGTGCTCACATAAAAACCTGCACTTGGCACACCATGCCTGTAATCACATTACTGGGGACTGGAACCAGAAGGATATCTGGGGATGCCTGGCAAGCTAGTCTAGCTGAAGGCAAATTCCAGACTCAGTGAGAAACCCTCTCAGGAATAAAAGGTGGAGAGGAATTGAGGAAGACATCTGAAATCAGTCTCTGGCTTCCACACATGGACATGTATGTACACATAGATACACAAACATGTACATACACAAAAACACATGCAAAAACAGGTTGTCAAGTGACCAGCAATTTTAGGGAAAATAGAGTAATGCAGAATTAGACATGAAAATTATAGTTCCAGCCTATCTAAGTTGTCTTCCTTTGAGTATGTACTATTTATTTTAGGTAATAAAATGGAGATTGTGGATTAGAGAATCAAACCAAGTCTCTTCATTCACCCCATACTGGATATATTCTGTCTCATTTCTAGAGGTTTCCCTCAAGTATTTTGTTTGTTCTGCTTGTTTTGATAGAGACTCATAGCCCAGAGAAGCCTACAACTCTCAATCTTCTTAGCTTTTTCTCCCAAGTTGCTGGGATTACAGCCATGTACTACCATACCTGGCACTCAAAAATATTCTCTTAATTTACAAGAGGCTAAGAGAATAAGGACTGGAGCTCACTGGTTAAAAGCACTGGTTCTTCTTCCAAAGGACCTGAGTTCAATTCCCAATACCCGTTTGGAAGCTCACAGCTGTTTTTAAGTCCAACTCCAGGGAATCTGAGATATTACATGTAGGCAAAACACCCACACACATTAAACAAAGTATTTTTTAAGAGGGACTAAAGTAAAAGATATACTGATTGCCGAGTAGAAAAACTGAACTACTTACTTTGACCGAATTTTATTATTGTTTCTTTGAAGGATCAAAGGAATTTCCCTGTAAACAGCTACAAACTCATAAAACTTTCAAATAAAACTACAACACAATGGACTTGTTTTCCACTTTTAGGATTCTGAGCCCCTTCCCTCTGCCTCAGCCCTGCTCCATTGTTACCCACATTTTACATGCTCTAGTTCAGGAAGCACATGGAGAGTTAACAACCACATCTGCTGAAAAGGAAAAAATAAAGAAGGAAAGAGTTGAAGAAACACTCATCTTGCACCAAGTGATATGGGAAGACAATAAAACATAAAAATTCTGAAACACAAATGTTTAAAAATAACTAAATGAACTAGGCATGGCAATATGAATTTATCTTCAGCTTCAACAGCTACAAAATACCATGCTTAACTCTGCAGTTCTACTGTAAAACCTTCTAAGATTATGTATGTGGATTCCTTCTATTTATCATTCAAGAGGTTTCACAGTTCTAACTTATGAGTCATCTCAACTCTAGCACTCATGACTTTAGAATGAGTTTAGGTCAGTGTCTGGCTCTCTGATTACCTTCCCCTGAGGGGGGAGGACAACCTTACCAGTCCACAGAGGAAGACAATGCAGCCAGTCCTGATGAGACCTGATAGGACTAGGGTCAGAAGGGGAGGAGGACCTTCCCTATCAGTGGACTAGGGGAGGGGTATGGAAGAAGAGGGAAGTCGGGTGGAACTGGGAGGGGAAGAGGGAGGAGGCTACAGCTGGGATACAAAGTGAATAAATTGTAATAAATTAGAAAAATTAAAAAAGAATGAGGTTAGGTGAGTTATGAACTGAAGAAGGTTTCAGATAAGTGGAGAAATTTAAGTTTTTACTTAGAACTTTTTCTTTTCTTTAACTATCATTCCTTACCCCTTACCCTTTCTTACTTTATTAAATTTGACTCACCCTTTACATTTTGATTTGAACAGTATTTTAAGTAGGAGAATTTTACAGACCTCTTGAGGTCAGGTTGGGTTCCTCTGTGGACTTTCCCCATGTATCTCATGTTTTCCTATTATTATGCTTATTGTATTTTATTATGGTTACTTGCTTTAATCATCTTAATTGCCAGCTAGATTCTATATTCCCTGAAGGCAGAAATATTTTCTGCTTCACAATTGATATCTTGACATTAAGATATGCTTAATAAATGTTTGTAGGGTAAACAGAGGTAAGTTAAAATCTTATAGAAAGTTATTGGGTCTTAAATAAAGTTTGTTTAGTTCAGATAAGAAAATAGAATGAAGACATTTTTACCTGAGCATTCGATGGAGTTTGTGAGGTGTCATGCCACATCCGTCATCAGTAAAGGTCAAACAAGATTTATTCTTGACTTCTTCAACATCTATAAAGACTGTCCTGGCAGATACATCTGGATCTACAGCGTTATCTGCAAAAGGTAGAAATTTGTGATATTAGAGCCTCCCCTTCCAATAATCTATCAAAAATCTCCAGTTCAGTAACAAGAAATGTAACTCTGTCTTTAACTCCTTCCTATGAGTGTCCCAAAAGATAAGCAAGGAGTCACTAATGATGGTGCCCTTACTGAGTTACTGAGAACTGTGGACGTGATGGCAGATGGAGCCACAAAGCCGATTTCCAGTTTTTATATAATGGATGATCCTGCAACCTGACTTTCTCCCCCGAACCCCCCCCCCCCCCCAAAAAAAAAGTCGGGGTCTATAGAAAATGTGCTATTTGCAAAGCATTTTGTTTTGGTTTGGCTTTACTACTCCTTGACTCTCAAGACACTTTACAGCTCATGAACACATATAGTAAAAGGTGGGCAGAGTGAAAAAGTTAAACTAGCAGTTTGGGTAAAAATGGATGTATCTTATGCACATTACAGTTTCTTTGTAAAAAAAAAAAAATTCTAGCCATGTTCAGTCCTGATGCAACTTGATGAGCTGTGGTGGATCGGAAAGGGAAAAGGGGAGGGGGTAAGGAAGAAAGGATGGGACTGAGAGGGGAGGTGGGAAGGGGCCACAAGGATATAAAGTGAATAAAACAAATAAATGAGAAAAAAAATTCCGCTTTTTAGTATCATCTCCTCTGTTAAAGAACACAGGTACTGGTGTGTTGGTATATGCCTTTAATCTCAGCACTGAGGCAGAGGTAGTTAGATTTCTGTGAGTTTGAGGACAGACTGGTCTACATAGCAAGTTACAGGGCAGCCAGAGATATGTAGTGAAAAAGTGGCAAAAAGAAAACCCACGACCATACTAGCTCCGCAGGATCGCCATCACTGACGGTATGACCCGCCCAATCCCACAGTGACAGAGAATACGCTATATACTCACCAAAACCAGGCAGAAACGTCATACAACCTGGACACACCAACTCAAGCGATAACACATGCTGGAGAGGTTGTGGAGAAAGGGGAACCCTGCTCCACTGCTGGTGGGAATGTAAACTGGTACAACCACTCTGGAAAGCTATCTGGCGCTTTCTAAGACAAATAGGAATAGTGCTTCCTCCAGACCCAGCTATACCACTGCTAGGTATATACCCAAAGTTTGTTCAAGTACACAAAAAGGACACTTGCTCAACCATGTTTATAGCAGCTCTATTTGTAATAGCCAGAACCTGGAAACAACCCAGATGTCCATCAACGGTGGAATGGGTACAGAAATTGTGGTATTTTTATACAATGGAATACTACTCAGCAATCAAAAAGGAGGAAATCATGAAATTTGCAGGCAAATGGTGGGATCTAGAAAAGATCATTCTGAGTGAAATATCCCAGAAGGAGAAAGACAAACATGGGATATACTCACTTATATAGACCTATAAGATATGATAAACATAATGAAATCTATACACCTAAAAAAGATAATCAATTGAGCGGACATGGGGTAAGATGATCAATCCTCATTTAGAAAGACAGATGGGATGTGCATTGAACGTATGACAGGAGTCTACTGAGCGCATCTGAAAGACTCTAACTAGCAGTGTTTTCAAAGCAAAGACTCATGACCAAACCTTTGGCAGAGTACAGGGAATCATAAGAAAGAAGGGGAGTTAGTCTGATGGGGAAAGGATAGGAGCTCCACAAGGACCAAATATATCTGGGCACAGGGTCTTTTCTGAGACTGACATTCAACCAAGGACCATGTATGGATATAACCTAGAACCTCCACTCAGATGTAGCCTGTGGTAGCTCAGTAACCAATTGGTTTCCCAAAGTGAGGGGAACAGGGACTATTTCTAACAGGAACTCGATGACTGGCTCTTTGGTCTCCCCACCCCCGAAGGGAGGAGCAGTCCTGTTAGGCCACAGAGGAGGGCTTTGCAGCCAGTCCTGAAGATACCTGATAAAACAGGATCAGATGAATGGGGAGGAGGTCTCCCCCATCAGTGGACTTGGAAAGGGGCACGGTGGAGATGAGGGAGGGAGGGAGGGAGGGACTGGGAGGGAATGAGGGATCGGGACACGGCTGGGATACAGAGTTAATAAAATGTAACTGATAAAAAAAATAAAATAAAATAAAATAAAAAAAAGAAAACCCACAAGTTTTTTTTTTTAATCCGTGTTTATAGTTATAAAGACATCAAGGAGTCAGAGGTTAAAATTAAAACATTTAATTGCCTGCTTAAATCCCAAGAATGGCAGAGAATCTGTTCAGAGAGAGTAGTTCTGCTGCTTATCTCTGTATTAAATGTGAAGCTGTCTACCCTTTGAAATGGAAAACTGAATTAAAGTATAAAATTGCATAGATACTTCTGTGGTTGCTCCCGAAGTACATCTTCACAAATGGCTAATTATAAATGGACTGCAGAGACATCAAACTTAACTATATTAAACTCCATGCCAGAGTGCCACTATCTGAAAGACCACATCTATTGTCATAGGCACCAGTTTACACGGTCATCAACATATGTGGATTACTAGTTTCATTGGAACTCACTGGCCCTGTTAGAAGTACATTCTATACAAAGCGTTGTATGCTACTGTTTGCATATGGTTTGTCCCTTAAAGGCTTATGTGCTAGAAGATCCATCTCTGGTGTGGTGAAGAGATGGCGGTGCCTTTAAGGAGCAAGGCCTAGTACAAGGGAATTAGGTAACTGAGTGTACTACCTTGGAAGGGACCAACACTACCAGATCTGAAAGGACTAGGCTAAAACGAGTTGTTTTAATCCAAGGCCATTCTTACACAACTAGGTACTGAAATCATGTCTATTTCTACTAGTTTTTTAAAGCAATACAGAGACCTTCCCTTCTATATATCCTTCTCTTGAAGACATCCTCTATTGCTTTTCTGATAGCGTATAGCTGAGCTGAGAAAGCTACTTGGGGTCCTGATGATAATAGTTGCATCAATACGCATGATCAAATCATGCAATTTTCCTATCATCAACATCTCTTACAATCAAAATATACATTTTTACAACACAATTATCAGTATCAGTTACATCCACTTGGATGTGTGGAACGTCTGCCAAATAAAATGAGATCCAGATTAATTTCCTGTGCTACAACAGTGTTCCAAAAGTCATTGATAAACCTGACACTGGCAGTAATCTGGAAAAAAATCAGGACAGCTCTAGAAAGGGTTTCTGGGATCTACTGTGGTTGATCTGTAAAGTCCAAGTAGGCTCTAAGCCCCACATAAATATGGCAGTTGTACTGGGGCTATATTTGAGCAGGAGTAATATGTTGGTAAGTAATGGTGTCATTAACAGAAATTCAGTTCTTTATTCTGTAAGAGGCACGTTTCCCCACCCCCACTTAACCATCAGAAGGAACTAGCATTTTTATATCCGTCAGCATTCAGGAAACTTTACTTGGCATGCAAGCTCTTATCAGTCATTCCTGCTGGTAGACAGCCAAAGCTGGTTGACAAGTTGTATTGAGACCAATACAACTTGTCAACCAGCTAGATATCATTTTTTACATGGAAAATGATGACTATCAGGAACTTTTTTCTAATACTTTGTGGACATTCAGAATTCAAACACATAATACATGCTGACTCCAACTGCACACACTTATACACTGGGACATGAAATAAATCAGTTTATGGGTTTCTGACAAAATCACCTCTTTTTTCTCTCTAATGAAAGTTTTGGCTAACCTTTACTAGGTTGTTTTTGTTTGCTTTGTAGGAGTGTACTAAAGAATCTGAACAGAGGCAGCTCATGAGTTACATGGTAGCTATCTGGAGCAGTCAGACATGAGCTGAAGGTTCATGAAGTACAGAAAGTATGGGGTTCAGGAGAGGTCAGAGTCTGACGAAGAAATTGAAATCAGTGGGCATGGACTGGCAAGCAGAGTTCTACACTTACTTTCTGGTTCTATGTGATGGTTCAGGAGCCCTGAACAAATGAAATTATAACAACTTGATCGGCCTCAATGGATGAACTTACAAGGCACTAACAATGCAAGCAGTTTCAATCCTACCTCTTGCTGTTGAGCCCTGTAAGAACTGGCCAACATGTAGCATATCCTATCATATCCCAGGGAATCTATCTTCTACCCCAGCCCAGCCCATATAGACTATGAACAGATATAACAAGAGAACCCTTACTCTTTAACTAGGAGCTGGTTGAGAGAGTTGCCTTATCTTAATCTGTCTAGTCTAGCTTCACAATTTCATATACCTCTCCTGTCTTGATCTGTGCCATCCCTTAGCAAGAGGGCTCTATCTCCACCTTGCCTTTGGCTACTGAGTTACTTTAGCAAGAACGTGAGAACCCTTAACTCCTAAGCTGTTCCACATTCACCCAGTCTACATGATTCCTTGTCCTCTAAAAGAGTTCTGTAACTGAAGACTCATGCCTCATCAGAACCTGGCAGGGGGATGGGAGAATGTTTAACAAATTGTTCAGAGAGATAAAGAACGGGAGACTGCTTTAAAAGAGTATTTCGCAAGCCTCCTATCCATTCCTGTTCCAGTACGTGGTTATTTGCAAGGTTTCCATGGACAGGCTGTTGCAGTACAAGGCAACTTACAAGCAGGTAAAAATATAAAAGTAATATCATCATCTTTGGTCACAAGGCTACTCTTACACACACACACACACACACACACACACACACACACACACACGCAAACAAACACATAGTTTATATATGGCCAGTACGACTCTCAAAACCCACTTTAGGGACTGGAGTTTTAGCTCAGTGAAATACATTCCTGGTTTGTGCGAAACCGTGAGTTTGATTCCTATTTAAAAAGTTGTTTTTATGGGACTGAAGCTATAGCTCAGTGGTTAAAATCAATTGCTGCTTTTGCAGAGGCTCTGGGCTTGGTTCCCAATACCCACATGGTGGCTCATAATTGTCTAGAAATCCGGATCTAAGGGGTCTGACACCTTCTCTAGCCTCTGGGCACCACACTCTTTGCATGTGGTATGCTTAAATACATGGTAAAGCACTCATACACCTAAAAAATAAATAAAACTTTTTGAAAAAGTCATTTTTAATGCATCTTTCTGCTCTATAAGCCGCCCGGGTTCTATTACATCTTGCTTATTCTATTCTCATTATTCCCTCTCATCTGTATTATCGCAATCACTTCATAACCAGTCATTAAAATCCACGTCTCCAACTACACTCCCCTAAGATCAACTATCCTAAAGCATAGATCTAATCACGACATCTTATCAGGCTACCAGGTCAAATGCCAAGCCTCCCAGTCACATCCTGGTTTCCAGTTCACCTTTCTAACCTCATTTCCTACTTGGAATTTGAAGTAACATGACCTGTGTTTGTGGCCGAACCTGCCACCTACCAGACATGTAACCTTAGAAAAGTACAGTTATTTTCCAAACTTCTGTTTACTCATCTTAGAAAGAAAAAAAAATCCTACTCATTTTCAAGGATAAAGTGACAAAGATATTTTTGAAAGCTCTTTTTCAACTTTTAAAAAGTTGTATAGTTTCCTATTTGTGAACTCAGTGATCCAATTAAATTCAAGGACCTAGAATATAGTCTTCATATTTTTGCTCACCGATTTGTTCCTTGTGAGTGAAAGAATATCCTTCCGTTCACCGTATCCAAATGTCCCAATTCCTCAAATCTCTTCTCAAATGCCCCCTCCCTCCAGAAAACCTTTGTGACGCTTCTGTTCCTGATAAGGTTAAGTCACTGATCTTTTGTCTGTACTTCTACAGCGCTTGTGTACAACAGTTTTTATATATCATTTTCTACTTGGTTGTAACAGAAACTGTAAACCTTTTTACATTTTTCTCACATCTTTTAATAAAGGGGATCTGGATTATATCCATTTTCTCCCTATCTCAGTGACCTTGTGCAAAGTGGACGGTTAATAAATGTTTATCAAATGAGTGATTCCCTAAAAAATCAATGAGGAGCTAGAGAAAACAGTTGAAGGAAAAGCCAAAATGAAAATATTGGTTTACCAGTAAACACTCTGATGTTCTTCTGCCCTACTAATATTTGTGACTTGGTTTTTAAAAGAAAATCTGTCTTTTTATACACATATGTATGTATGTATATGTATATAATATACATATATTCCCTTTCAGGATAGTCATCTTAGGCCAGCCAGGTCTATTTTTTAAATTTAATGCTTAAAAATCATAGTGAGCTGAGTTCAGTGACATATGCCTGTAATCTTATCATTGGGAGGCAGACACAGGCAGATCTCTGTGTGCTAATAGCTAGCCTGAGCTACACAGCAAATTTCAGGCCAGCTGGGCTACATAGTGAGATCCCTGTCTCAAAAACCAAAAAGAAAAGAAAATCATATAAAGTAACTGATGTAGCTCAGTGTCAGATCACTTGTTTAGAATTCATGAAGCTCCAGGTTCAAGTTCTAACTCCAATAAAAAGAAAGTAGGGAAAAGACAAATCATATATTTCAAATTACAGATTGAAAATTTACTAAAGCACCTATAAAGTGCAAAACAAACAACACACGTATAGCAGTAAGCAACTGTAAAAATAAAATAGAAGACTTTTCCACAATACTTTTTTTTGTCTTCTATCTACTATATTGTTAAATTTCCTCTTTTGTTCTTTTAACATAAGCTTCAGGCACAGAGATCTCATTCCTTTATTCAAAGGCTCGGTGTAGACACAGTGAAAAACCTCGAAGATAGATTCGCCATCCATCTGGAAATTCAAACTGTATCATCACTGCCGCACATTTCTCTTGAACTTTCTATAATGCAATCAGCAACTTATTCTATGGCTTTTTGGGTTACAGCCAAACCAATCATCAGAATTCTCCATTACCTTCCAAATAAGTCTCTGACTCTTCCCATAGCTCACCAAAATCTTTACAAAAACAAGTCTCTTGGCATGGCCACAGCGATGGATGGCCTACATACCCACGTAGCTCTAAAACCATTTTCAAGATTTTGTCTGTGCTAACTAGCTCCCAAAATTTGTCTCTCTTCTCTCAGTTTTGAAAGAACTGGACTGTGTGCTGCTGCGTTTTGTACAGAACTGCTTTTCATCTTTGCTTTCCGGATAATACACTACTGCAGAAGCTGTAGGAATCACCTTCAAGGAATCAACTGAAAATATTTTTTAAGTGAACACCCCTGCGCCCAGAGGTTAAGTCCTCAAGTCCTCCCTATTCATTCCAGCGGTGTGAGGGCGCTCGCGGACTATGGACCTAGCCCTCTCTGCAGTCGCAAGGAGCCAAATGCACTCGTGTCATCCTCTCTTAAGAGACGTCCCATCATTCCTAGACTTCGTCTCTAAAGTTAAAGAAGTCTTTTCCAGATCTTTCCGACAACTCTACATGGTCCTCTGCACTGTTCCTTTGCCAGCCTGGGGCCCTCTGTCGGCCGCCAGCCGTTGTCAAATCCAGTCGCCTCGGGCCCGATGTTTTTATGCATTGCTTTTTGATTATTAACTAAGAATCCTAAAGTGACTGGAACATCACGAACCAGACAGAACAACAGGGGCGCGGGAACCCTATCCAAACTCTTCGTATGCAGCTCGGTTCCTGGGTTTTCCCGGTGGGATCTAGGGTCGTCTTCCCGCTCCATGCCCCCCCACCCCCCGCCCGTCAGAGAACACCATGGCTGAGGCCCCCGAGCCCGCCCCGGGCGGACCCGCCCCACACGCCTCGTACATTCCTCTCGGGTCCACCGCACCACGCTGGCACCCCTGCCCAGGGCTTTGCAAACCCCTCTGCCCAGCCCGCCCTCGTCACTCACCTAGCAGCTCCGCGATGGCACTGAAGGGTCGCGTGTGGCTGCTGGAGTTGCTCTGGAGGTAGCGGGGGCTCATCTGGGGGTGAGAGAAGGTCCAGTTCCATGTGAGGCCTCGGCCCCCCAGCCCCCCACCCCACCCCCTGCTCGCCCCCCGCAGCCCAGGGACCAGTGCTCGTTAGCACGACAGTCCGTCCCCTCGGGCCGCTCTGTCCCCCCCCAACGCCCCGGACCCACCGTGCTCAGGCGGATCCCGGAGGCCTGCGGGACGCTGGCCGCCCTGGCCAGTCCGACACTCGGCGCCCCAGGGCCCGCGGGGGACCCTCGGTACAAGAGCATTTTTTTGGCCGCCAGGATAGTCCCTCGTAGCTGCCGGACCCCTCGGCCGGCTGTTCCCGCACTAAAGCTGCGCCGTCCACGGACTCGCAGCGGGCGGTGGCCGTCCTGGACTGGCTCACCCTGGTTCCCACTCGCAGCTGGCGGAGGCGGGGCGCAGTGCGGCCACCTGTCCCCAGCGGGAGGGGGGAAGCCGGAGGAACCCAGGGTCCGCCCCGCCTTGTCAGCACCTCTCCTGACCCACTGACTGCGAGGGTTGCCCCAGGGCCGTACAGAAATATGGCGATCCCCTGACAGACGCTCCTCCATCCCCGCCCCTAATTAATTCTTGGCGTTTGCCATAGGCCAGGCAGGCCGAGCGGGAAAAGCGCGAGGGGAGGGGGGGTGGCGGTGTGTAGGGAGGGGCGGGAATGTGGCCAAAAGAAGGAAAGCGTGCCTGGGATTTCTAGAGTCTCACTTAGGCTGCCTGACTAACAGGCAGGATAAGACAAGTATTTCAAGTTCGAAGGACTACGGTTTGCCATCTGGGAAGATAGCAGACTGGAGGTAAAGGAGATGATTCCCACTAGCTGCTTCGAAAGTGTATGGAAGTACCCGGAACTTTCTAGAATGCAATTGGCAAACTGCCTACAAGCTTTCAAGCACGCAAGGAGACTTTCTAAAAGGAGAAACTGAATTTCCTTGCTGACAATCAGGGAGTGATTAAGTTGTAGAAAGTGCATAAAATAATATGCAGTTTTGCGCATTTGTACGCTTGAAGGTACACTGGCTGCACACCACTTACCACTGAAGGCCAAACACTGAAGTCAGGTGTCACTGTGACTGGGGTTACAAATTCGCGCTACCAAGCTCATAATTGCATAGCAAGCACTTTGCCCACTTACCCATCATCCTTGTCTCTAAGTCATGTGGATTTTTAAAACTAGTTTTTAGTATTGCATTTATTTATTGTGTGTCTGTATGTATGAAGATCAGCACACAATTTGTAGTAGTAGGTTCTCACCTTCCACCGCATCTGATGGGGCTAGGGCTCGAACTCAAATTCTCAGACCTTCACCGACGACTGAGCCTTTTCGGAGGCCCAATATTCAACTTTTAGAGGACATGCCTGTTGTAGATGAATCTACATTTACACAGGCTATGTTAATCAAATGGAGATGGTTAGCATGTTGACTTCCTATACTTTTTTTTTTTCATGTTGGCATCAAACACAGGTCCTTTAAGGGCACACTAGACATGTACCACCAAGCTGCATCCTTCATTTCTCTTTCTGTGTGTGCACATTCATCCTCAGCCTCTGTTCCAACATTGGGGAGGATCACCATGCCTATCACTACATTTATCTTTTACTTGCAATAAAAAACATTTTTAAGTCTAGATATTTAGAAGTTTACAGTACTTTATTGTTCACCATAGATGCCTTATTATATGATAGAATACTAGACATTATTCCTTATAACTGATACCTGCTGCCTAACTTCTACTAATGATTGCTTCTCTTAATCACTTCCCAATTTACCTGTTGGACATTTAAGTTGAAGGTAAGTTTTAGCTATTGTGACTAGTACTTCGATAAACATGGAAGTGCAGGTGTCTCCTCTATAGTGATATCATTTCCTTTGGCTATATATTCAACTTTGGGATGTCTAGATAATTCTGTGTTTGATTCTGGGTAATTCTGTGTTTAATTTTTTTTTTTTTTGAGGAAATGCCATACATTTTCCCTGTAATGGAAGTATTAATTTGCATTCACAACAACAGTTTGTAAAGGCTTTCTTTTCTCCACATTTATACCAGTAATTGTTTTCTTTGTCATTTTGTCATTCAAACTAGAGTGAAGTGTCATCTCACTGTGATTTTCACTTTCATTTTAGTCACACTGAGATTTTTGCATGCATGTACTAGGATTGGATCTGGAGCATCTGTTGTGGGTTATTAATATTTACTATTGATTTATCTTTTAGTTAAGCAGGGCTTATTCGTAAACCAGCTGTATACCCAAATCACCACACAGAGACTAGGATTTATTTGATTAACCTAGAGCACGATGCTGGGCAATAGTTACTCCATCCTAAACCTCCAAGCCTGCATAGTTTCCTACCATTCAGATTGCCCACATTACACTTGCTTTTAGTCATATCTTAGGTCCAGTTCATCTCTCCACGTGGTTCCAAGTCTTCTGCCGATCTCTCCTGCCCAATCCTCCCACTCACTCTCTTCTCCTCCCTTCCAGACCAGGATGTCCCACCCTATTCTCTCCATTGCTCAGCATTGTGGCTGGTTGTTTTATTGACAAAAGAGAGAACAAATGGTGACATGTTTACACAAACTTGAGACAGGTACAATGCAATGTCTGGATTGAAACCAGATGGTGGGGTAGAGAAACCAGTATTTGAATGAACAAGGGTAAATTGTATACATTCCACAAGAACACTATACCAACAGGAATCACACCTCATTACTCGACCACTGAACAATGTATCTCGGACTCACTTTTCACCTTTTATTTTGAGATAGCGTCTTACTGGGGTGCTGGCCTTGAAATTCCTTTGTGGCCCAAGTAGGTTAAACATGCAGTCATCCTTTGTCAATATTCCAAGTAGCTTGAATTACAGGCCTTTGCCAGCAAGCCCCGGTGATAACGTTAAAATAACCTATTGGCTTTTCGTATGTTTTTTTGTTTTGTTTTGTTTTTGGAACTAACTTCCCCCATAAGGCTTATGAAACTGGATATGGCAAACGATTGGTGGGGAAGAGGCAATTCTTCCACGGATCAGAAATGTGCAAGTTGCCTAGGGTCCTATGGTAATGCAGCATTTTGTGAGTAGTAATCCATGCTGGGGTGAGGTCTTTTGGCAAAGCAGCTGCCTAAACTGCTAGCCACCCACCCATACCCCTGTAAGTAACCCCCCACCCCAAAAGAACCTCATTGTTTCACCAGACTGGGTTTCAATGGAATGATTTCTTTGAGCTGCTCTTTCTGTTTCTACCTGGCACAAATAGAAAGACACTCCACAAGTAAAGTCATACAACATTGTGTAACATGATACCTTTTATTTGGGAAATCAAGTATCTATGTATGCATTTACACACAGATCTATATACAATATATGTATCCAGTCAACTCAGTGTCCATGGGTGAATGGTTTCAGAACCCCTGAAGACACCAAATTTTGTGTTTGCTCTAGTTCCTTGCATAACATGGGTGTAACAACTTCATATAACCTACCCTTATTCTCTCATATACTGTAAATATCTCTAGATTACTTTTAATATATAATGAATGTAAATGCTATGTAAATAACTTTTGTGCTGTATTTTTTGAAAAAGTGACAAGAAAAAATTTGTACCTGTTCAGTTCAAAATATTTTTAATCTGGGGTTGGTTAAATATATTTACAATATAAACTAATATAAATATGTATATATATGCATAAGAAATATATGTGTATAAAATTTATATACATAATACAATATGTGAACAATATGTGAATATGATATATATGTTTAGATGTAGAACACATTGATACAAAAATCTAACTGTAGACACACAATAAAAACAATATATGTCAAGATGATATCATTGAACTAGATTTCTCCATTAAATTTTTTGTATTTGTGTTTTTAAAAATTTATTCTTGTCTTTAAACTTCCAAAATACACCAAAGTACAGACAACAAAATAATGAATCTCAAAAAAATTAATGAATCTCTGTACATGTATTACTTTGGTGCAGAAATGATAAACAGCTACACATACATGATCATAAATAAAAATAAATAATTCCCTAAAATGCTTATTTTTAGAGATATTTTAGGAAGAATGCTTATGTTTGATGTCAAATTCAATCCTCCTTCCTGAGCGACCCACTGCCATTTCTTCCTCCATAAACATAGCACAGCATTTGCAAAGCCTTGTTCTTCCCTTGATTTTTACATTCAATTCTTGGCATCTCTCACCGGGCTTACTGACTACCTTCTTCTAAGAGGTGCATAAATGGTCCTCCTGTTCTGCTTGCTTCTGGGCATTGTGATTTTATTTACCTTTGTGGGATTTGGGGTTTGTGTTCTCAATAAGCATTTAGCATCATGATTGGTAGCTGGGGTTTGAAGCATTTCTCAGACCGTCTCCAGCTCTCTGTGACCGAAGTAATTTCCCAGAGGCAAGTGAGCTGCTAAATGCCCAGGACCTGGTCTCCTCTAGCTTTGTTTCCCGCCACTAGGAAGCCTTAAACAAGACAACAAAAGAATCTATGCACATTCTATCAGTGCAGCTTCATAGGGCAATCAAAAGGCCATGACATAAAGTTCCACTATTGTGGGAAACAGAAGTTCTTTCTCAAGCTGTAAACAGCTGTTTGCTGGGCAAGCTGCTTTGCTATATTCAGTGAAAAACTCATTTTAGCTTTTACCTCGAAGCAGAAATAAACAGGAGGTTTTGCCAAGTTTCTTTAACTTGTCTGTGAGACCTTGGACCATGTCTGCCATACAGGAATGTAGTCTTTGAAAACAACTTTAACAGTTTCGTGAACCCTGTCCTTGTACTGATGTGAACTGTTTGCTTTGTCTTTATAAAGGAGCTGTGGATTAAAAACTTGGTTCTTTTAGTACTGATTGATATAGCCTTCCTGAAAATATCCTAAGTTTTCTGTCTCTTTCTTTTAGCCTATAATTTCTCAATCCCCACTTTTTCCATTGTGTCCCGAATTACCTAAGGCTGGTTCCATCACACTTTGTCACCCCCAAACAAGGATTCTGTAATACCTGGCATATTAGTAAAGGCAGATGGATTCTAAAGTACTGGGCTGTTGTGGAACTGGGGGTTTGCTACACAGAACCAGGAAGTGCTTCTGTAGGATGTGACAGAACCCTGGGAGCATCCCTGCTAAGTTTCTATCCTGGAGCAGAGCTTTAGGAATAAAGGTAAACTTCCCTTTGCTCTAGGGCCTTTGGGTCACACACTTTGAACCTTCTACGTGATTTTTGTTTTTTAATGCTGTCTGTTCATTTGGTTAGGGTTGACTGCCTTGCCCTGGAGGAGTCATAAACATAAGAAGCACTTGGCATTATGGGGCTGGCCTCTAGGGAGTGGATGAGCTTCTCCTATAATGTTCTGACTTATTCTATAAGGTCACATACTCCAAGTTCCTGGATGGACATGCTGAAGCCCGAAAGGTATCCGGGTAGGAGATCAGCTAGGCACTTTTGAAAATCTCAACACAGAAGCATTCCTGGCCTTATTCCTCCACTGAACTAGCCTGTGATCTTAAAAGCAGATAATCTTCCCAAAGAAGCATACTGAACCAGAGTGTGCAGGCAGAAGGATGAAGGGCAATCTCAGGACAGACAACTACAGAGAGTGAGGAAACAGAGATGGACAGAGAAGGAAGTGGGACTAAGCTTCAGTGATGTTCCAGAAGACCCCATGGAAGTTCCAAGAGGTCCTGTTTTGTGACAGAGCCATGTTTGAACAGTCACTAGATACAGGCTATCACCTGGGGATGACGCACACCTTAAGCACTTCAGGCTTTCTTCAAACAAAGCCATTGCCGGGGAAGGAATCATCTGTGTACTGTGACCGCCAGTATTCCCCACAGTTGCTGAAGGAATATAAAATAGACACAACTATTAACGTGGAGGAAGGGCTTTGGAGCTAGGTTGCAGTTGGAATCTAGTTGTCATAAGCTGTAGGATATTACAAAAGTCACCTATGCTCTCTAAAGCTATTAATTCATAGAAAACCATGGAAGTAATCCATGGTGGTACATACCTTTCTCCCAACCCTTTGGGAGGTAGAGGCATGTGGATCTCTGTGAGCTTGAGGTCAACCTGGTCTGCAAAGTGAGTCCAGGACAGGCAAGGTTATACAGAGAAACCAAATCTTGAAAAACCAAAAAGAAAGAAAGAAAAAAAAAAAAAAGGAATTATTGGTCTGTTCTGTGTGGTTCCTTCTCTCCCACAGCAGGGAACCATGGCTCATAGCAAATAGAAAACATTGGAGAAATGTAAAGCTTCATAGAGCTCTATAATTTTAGTTCTCTTCTCCTCTAAGCCCAAACTACAACAATCCAAAAAAAAATGTTTGAAGACTAGTTTGCAATGAAGAAATGCTGTGTGTAAACTGGTAGAGTTCTTGCAAACTCATACCTCTAGAAAAAAAATGAAGTCAATTCAAAATCTGACCCATGGCAACGAACTTCCTAGTATATGTTCAAGTTGCCTCTCTCTTACTGGCCCTCAGTCCTAAGGACACAGATTACTTCATATTCCCTCTGTTGAGGTGCATCAGCCAGCATCACTTGGGCTTTTCAAGCATATTCATTCTCAGTCACTACTTGAGATCTTTGGTCTGTGCGTTGCTGTAAGTAGTCTTCAAATACCACTGTTCTGGAACTCGGGGCTCATCATGGGCCAATGGCTCCAGGAATAATAGCCTTACTTCTCTTCACCACTCTCACCTCATGTAGGAAGAACAGGACATGACAGTGAGAGTTTAAAAAACATACAAGAAAGCGCAGGACTTTTGCTATGAGATCTTGGGTTTAACTTGTACTTTGCAATTACTGAGAACTAGGAGTGGACAGCCTGTAGCTGACTGGAAACTCCTTCAGATCATGTGATGCAATTCTTGCTTCTTAACAAGTTTCCCCAGGTTCAGAGACCCTTGACCTTCATGTCTCCCAAACACAGTCCCTTGGGCTGTGGTTGTCAACATGTTTACACCAGACCAAAGGTACCTGGGCCACCAGGAAGAGTATGTCACAAATGCACATTCTCAGACCCTCCCCATACCATATTAGAACTACAGTTTACAGAAAAGATGAAACAAAGACCATAAAATATGCATGTGGAAATTTAGCTATGAGTCCTAGTTCCCTACTGTGGGAGAGAAGACTTTTCTCTGGCTTAAGGGGCCAAGATGTGTGACCTGGAACACATTTAGCTCTCAGCCTGGCATTTCTGGTAGAGAATTCTAATTTTATTACAATTGAGCATTTTCTTATTGTCATCACACTATGCTTGGCAGATACAGAGAAATTGTAGGTTCCAGCTTCTCCCTCAGCAAGCTTTTTCTCTCTTTATTCAAAGCAGACATGAGCCATCCTGGTATGCAGCCATTCTTCTAACATTCCACATCACCAACCTTTAGGCCTGAGCTCCAAACTTGATGTGCACTCTTGAGCTTCTCACATAATTTCTTCATGTCCCTTGTGCTTCCTCGCTAGGCACTTAGCCAGCCCTACTGTGCTCCAGTGACCTCCTTCCCCAGGGAGGTTTCCAAGCTTAATTGTGCCCAAGTGGGGATACCCTTCACAGGTTTCTTTTCCTAAAAGTAGCCTCACTAATTTAGCTCCCTGGATCCATTTATATCTCTAATTGACCTGTTATTTGGAAAGTATATCTTTCCCACCTTTGCCCTTGATTTTATTTTTGTTCTAGTGATCTGTTTGCTTTCTCTAGATCTTTATAAGTTGAGTTAAGATCAAATCTGTAAAACATGCTATGCTAGTGGCTGTAACAAAATTGCTTTAAATCTCTGTTCAAAATAGTTGTTCTATTATATTACAAATGTTCTGCTTAGGGTGCCAAAGCTTTTTTTTTTTTTTTTTCCAGTAACAAGCCACTGGAGAAATAAGCATTAAGTGCAAATCAAGCTAGATCAACCACCAGCCTGATTCAAAACTCACCATTCAGGACATAAATCCAAAGTAAAGTGGAAAAGGTATGCCTTCTAATTAGGAAGTGTGGCATTAGAAGGCCTCTCATCAGTGTGCTTTTGTCTTTTGTGATTTCTTCTGTGTAGCAAGGAAGAAGTTTCCAAGAAATGTAAAGATGAAAAAGCAAATTATATAGTCTGGCATGGTGGTACATAACTATAGTTCTGTCAACTAGGAAGTGGAGGCAGGAGGATCAAGAGTTCATTCTTAGTTCATCCAAGGGGGTTTTCCTTGGTTTTCTAGCAAATTCCAAGACATCTGGAACTACATGAGACCCTGTCTCAAAGGCCTTTTCTTCCCCTGAAACAATTACATCCATCCTGTGCTTGTAAGGTGAATTTACACAAGGAAAGCCTTGTGTCAAGTCCTGAACTTGGACCCTTATCAGAATCTTCCACTTCCTGCCAATGTGCCTACACCCTAACTCAACCTAGATGAGGTTCATTTCTTATTTCTTCATAGTTTGCATGAAACTACAGCAGGGATGAGTTAGAATTAGCCTTTCCCGAAGAATTCTCCTACTTGAGCGGTGTTTGTATTTAAAGTGATCTCCCTGACTTCTCTTGGGTCTTATTTGGGGACCAAGTAAAGCCTAAGGACTTCATCATTGGCTTTGAATAGAACATGTATGCTTAGAAGGCGTTTTTTCCTGCCATGACAAATTATGTCCAGGGTATCCCAGAGCACTGTAGGTCAATCTAACTACTACGAGAAACAAGAAAAGGAGTGCCTGTTGCTTCAGACCAGGCAGGTGCATCCTGTTGGATCAGCAAAATCTAACTTTATGAAACTTGGTGTCTCTTAGTGCCAGCTGGCCATGGACACCACTCGTCAGTAGGTAGTCAAAATTTTCTCCTTGTTATGTGTCATTTAGAAGGAAAAGTCACTTGTCTAACTGGTGTGCAAGGGAATAGGTGAGGTGTGTGTTGTTTCACCAAGGCAGGCTTGTTCCAGGTGAACAAGTATGTTTGGGAAGACAGACTTAAATGGTAGAATAGACAAGCTGTAAGCATTGTCAAAAACAATGAAGACTTTTTATATTTTATTATGTGAAAATTTTACCTAAAGGGAACTATGAACAAAGAAACAGTCCACAAAACAAAAAGAATGGGAAGCAAACATTGATCTTGAAAGATACGCATGTAGTAGTGTTTCAAGGGAAATGACCTTTTGTCTTCAACTTTGAAATGCATACAAAAATTAGATGGGTTGACAGATGAATAGAGGAACACATAAACAAACGATAAAGCCAATAAACAAAATATAAATTTACAATGAAAAAATTTGCTTATCTACTGGATGATTCTTTAAAATTTTTAAAGTTTGAAAGTGGAGAATTGTGCAAATGATATTGTTTTTTTCAGGAAAATGTTTAAATTAGTATCATTCTTAAAGATTGAATGTGTAAGAATCAGATCTATGTTGAATTCCTCCATTCTGATTTTTGGAAGGGGGAAGATCTTGGGCAATGGCAGATGTAATATCATCAAATTAGTGTCCTACTTTCTATTTCTGTGCTAGAACTGGCATATTTGTTAGAGAAGATGAATATATCTTTGGGTATTTGATATGTGGCCAATAACTTAGTAAGGTGTTCCCTTCTATACTGTTTAGAAAAGATGATAAGAAAGTCCAGATTCACATAAGTTAGACATGAATACAAATTTGTGAGGTGTTGCTCTCTCTCTCTCTCTCTCTCTCTCTCTCTCTCTCTCTCTCTCTGTGTGTGTGTGTGTGTGTGTGTGTAGTGCTTGAGATAAACTCAGGTGCTTTTATATATGCCATGTAAGCGCTCTGCCACTGAGCCACACCCTCACACAACAATAGACTGCTGTCATTGTGCTACATAGCTCCATAGCTCTGTTAACTCTCTAAGATACTGCTGTAAAATAGTTAGAAGAAAGCTGGATTCCTGAGTGAGGTATCCCAGAAGCAGAAAGACACATGGTACATACTCACTTATAAGTGGCTATGAGACATATAACATAAAATAATCATACTAAAATCTGTACACTTAAAGAAGCTAGGCAAGAAGGAGGACCCTAGGTAAGATGATCAATCCTGACTCAGAAAGGCAAATGGGAAGGACATTGGAAGAGGGAGAAAACAGGGAACAGGACAGGAGCCTACCACAGAGGGCCTCGGAAAATCTCTACTCAGGTTATCAAAGCAGATGCTGAGACTCATAGCCAAATTTTGGGCAGAGTGCAGGGGATCTTATGAAAGAAAGGGGAGATAGAAAGACCTGGAGAGGACAGGAGCTCCACAAGGAGAAAAACAGAACCAAAACATCTGGGCACAGGGGTCTTTTCTGAGACTGATACTCTAACCACAGACCATGCATGGAGATAACCTAGAACCCCTGCACATATTGTAGCCCATGGCAGCTCAGTGTCCAAGTGGATGTCCTAGTAATGTGAACAGGGACTATCTCTGACACAAACTCCATGTCTGGCTCCTTGATCACCTCCCCATGATAGGGGAGCAGCTTTACCAGGCCACAGAGGAAGACAATGAAGCCAATCCTGTTGAGACCTGATAGGCTAGGGTCAGAGGGAAGAGGAAGAGGTCCTCCACTATCAGTGGACTAGGGAAGGGGCACAGAAGGAGAAGGAGGAGAAAGGGTAGTACTGTGAGGAGATGAGGGAAGTAGCTACATCTGGGATACAAAGTGAGTAAACTGTAATTTATAAATAAAGAAATTTAAAGAAATAAAAAAGAAAGCTGGCTATCCCACAGAATGTCACATTGATCTACTTTATCAAGCAAGAAATTGCTTTCACACTGGTAGCTTGAGCAAAATACAATTACTCACAACATAGAAGATAACCTCTGTGAAGATTAAAGGTCCTACCACATCAATAAAAATTTAGGTGCCCGTCATTAGGGAACAAAGCAATTACAGCTTAGGTAAAAGACAGAAAATAGTAGATTCAGTAGGGTTTTCCATCTGAAGACCTGTCATGATCCACAAACCAGGTGATGCAAATTCCCTATAGCTTTGAGCAGGGCCAGAACAAGGAAGCATTCTGAAGCATACATATACTACAGTGCCATGCTATTTGGAACACATGGCCATTATACCCTATGGTGCCAGAGAAATGGCTAAATGGAATTTATAGCAAACCTATGGAGATAATCACAATGTATATCTCAAGGACTTAAGAAAGAGGGCATGCCACCTTCAGAGGATAATTATAAGCCTTTGACAGTAATTTGTATGCTTTGGATTCTGGTATAAACGGAGCAAATGAATGATAGGAAAACAAGTAGCTACAACTGTTCATTGTGATAAGGGGTTGGTCATTCCTAGTAATAAGCTTTTGTAAAGAAGTGGTAGATCCAGCACCAGGAAGACAAAGGGGCACAGTATCTGTTATACGTGGGCCAGACACAGGACATCCACTCTGATTTTACCAGCATCTCTTCCTAAGCACACACTTGTGGCATATACGAATGATTTACTTCTGGCCAGCAGACAAGAAATAGCCCGAGCTTGGTCCATGGATAGACTGTCATGATGTGCAAGTGGAAGCTGAAAATGAGTGGCAATCACATTACTCAGAATGGCTTTGAAAGTTAGTGATGAGAGATTCTGCTTGGCCATTCAGGTGACACCATTTTTGAGTCTATGTAAGAGATCAGCTTCTCTATCTATCTACAGTTTTCTTTCTCTTTCATAGGTGATGATTCAAAGAGTATTTCTCAACTTACATACTGGTCACTAACAATAACTCAGAATGGTTCTTACTGTAGTAGTATCTGTTTTCCTTTCACTTTTTAATTTGCAACATCTTTTTATCATTAGTGATATCACTGTATGTGTTACAGCTATCTTCTTCTAATCTAGATTTTTATTTACTTACATAATTACTTATTTATTATTTTGGTTTTCAAGACAGGGTGTTTCTGTGTAGCCTTGGCTGTCCTGGAAATCACTCTGTAGACCAAGCTGGCCTCAAACTCACCAAGTCCACCTGCCTCTGCCTCCTTCCTGAGTGCTGGGATTAAGGGCATGTGCCACCATCACCCAGCTTAGCCTTTATTTCTTTTAACATTGTTTGAAATATTCTTAGTAAGCTGGAGGATGATCAGGAGGGTTACGAACTACTGTGTTTTGGCCATGACATTCCTTTAGCACTCATGCACTCATAGCAGTCGTGCTTACCTGCACTCAGCCTACGCAAGATCAAGGTAGCCAAAATGCCAGCATAGGAGAGTTAGGTAATCTCTAAACTCCACTCCTTACTGATGAGCTGTTGTCAGTGGATACTTGCTACAGGAGGGAGATCATTCTTCATATAGGTTACATCCACTGGTAGATTCACTATGACCTAGGTAACATCAAAAACAAACAACAACAAAAAATGCACACACAGGAAGCATTAACTAGACTTAGTGGGTTATAAAAAAATCCATGAAATTTAGAGGGGAATGTTCAGGGAGGGTGTGAATATTTCATTATGTACATATATGAAATTCTCAAGAATAAAGAAAAATTACATATCTTTTGCAAACTAAATAATTCACTTTTAACTGAATCTTTTCATTTTCCCCAATACACACCAAAAAGATAAATAATAATAATGACTTTTGTGCTTAGATGATAACCTGAAAGGAATAATGATATACGAAGGGATAAACATAAACTACAAAATAATGCACAGAGAAGATTTACCAACCCCCTTTCTTCACTAGAAGACTCATTAAAGTTCTTTGAAAAGTCTGTTTTTTAAAATCCCGGGATGGGGCCCAGGATTCTGTATTTTTTCAAACAAAAGAAGTGAAGGAGACGCTTTAACTACACTGTGTATGTTTAAATGTATCACATATCATGGAGGAAGGTGTAAAGATACACATCAGATTAACATCGCTTACTCCTGGTGGAAGGAACTAGAGGAAATAAGAACATGATGTCATTATTTACATAGTTAGGTTATTCTTATGAGAATGGGTGTGAATTACTTATGACTTTCCTTTAATCTGTTGATTTTTTAAAGCCATGTCAAAAGCCTTCAAAAATCAGGAGTAACATAAAGCAGTTAGAGAGACAGAAAGGCTGCCCTGACTCTTGGCCAACCAAGCCTTCTTTCTCAGCCAAGGTATTTTTATCAGGCATTTTCCTACAACATCAGACATTTTCCCTAAATAAAGGCAGCTAATCCCAGTTAGCTGTAGATGAGCCTTGTACCTATGGGATCATGAAATAGTTAACGGAGTTTCTATATTGTTAAAATTTTGGTTCACACCAAAAATAGTTTATACAGGTTGTGTAACAGCTGCTGTTGAAATTATGTCTAATGGAAGGTTTTGATTCACACCAAAAACACTTACATGTGTTTTGAGTGGCTAAAACTTCTGGTTTCCTAGGAACTAACTATACAAGTCTCCCCTGGGGACTCTGAAATCATCCTGCTTACTTTTTTGCCTGGTTCACTGCCTTGGAAACATTCAAAACAGATTGGCTGATCTGCTTCTAGGCACTGGGATTCTGAGACTTGCTTGTCTTTATTTTTTTCTTTTTTTATTAATTACAATTTATTCACTTTGTCTCCCAGCTGTAGCCCCCTCCCTCGTCCCCTCTTATTCTTACCCTCTCTCCTTCTCCTCCCTTGCCACTTCTCCAGTCCACTGATAGGGGAGGTCCTCCTCCCCTTCCATCTGACCCTAGTCTATTAGGTCTCATCAGGACAGGCTGAATTGTCTTGTCTGTGGTCTGGTAAGGCTGTTCCTGCCTCAGGGGAAGGTGATCAAAGAGCCAGTCACAGAGATCATGTCAGGGACAGCCCCTTTTCCCATTTACTAGGGAAACCCATGTGGAAACTGAACTGCCACGGGCTACATATGTGCAGCGGTCTACATTATCTCCATGCATGGTCCTTGGTTGGAGTATCAGTCTCAAAAAAACGCCTGTGCCTAGATTTTTTGGTTCTGTTTCTCTCCTTGTGGAGCTCCTGTCCCCAATAGGTCTTTCTATCTCTCCCTTCTTTCATAAGATTCCCTGCACTCTGCCCAAAGTTTGCTGAGTCTCAGCATCTGCTTTGATACCCTGCTGGGTAGAGTCTTTCAGAGGCCCTCTGTGGTAGGTTCCTGTCTTGTTCCCTGTTTTCTCCCTCTTCTGATGTCTGTTCCATTTGCCTTTCTGAGTTAGGATTGATCATCTTACTCAGGGTCTTCCTTGTTGCTTAGCTTCTTTAGGGGCACAGATTTTAGTATGCTTATCCTATATTATATGTCTCATGGCCACTCATAAGTGAGTACATACCATGTGTGTCTTTCTGCTTCTGGGATATCTCACTCAGGATGACCTTTTCTAGTTCCCACCTTTTGCCTGCAAGTTTCTCCATTTCCTTGTTTTTAATTGCTGAGTAGTATTCCACTGTGTAAATGTACCACAATTTCTGTATCCATTCCTCTGTTGAGGGACATCTGAATTGTTTTCAGATTCTGGCTAGTATGAATAAAGCTGCTACGAACACGGTAGAGCAAATGCCCTTGTTGTGTACTTGAACAGCTTTTGGAAATATGCCTAGGAGTGGTGTAGCTGAATCTTGAGGTAGCACTATTCCTAATTGTCTGAGAAAGTGCCAGATTGATTTCCAAAGTAGTTGTACAAGATTACATTCCCACCAGCAATGCAGAAGGGTTCCCCTTTCTCCACATCCTCCCCAGAATGTACTGTCACTTGAGTTTTTGATCTTAGTCATTCTGATGGGTATAAGGTGAAATCTTAGGGTCTTTTTTATTTGCATTTCCCTGATGACTAAGGATGATGAGCATTTCTTTAAGTTTTTCTCTGCCATTCGATATTCCTCTATTGAGAATTCTCTGTTTAGCTCTGTACCTCATTTTTTTTAATTAGATAACTTGGTTTGCTACTCTTTAACTTCTTGAGTTCTTCATATATTCTGGATATTAGCCCTCTGTCAGATATAGGGTTGGTGAAGATCCTTTCCCAATTTGTAGGCTGTCATTTTGTTCTGACAACAGTGTCGTTTGCTTTAAAGAAGCTTTTCAGTATCATGTGGTCTCATTTATTAATTGTTGATCTTAGAGCCTGTGCTGTTGGTGTTCTGTTCAGGAAGTTGTCTCTTGTGCCAATGAGTTCAAGGCTCTTTCCCATTTTTTCTTCTAACAGATTTAGTGTGTCTAGTTTTGTGTTGAGGTCTTTGATACCCTTGGACTTTAGTTTTCTGCAGGGTAATAAATATGGATCTATTTGTATTTTTCTACATATAGACATCCAGGTATACCAGCATCATTTGTTTTGAAGATACTCTTGTTTTTCCACTGTATGGTTTAGGCATGCTTGTCATTTTAGTTAGAAAAAAAAGTTTTCTGATTATGCAAGAAATTAAATGCTTACTGTAGAAAATTTGCAAAAGAAAGTAAGTATAAAAAAATAAAATAACAATCAGTCCTGTCAGGAGCTATTCTGTTAAAGGAGCTTGTTAAGAAAGTGTGTCTTCTGGAAGGGGATGTGGTATTTTGAAAGGTCTCTACAATGATACACCCCAGAATTATTTCCAGTCTCTGACACTCAGTTTTTTGTGCACTGCTGCATCTCTCTACCCTCTTGTATGGTGTGAATTGTCATTTTCCTGGTATTTACATACTTTGATTAAACAACATTCTTATGAGATATTATCATAGATGCACTGCTGTTTAAATGAATTAATTCCTGATTATGGAATTCCTGATTTGATTCAAACAATTTTTAATTCTTTATTAATTACACTGTATTCACTTTGTATCCCCCCTGTGGTTCCCTCCCTCCTCCCATCCCAATCCCTCCCTTCCTCCACCCTCTGCATGCATGCCCCTCCCCAAGTCCACTGATAGAGAAGGTCTTCTTTTCCTTCCTCCTGATCCTAGTCAATTAGGTCTCATCAGGAGTGGCTGCAGTGTCTTCTACTGTGGCCTTGTAATGCTGCTTCCCCCTCAGGGGGAGGTAATTAAAGAGCAGGCCAATCAGTTCATGTCAGAGACAGTCCCTGTTCCTATTACAATGGAACCCACTTGGATACTGAACTGCCATGGGCTACATCTGTGCAGGGGTGTTAGGTTATCTCCATGCATGGTCCTTGGTTGGAGTATCAGTCTCAGGAAAGACCCCTGTGCTCAGATTTTTTGGTTCTGTTGCTCTCTTTGTGGAGTTCCTGTCCTCTCCAAATCTTATTGTTTCCCACTTCTTTCCTAAGATTCCCTGCACTCTGCCCAAAGGTTACTCATAAGTCTCAGCATCTGCATTGATAGTCTGTAGGGCAGAGCCTTTCAAAGGTCCTCTGTGTCAGGCTCCTGACTTGTTCCCTCTTTTCTCCTTCTTCTGATGTTCAGCCTCTTTGCCATTCTGGATTGGAATTGAGCATTTTAGCAAGAGTCCTCCATCTTGATTAGTTTCTTTAGGTGTACAGATTTTAGTAGGTTTATCCTATATTATACGTCTATATGAGTGAGTATATACCATGTGCATCTTTCTCCTTCTGGGATAGCTCACTCAGGATGATCTTTTCCAGATCCCACCATTTACCTGCAAATTTCATTATTTCCTTATTTTTTTTATTGTTGAGTAGTATTCCATTGTATAGATGTACCACAATTTCTGTATCCATTCCTCCACTGAGGGACATCTGGGCTGTTTCCAGCTTCTGGCTATTACAAACAAGGCTGCTACAAACATGGTTGAGTAAATGTCCTTATTGTGTACGTGAGACTCTTTTCGGTATATGCCTAGGAGCGGTATAGCTGGATCTTGAGGAAGCGCTATTCCTGGTTGTCCAAGAAAGCGTCAGATTGCTTTCCAGAGTGGTTGTACAAGTTTACATTCCCGGGGGCTAGAGGGATGGCTCAGAGGTTAAGAGCACTGTCTGCTCTTCCCAAGGTCCTGAGTTCAATTCCCAGCAACCTCATGGTGGCTCACAACCATCTATAATGATATCTGGTGCCCTCTTCTGGTGTGAAGGCACACATGCAGGCAGAACACTATACATAATAAATAAATCTAAAAAAAAAAAAAACAAATTTACATTCCCACCAGCAGTGGAGGAGGGTTCCCCTTTCTCCACATCCTCTCCAGCATGTGTTGTCTCTTGAGTTTTTGATCTTAGCCATTCTGATGGGTGCAAGGTAAAATCTTAGGGTTTTTTGATTTGCATTTCCCTGATGGCTAATGAGGTTGAGCATTTCTTTAAGTGTTTCTCTGCCATTCGATATTCCTTTAGCAAGAATTCTGTTTAGCCTTATACTCCATTTTTTAATTGGATTACTTGATTTTTGCTGTTTAACTTCTTTAGTTCTTTATATATACTGGATATTAGTCCTCTGTCAGATATAGGGTTGGTTAAGATCCTTTCCCAATCTGTAGGCGGTCGCTTTGTTCTGATGACAGTGTCCTTTGCTTTACAGAAGTTTTTCAGTTTCATGAGGTCCCATTTATTGATCGTTGCTCTTAGAGCCTGTGCTCTTGGTGTTCTGTTCAGGAAGTTGTCTCCTGTGTCAATAATTTCAAGGCTCTTCCCCACTTTTTTTTTTCTAAGCGGTTTTAGTGTGTCTAGTATTATGTTGAGCTCTTTGATCCACTTGGACTTTAGTTTTGTGCAATTTTAAACATTAAATTGTTTTAGAACTTCTGAAGCAAATATAGAAAGTTTTTGGCTGTAGTAAATACCTTTATGGACCTTCATATACCTCACTAGTCAATAAGCTTGAGACAGATTGTGTCTTTAAAATAAACTTTCATTACGAATCCTGGTATACACCATAAATATAAGCAAGTTGGCTTAAACTTCCCATGAACCCAAATTATAATTGACTACCAAGCAATGTCTAATTAAGTAAAAATCTTGATGTCATTATATACAAACTATTTTGTTGTAATTTCTTATACCTTGTTACCTTAAGGCATTATATACTGTCATTTTAAATTTACCTTTTTGCTTGAAATGAAAGGTTGATAAGATCATCGAACCCAAAGATGGGTGAAAAATGTGTAGATTAGCCAGTCCTAATTGAAAAGGCATATATTCTTATAACTTTTAGACCCTGTTAACCATTAGGCCTTGTCAACTTTTGTCACTCTGAATGCACTGTGAACTTCTGTAAAGGATATATAGATAAGAAATGTTTAGTTTTAAAACATGTAACTTGTTATATTTTAGAATTCAACTGTTTTGTGATTAATTGCTTTATTTATTTATTTATTACACTTTATTCATTTTGTATCCCCCCATAAGCCTCTCCCTTCCCCCCTCCCTTCTCCCCTCCCGATCCCACCCTCCCTCCCCTTTCTGCATGCATGGCCCTCCCCAAGTCCACTGATACGGGAGGTTCTCCTTTCCTTTCTGATCTTAGTCTATCAGTTCTCATCAAAAGTGGCTGAAATGTCCTCTACTGTGGCCTGGTAAGGCTGCTCCCCCCTCAGGGGGAGGTGGTCAAAGAGCAGGCCAATCAGATTATGTCAGAGGCAGTCCCTCTTCCCATTACTATGTAACCCACTTGGACACTGAACTGCCATGGGCTACATCTGTGCAGGGGTTCTAGGTTATCTCCATGAATAGTCCTTGGTTGGAGTATGAGTCTCTGGGAAGTTCCCTGTGTTCAAATTTTCTTGTTCTGTTGCTCTCCTTGTGGAGACCTTGTCCTCTCCAGCTCTTACTATTTCCCACTTTTTACATAAAATTCCATTCACTCTGCCCAACAGTTGGCCATCAGGTTCAGCAACTGCTTTGATAGTCTGCAGGGCAGAAGCTTTCAGAGGCTCTCTGTGGCAGGTTCCTAATTTGTTTCCTCTTTTCTTCTTCTGGCTTTCAGAAGCCCTCTGTAGCAGGTTCCTAGGTTGTTTCCTGTTTTCTTCTTCTTCTGATGCCCATCCTCTTTGCCTTTCCGGATGGGGATTGGACATTTTAGTTAGGGTCCTCTCTCTTGCTTAGTTTCTTTAGATGCACAGGTTTTAGTGGGTTTGTCCTATGTTGTATGTCTATATGAGTGAGTATATACCATGTGTGTCTTTTTGCTTCTGGGACAACTCACTCAGGATGATCCTTTCCAGGTCCCACCATTTACCTGCAAATTTCATGATTTCCTTATTTTTCATTGCTGAGTAATATTCCATTGTATAGATGTACCACAATTTCTGCATCCATTCTTCAGTTGAGGGGCATCTGGGTTGTTTCCAGCTTCTGGCTATTACAAATAAAGCTGCTACAAACATGGTTGAGCAAATTTCCTTTTTGTGTGCTTGAGCCTCTTTTGGATATATGCCCAGGAGTGGTATGGCTGGATCTTGGGGAAGCGCTATTCCTAGTTGTCTGAGAAAGCGCCAGATTGATTTCCAGAGTGGTTGTACAAGTTTACATTCCCACCAGCAGTAGAGAAGGGTTCCCCTTTCTCCACAACCTCTCCAGCATGTGTTGTCACTTGAGTTTTTGATCTTGGCCATTCTCATGGGTGTAAGGTGAAATCTCAGGGTTGTTTTGATTTGCATTTCCCTAATGGCTAATGAGGTTGAGCATTTCTTTAAGTGCTTCTCTGCCATTCGGTATTCCTCTACAGAGAATTCTCTGTTTAGCTCTGTTCCCCATTTTTTAAGTGGATTACTTGGTTTGCTGCTTTTCAGCTTTTTTAGTTCTTTATATATATTGGATATGAGTCCTCTGTCAGATAAAGGGTTGGTGAAGATTCTTTCCCAATCTGTAGGCAGTCGCTTTGTTTTGATAATGGTGTCCTTTGCTTTGCAGAAGCTTTTCAGTTTCATGAGATCCCATTTATTGATTGTTGCTCTTAGAGCCTGTGCTGTTGGTGTTCTGTTCAGAAAGTTTTCTCCTGTACCAATGAGTTCTAGGGTATTCCCCACTTTTTTTTCTAGCTGATTTAATGTGTCAGGTTTTATGTTGAGATCTTTGATCCACTTGGACTTCAGTTTTGTGCAGGGTGATAAGTATGGATCTATTTTTATTTTTTTACATGTAGACATCCAGTTGGACCAGCACCATTTGTGGAAGATGCTATCTTTTTTCCATTGTATGGTTTTGGCGTCTTTGTCAAAGATCAGGTGTCCATAAGTGTGTGGGTTTATTTCTGGGTTCTCTTTTCAGTTCCATTGATCCACTATTCTGTTTCTATGCCAGTACCATGCAGTTTTTAAAACTGTTGCTCTATAGTACAACTTAAGAACAGGGATGGAGATACCTCCAGAAGATCTTTTATTGTAGAGGATTGTTTTAGCAATTCTGGGTTTCTTGTTATTCCATAAGAAGTTGAGAATTTTTCTTTCCAGGTCTGTAAAGAATTGTGTTGGTAATTGGATGGGAATTGCATTGAATCTGTAGATTGCTTTTGGTAAGATGGCCATTTTTACTATGTTAATCCTGCCAAGCCATGAGCATGGGAGATCTTTCCATCTTCTCAGATCTTCTTCTAATTCTTTCTTCAGAGACTTGAAATTTTTTTCATACAGTCTTTGACTTCCTTGGGTAGATTAATTGCTTTTTTAACACAGTCATAACCATACTTTTCAGAAGCAACCAGTGTTAACTTCTTGACACTTTACTTTCCAATATCATTTCCAGGCACTTTTCATAGAGTTGAACTCATTTTGGATACAGAATACTCTTTTCATTACACAATGCAATATAAATATACAATGTCTAATATGTTATGCATTTATAATGCCTCCTGTTGTTTAGATGAACTCTGATTTACTTTGCAGTGTCCTTTTGTTTACTTTAAGTTGTTTCTATTATAAAAATAACATCAAAGTTTATTCATCTGGGAATAAATCTACATGTGAGTGAATGAAGTGACGGTTCATCAGTTAAGAGTACTTGCTGCTCATCCTGAGGACTGAAGTTTGCTTCCCAGCACCCACATCAGATAGCTCAGAACTGCCTGTGACTCTAGTTCCAGCAAATTGCTTGACTTCTTCTGACCTCTGCAGACACCAGCACACATGTGGTATGCACACACAGACATACACATAAACAAAAATAAAGCATAAAAGCTTCTAATTGAAGCCACCGCCCATATCTAATGCTGATGATGGAGATGACTAACAGTTGTACTGTAATTAGCGATTTACAGTTTTTCACCTAGTAGTTAGCACAGTACATTCCCAGATATCCTAAATCCCCCAACTAAGAAGGCTGACTTCCAGAAAATAAAGGACAAGGAAACAAATGAAGTCATCATTCCAGTGACAGAAAAAAATGACTATGCTATCCTAAAGACTAAACAGAATGAGCTTCCAGAACAGCAACAGCAATGATATCTTTACATAAAGTGAAAATGTTTATGCATCTATTCTTGCATTGTGCTTTGTTCTTATCTGAGGTGTTCAGCCAAAAGCTTGTACATATTGTTTATTCTGGCTGAACTCTGCCAAAAACACCTTGTCCAAGTGAGCTGCATACTGGTAGATAAACTAATGCCACATGAGACATCTCTTTAAAACTTTTCCTTTCGTTTAAATTATGTGCCTCTATACAATTATAGAGTTAGGGTGGTTAAAAAGATATATACATTCTCATTCTACTTTGTCACTCCTTCAAAACTTTCTAAATAACAAGGCTACAGTTTTTGTTTATTTAAAGATTAAAATATAATTATATCACGTCCTCTTTCCTTTCTCTAACTCCTCCACGTGCCCTCCTAAATACCTCCCAAATTCCTGCTCTTACTACCTCACAGGCTGAATGCAGACATTTTTTTTAAAACAACACTCTCTCCAAAGGTGCTACTGTATAAAAAAAAAAAAAAAACATGAAAGAAGGCTAGGATAGATTATAAACTATGCTATTCTGCAACCTTTAGGTGAGTATGTTTTGAATTTTCCATAAGATGAAGAAAGAAATGGAAAGAGAGAAGATGAGAGAGCAAGCATGGGATTCAGTAGGAAAGAGGGAGAGAGACTGAAAAAATGAAAAAGCACCAAAAAAATTAAAAGACAAAACCCAAACAATCCACATGACCGTCAGAAAAAAAGATAACATTTAACTTGGGTTTGAATTAGAATTTTTCTCACCTGTAACCTATTTTTTAAAATAGGTAGCTGCATATCCAGTTTTAAATGCTATACCCAAATATGTGGTTTCTTGACTATAATAATTTAGCTGTGGTAAGCAGAAACCCTACTGACTCCTAAATAATTAAAAAACTCATATTACCTGGATTTAGAAACTGCTGCAATCAATCACTACCTCCTTAGAGCCCTTGCAGAAAGCAAAAAGTAGGTGAACATGACTAACTTTACAGTTTCACAGAAGCCAACCAGCCTTCCCACAGATGAAAGCACTACATAGAAAAACAGCTTTTCTAATAACACTCCCCTACCCCCAGCACTGCAGACTTCCTCAGCAGAACCAGTTCTTCCAGCCAGTTTTTCCAAGTGGCCGTCCAGCCTCTGGCTTATGATACTGTGATATTTCTCTCTGCTGGCTTTTCTCCCCTCTAAAATGACAACTATTTTGAAGTCAAGCCTCCGTCTCACCCATTTTTTTTTTGTTTGTTTTACTGTGTTTTGTTTTCATAGTACCTAGGACAGACTCCGGAAAGTTATAGGGAACATAAATACATGGGAAATGAACAAAGGAATAAATGCACAAAAGTGCTGAAACTGAAACATGGAAATGGAAGGATAAGATCCGGCTTAAAGCTGTTATGGGCTTAAAAATGTTCCTTAACTTCTGGGAGTCTCAGCTGAATTGAAAATGACAATATCAAACTTTCCTACTTCCCAGCATACTTGCAAAACTCAAAATCAAGTGGCAGTATTGCATGTGAAAGTATTCTCAAAACCAAAAAGAAAAAAGGCCATCTGTGCTGTGTGGAGAGAGACAGCTAGTGTTGATGATCGCTTTCACTGGGTCACTGTGAAACTAAAACAATGTGTTGTATGTAAAATATTTGGCAAGACACCTGGGACGAAGCAACCTGTCCTGAAATGGTAGTGAGCCTGAATATTCTCTTGAATGCGAAAGGGTCCAAAGTGGTGATATTATCTTTGAGCTGGGCTTAAAATGGCCATCTGAGCTCTGGTGTCATGGTAGTTAGTTTTTATCACAATCCACATATATGTACTCATTAGCTACATGTAGTCTCTTTACAACCAGTTGTTGTCTCCACTGGGTCTGACCATGGTCTTAACCTTTGTGTACACATGTGTATTGCATATGAGGATATGTATGTGTGCATATATGTGCATGTATTTGTGTATAAGTAGATGTGTTTATATGAATGCATTGTGTTGATTATGATGATAGTTCCAATGAAATATACATATCTTTATGTGTGTAGCTTGTTATGTTTATTATGCACATGCATTCTTGTATGTATATACTTGAACTGCATACATGCATAAATATATAAAAATGATAACTGGGTCAGGGAAGAAATTTAGAAATAAATTAAAGACTTCCTGGAATTCAATGAAAATGAAGGTACAACTTACCCTAACTTATGAGACACATTGAAAGAAGTGCTAAGAGGAATGTTCATAGCACTAAGTGCCTTCATAAAGAAACTTGAGGCATCACACCCAGAGGACTAAATGGCTGGAAATAATCAAACTCAGGGCTGAAATCAATACATTAGAAAGAAAGAGAACAATTGAAAGAATCAATGAAACCAAGAGCTGGTTCTTTGAGAAAATCAACAAGATAGACAAACCCTTAGCCAAACAAGTTAAAAGGCAGAAGGACACTGTCCAAATCAACAAAATAAGAAATGAAAGGGGAGACAGAACAACAGACACTGAGGAAATCCAAGGAATCATTAGGTTCTACTTCAAAAGCCTCTCTGTAACAAAATTTGAAAATCTAAAAGAAATGGACAATTTTCTTGGTAGATTCCATTTAGCAAATGAATCAAGATCAAGTAAATAAATTACATAGTCCTATACCTCCTAAGGAAAAAGATGACACTATCATCAAAAGTGTCCCATCCAAAAAAAAGCCCCGGGCCAGATGGTTTCAGGGCAGAATTCTACCAGATGTTCAAAGAAGAGCTAACACCAATACTCTTCAAATTATTCCACAAAATAGATACAGAAGGAACATCACCAAACTTATTCTATGAGGCACAGTCACATAGACACCTAAATGGCACAAAGACCCAACAAAGAAAGAAAACTTCAGACCAATCTTGCTTATGAATATTGATGCAAAAATACTCAACAAAATACTCACAAACTGAATCCAAGAACATATTAAAGATGTCATCCACTATAACCAAGTATGCTTAATCTCAGGAATGCAGGGATGGTTCAATATACCATCAATATAATAAACCATATAGACAAACTGAAGGAGAAAAGCCACATGATCATCTCCTTAGATGCTGAAAAGGCATTTGAAAAAAATCCAACACCCAATCATGTTTAAAGTCTTGGAGACATCAGGGATACAAGGCACATACCTAAACATAGTAAAGACAGTATAGAGGAAGTCTATAGCCAACATCAAACTCAATGGAGAGAAACTTAAATCAATCCCACTGAAATCAGGGACAAGGCAAGGCTGCCCACTCTTTCCATAACTCTTCAACATAGCTCTTGAAGTCTTACCTAGAGAAATGAGACAACAAAAGGAGATCAAAGGGATACAAATTGGAATGGAAGAAGTCAAAGTATCACTATTGGCAGATGATATGATAGTATACATGAGTGACCCCAAAAGTTCAACCAGAGAATTCCTTCAGTTGATAAACACCTTCAGCAAAGTGTCTGGATACAAAATTAACTCAGAATAATCTGAGGCCCTCCTGTATATAAAGGACAAATGGGCTGAGAAAGAAATTAGGGAAACAACACCCTTCACAATAGACACAAATAACATAAATAACTCTAACCAAGCAAGGGAAATACATGGATATATATATATATATATATATATATATATATATCCATATATCCTTCAAGTCTTTGAAGAAAGAAATTGAGAAGATATCGGAAAGTGGAAAGATCTCCCATGCTCATGGATCAGTAGGATTAACATAGTGAAAATGGCCATCCTACCAAAAGCAATCTACAAATTCAATGCAATTCCCATAAAAATACCAGCACAATTTTTTACAAAAATTGATAACAATTCTCACTTTCATATGGAAAAGCAAAAAAAAAAAAAAAAAAACAAGAATAGCTAAAATCATTCCATTCAATAAAAGATCTTCTGAAGGTATATCCATCCTTCATGTCAAGCTGTACTCTGAGGAACAGTAATAAAAAAGACATGGTACTGGCATAGAAACAGAAAGGAGGATCAATGGAATTGAATTGAAGACCCAGAAATAAACCCACACACCCATGGAAACTTAATTTTTGACAAAGAAGCCAAAACCATACAATGGAAAAAAGACAGAATCTTCAACAAATGGTGCTGATCTAACTGGATGTCTGAATGTAGAAAAATGCAAATAGACCCATATTTATCACCCTGCACAAAGTTAAAGTCTAAATGGAACGAAGACCTCAAAATAAAACCAGACACACTAAATCTATTAGAAGAGAAAGAGGGGAAGAACCTTGACCTCATTGGCACAGGAGACAACTTCCTGAACAGAGCACCAACAGCACAGGCTCTAAGATCAACAATTAATAAGTGGGACCTCATGAAACTGAAAATCTTCCTGTAAAGCAAAGGACACTGTCATCAGAACAAAACGACAGCCTACAGACTGGGGAAAGATCTTTACCAACCCTGAACCTGACAGAGGGCTAATATCCAGAATATATAAAGAAGTAAAGAAGTTAAACACAAACAAACCAAGTAATTCAATTATTAAAAGGAGTACAGGGCTGGAGAGATGGATCACAAGTTAAGAACACTGGCTTTTCTTCCAAATGTCCTGACTTCAATTCCTAGGAACCACATGGTGGCTCACAGCCATCTGTAGTGAGATATGTTGCCCTCTTCTGGTGTGCAAGCACATAGGCATGCAGAACACTGTAGTATGAATAAATAAATTAAAAAAAAAGAAAAAAAATGGGGTTCATAGCTAAACAGAGAATTCTCAATAGGAGAATTTTGAATGGCAGAGAAACACTTAAAGAAATGCTCAACATCCTTAGTCATTCAGAAAATGCAAATCAAAACGACCCTGAGATTCCACCTCACACCCATCAGAATGGCTAAGATAAAAAACTCAAGAGACAATACATGCTGGAGAGGATGTGGAGAAAAGGGAAACCTCCTCCCTTGCTACTGGGAATGTAAACTTGTACAACTACTTTGGAAATTAATCTGGCATTTATTCAGAAAATTAGTTATAGTGCTACCTCAAAATCCAGCTATACCACTCCTAGGCATATACTAAAAAATGCCCCACCATTCAGTAAGGACTTCTGCTCAACTATGTTCATAGCAGCTTTATTCCCAATAGCCAGAATCTGGAAACAACCTAGATGTCCCACAATGGAGGAATGGATACAGAAATTGTGGTACATTTACACAATGGAATACTACTAAACAATTACAAACAGGGAAATCGAGAAATTTGCAGGCAAATGGTGGGAACTCGAAAAGATCATCCTGAGTGAGGTAACCCAGAAGCAGAAAGACACACATGGTATGTACTCATGTATAAGGGAATATTAGCCATATAATAGAGGATAAACATACCAAAATCTATAGTCTTAAAGAAGCTAAACAACAAGGACCCTAGGGAAGATTCTTAGTCATGATTCAGAAGGTCAAACAGGATAGACATCAGAAGTGGGAGAAGACAAGGAACAGGACGGGAGCCTTCCGCAGACGACCTCTGAAAGACTCTACACACCAGGATATCGAAGTAGATACTAAGATTCATAGTCAAAATTTGGGCATAGTGTCGGAAACCTTATGGAAGAAGAGGGAGATAGAAAGACATGGAGGGGACAGGAACTCCACAAGGAGACCAGCAAACACAAGAAACCTAGGCCCAGGGTGTCTTGCAGAGACTGATATTTCAACCAAGGACAATGCATTTAGAGTACCTAGAACCCCTGTTCAAAGGAAGCACATAAGCTGCTCAGTTTCCAAGTGGCTTCCCTAGTAAGTGGTACAAGGGCTGTCTCTGACATGAACTCAGTGGCTGGCTCTTTGATCACCTTCCCCTGGGGAGTGAAGCCTCATCAGGTCACAAAGGAAGATGATGAAACCAGCCTTACGAGACCTGATATGCTATGGTCAGATAGAAGGGAACTAGAGATAGGGCATAGGTGGAGAAGAGGTAGAATGTGGGTGACTGGGAGGAGATAAGGCTGCAGAGGGGATACAAAGTGAATAAATTGTGATAAATTAATTAATAAATAAATTTTTAAATAGCAATATGCATATTTGTGTTCATACATATGTCTTGATAAGGGTTGATCACCCTGAATGATTCAAAGGTAAGAATGAACAGAAGCTATAGTCTTACTGGGTCCCGGGTTAGAGAATGCCATAAGTCAAAACCCTGTGAATATGGCTCTGGGGTACATAGTATAACATCAGAATGAAGGTTGGCCAAACAAGGATAGGAGGGGCTGGATTATTTCGTAGCATAGACAGACATAGCTGAGGCATGTGGGCATAAGTAAGAGGACAAAGAATTGAGCATTGGAATGTCAGGAGCTGTGGCTGCAAGAAGGAGAAATTACATGTGCATGAGGATCGTGTGAGCAGAAAAGAAAATGGTTTGCCATAGGGCCTTTCACTGAAGAATGTGGAGAAAAGGTTAAGAGCAGCAGTGCACAGGGGAGTAAAGGGTCAAGAGTCGTATCTGAAGCACTTCTTCATTCTTCGAGTTCTTTCACTGAGAACCACTCTGAATCAGAAACTAATGCGAAAGAAAATGGACTTGACATTAAAGACACAAGAAGCCCCCCACATTTAGATTGAATGCTGCACAAAAGTGCAAAATCAGGAGAAACTCGGGCAAAAGACAGTATTTCAGGAACCAGAGACTCAAATAGATCAGTTCTCTCTTCCTCTAAATTTGTCCAGGGATGACTTCACTGTGTTCATGTTATTTCAGAGAACCACAAACACCGTCTGAAAGCTGAAGCCTTTACTGAATTGTCAACTCAAGATTTACATCTTCTTTGCTTTAGACTTTCCATGGCACTCAAGAGGAAAAGAACTCAGATCTAAGAACTCTTACATTTGCATTTTATTATTGTCTCACTTTCAATGATGAAAAAGTGGGGCAAGGCACTCTCTGGAAAAAAAAAAAAAAGGCTAATTTTTTCATCTCTCTCATACACTCTTTCTCCAAGCAAAACTGAGAAATTGCTCCATCATCTGGAATTAGTAAGTGGAGATATAAAGAAGTCTATTTCTAATAGAGTCAAAAGGGTTCTGAGTCAAATGGCTCACAATCTATGTATGCTAGATAACTTTTAAAGGATGACAACAATTCATGATTTTCAATGTGACAGGGATGCTCCCATCCTTAAGTAAAAGAGTCTGTTTATTCTTCTTTTTTTATTTGATATTTTTTGGAGACAGGATTTCTCTGTGTAGCCCTGTCCTATAACTTGCTGTGTAGGTCAGGTGAGGCTCAAACTCACAGAGATCCATCTGCCTCTGCCTCCCCAAGTGCTGAGATGCAAAAGGTGAGCGACCACACCTGGCCAAAGAGACTATTTTTAATAGAGGTTAGTCTTCATATTGGTGGGACAAATAGGATGAGTAATAAGCTAAGACTAGATCTAAAAGACCTCAATTACTTCTGGTTTTGACTATTGTGCAAATATCACTGCGGAAAGAGAAGCTATATGGAAGAAAACTGGGACATGTTACCCAAGAACCAGAACCAAGAGGTAATACATGTGTGGCACTATTTTGATTTTTTCTTTTATTTTTTTTAAATTTTATCTCATTTTACTAATTACACTTTATTCACTTTGTATCCCCCATAAGCCCCTCCCTCCTCTCATCCCAGTCCTACCCTCCCTTCCCCTTCTTCACGCATGCCCCTCCCCAAGTCCACTGATAAGGGAGGTCCTCCTCTCCTTCCTTCTGATCTTAGTCTGTCAGATGTCATCAGGACTGGATGCATTGTCTTCCTCTGTGGCTTGGTAAGGCTGCAACCTCAGGGGGAGGTGATCAAAGAGCAGGCCAATCAGTTCATGCCAGAGACAGTCCCTGTTCCCATTACTATGGAACCCACCTGGACACTAAACTGCCATGGGCTACATCTGTGCAGGGGTTCTAGTGATAATAATTTTATAGAACTTCTAAGCCAAAGTGATGCAATAAAATTATATTGAGGACTATTTTCAATCTCTAGGATAGAAATATATGAATGTGTACAATTGGAAAAAAATAAGAAACCTAACATTGCAAGAAAGGAGTTTTTCTCATAATATTGAAAAAATTTATTATATTGAAAATAATTTCATAATATTGAAAAAATATTGAAAAAAATTCAGAAGATATATATGGACATATATTATTCTTATTTTTATCATGAACTCATCTCATATTTTTATTTAAATTTTGACTTTTTATATTAATTGGAGTTTATTTACTTTGTATCCTAGCTGTAGCCCTCTACTTCATTCCCTCCCAATCCCACCCTCCCTCGCTCATCTCCTCCCATGCCCCTCTCCAACTCCACTGATAGGAGAGGACCTCCTCCCCTTCGATCTGAACCTAGTCTATCAGGTCTCATCAGGACTGGCTGCATTGTCTTTCTTTGTGACATGGTAAGGCTGCTCCCCCCTCAGGAGGAAATGATCAAAAGCCAGCCACTGAGTTCATGTCAGAGACAGTCCCTGTTCCCATTACTTGGACATCCACTTGGACACTGAGCTGCCATGGGCTACAATCTGTGCAGGGGTTCTAGGTTGTCTCCATGCATGATCCTTGGTTGGAGTATCAGTCTCAGAAAAGCCCCCTATGCCTAGATGTTTTGGTTCTGTTGCTCTCCTTGTGGAACTACAGTCCTCTCCAGGTCTTTCTATCTCCTCCTTCTTTCATAAGATTCTCTGCACTCTGCCCATAGTTTGACTATGCGTCTCAGCATCTGCTTTAATACACTTCTAGGTAGGGTCTTTCAGAGTCCCTCTGTGGTAAGTTCTTGTCCTGTTCCCTGTTTTCTTCCTCTTCCAATGTTCATTCAGCTTGCCTTTCTGAATGAAGATTGAGCATCTTACCTAGGGAACTCCTTCTTGATTCGCTTCTTTAGGGGTACATATTTTAGTATGATTATCCTATATTAAATGGCTAATATACACTTATAAGTGAGTATATATCATGTGTCTTTCTGCTTCTGTGTTACGTCACTCAGGATGATCTTCTCTAGTTCCACCATTTGCCTGCAAATTTCTCCATTTCCTTGTTTTTAATTGCTGAGTAGTATTCCATTGTGTAAATGTACCACAGTTTCTTTATCCATTGAGAGACATCTGGATTTTTTCCAGGTTCTGGCTATTACAAAGCTCCTATAAACATGGTTGAGCAAATGTTCTTGTTTTGTACTTGAGCATCTTTTGGATATATGCCCAGGAGTGGTATAGCTGTGTCTTGAGGAAGCACTATTCCTAATTGTCTGAGAAAGCGCCAGATTGTTTTCCAGAGTGGTTGTACAAGTTTACATTCCCACCAGCAGTGGAGGAGGGTTCCCCTTTCTCCACATCCTCTCCAGCATGTGTTCTCACTTAAGTCTTTGATCTTAGCCATTCTGATGTGTGTAAAGTGAAATCTCAGGCTCGTCTTGTATTGTAGCTCTCTCCCTCATCTCCTCCAGGTCCCACCTTTTTTACCTCTGCTCACCCTATCCCTCTCCCCTAGTCCACAGAAAGGGGGAACCCTCCTGCCCTACCTCTGACCCCAGCCTATCAAGTTTCATGTTTGCCTGGATCCTCTTCTTCTGTGGCCTGGCAAGACCACTCCACCAGTGGGAAGTGATAAAAGAGCAGGCAACTGAGTCCATGTCAGAGACAACCCCTGCTCCCCTTACTAGGGAACCCACATGGATACCGAGCTGCCTATCAGCTACATATGAGCAGGGTTCGCTCCATGCATGGTTCTTTGTTGGTCCATCAGTCTCTGCAGCCTCCCCCCCCATGCCCAAATGTTTGGCTTTGTTGGTCTCCTTGTGGAGCTCCTGTCCCTTCAAGGTCCTTCTGTCCCCTCCCTTCTTTCATAAGACTCCTTGCACTCTGCCCAAAGTTTGACTATGAGTCTTACCATCTACTTTGATCTCCTGTTGGGTGGAGGCTTTCAGAGGACATTTATGGTAGGCACCCATCCTGTTCTTTTTCTTCCACCACTTCTGGTGTCAATCCTGTTTGCTCTTCTTAATGAGATTAAAGCATACACCCTAGGGTTCTCATTATTTAGCTTCTTTAGGCCTGTGAATTGTAGTATGGCTATCCTGTGTTAATTGCTAATATCCACTTATAAGAATATAACAAAGCAAGAGAGAGGACCCTAACTAAAATGTCCAATCTCCATCCGGAAAGGCAAAGAGGATGGACATCAGAAGAAGAAAACAGGAAACAACCTAGGAACCTACCACAGAGGGCCTCTGAAAGCCTCTGCCCTACAGACTATCAAAGCAGATGCTGAGCCTGATGGGCAACTGTTGGGCAGAGTGAATGGAATTTTATGTAAGAAGTGGGAAATAGTAAGAGCTGGAGAGGACAGGGTCTCCACAAAGAGAGCAACAGAACAAGAAAATTTGAACACAGGGAACTTCCCAGAGACTCATACAACAACCAAGGACTATTCATGGAGATAACCCAGAACCCCTACACAGATGTAGCCCAGGGCAGTTCAGTGTCCAAGTGGGTTACATAGTAATGTGAAGAGGGACTGCCTCTGAGATAATCTGATTGGCCTGCTCTTTGATCACCTCCCCCTGGGGGGGAAGCAGCCTTACCAGGCCATAGTAGAGGACAATGCAGCCACTTTTGATGTGAACTGATGGACTAAGATCAGAAAGGAGAGGAGAACCTCCCCTATCAGTGGACTTGTGGAGTGGCATGCATGCAGAGGGAGGAGGGATGGTGGGATTGGAAGGGGAGGAGGGAGGGGCTTATGGGGGGATGCAGAATGAATAAAGTGTAATTGATGAAAAATTTAAAAAAAGGAAAAAAAAGATAATTTAAGAACCTTAAATGACTTTCAAAAGTGGAGGAAAACATGGAGTTAGTCAATTTACATGGAGCACATCTCGCCCCTGGGGGCAATGGTCTCCTGAACCTACTCAGACCTCGGACACCACCACTGCTAGTTCTAGAACTGATGCAGGATGCTCCAACGAGGGGGTTAAGGCTTCTCATAATATTTCCTATAAGCCCACACTTGTTTGTTTATATCCTCCATTTTTATTCATTATTAGCCAGATAGAGCCAAGTAATTGTGGTAATGATACTTGCTTTTTTGCCCAATGCTGGAATGCTAGTGAATTTAGGTATGCCCTGGTTACTTGCATGCCTCGCTGGGTGCCTGTGCCCATTGATGCCCCTCACGCTATGACTCTCTTCAAACAGAAAAGGGATCTTGGAATTACAGCCGCCATTGTTACTGCCATCTCATTGGCGGCTGTTGGAGCTACGACCACGGCAGTAGCCATGAGTCATACTGTGCAGACTGCTCAGACCCTGAATAACCTTTTAGCCAATGTAGCTCATGCCTGAGATGTACAAAAAGGAATTAATGCTTAACTAAAAGAAGCTTGATGGTGTTCAATCAGAGGATTGACCTCGTGCAGGAGCAAATTGATACCCTATGGCAAATCGCTCAACTTGGCTGTCAATGAAAGTATGCTGGACTTTGTGTCACTAGCATATAACATGAGAATTTTTCCTGTGCTGCAAATCTGTCTAAACAATTGTCTAGCTATATTTTAGGTAATTGGACTGGAGAATTCGATACTACGATGGAGCAGCTGAGAGTGGCCATTGTCACGGTAAATTCTACCAGAGTGGACGCAGGACTAGCCACAGGATTATCATCATGGATTGCTGCAGCCATGAATCATCTGAAGGAATGGGCGGGCATGGGAGCATTAGCAGGCCTTCTGGTGTTGGTCTCCTTGGTTTGCCTGTGGTATATATGCAAGATTAGAGTCTCACAACAGCGTAATGCAGCCATGACCATTCAGGCCTTTACAGCCATTGAAGCAGGACAGTCTCCCCAAGCATGGCTGGCTACCATAAAAAGCTAAAATGTTACGCTCAGGATGCGAGGCTAAGCACTGCACTCAGGGTCAGCCACTTTGGACCCAGAGAAGAGCATGTCTGATTGCATGCGGGTTGATGCCCCAGGTCCGGCCTCTGAGAAAAAGGTATCGGACTGGTCTGATGCTCTTTGGGTGGATGACACCTAAACGAACATCGGTACAAAGTCCCAATTTATTTCTAATATCAGAGATCAGACCTCTACTCTTGCCTGATGCGTCTAAAACAAAAAGGGGGAAGTGTAGAGAGCTGCGGAATGCCGTGCCTTAAAGATGGAGCTGGTTTCCGCCTTCCACCTTCCCGATAGTGAGTGCTCTCTGTCACAAACAACTCCATATTTGGCTAAGGCTGAGGATCTGGCTTGCTTCCGTGCATGTGGACCTATCTGCATTACCCACGTGGCACGCTGGGGTTGGCTACCCAGAGGCTATTTAAGCTGTGGGCTGGCTTTCCCCAGGGTCAGATGATTGTTCAAGGTTCCTGAATAAACTGCATTGAAAAAAAAAAAAGAATATAACAGGCATGTCTTTCTGTTTCTGGATTACCTAACTCAGGATGATCTTCTCTAGTTCCCACCATTTGCCTGCACATTTCATGATTTCCTTGTTTTTAATTGCTGAATAGTATTCCAATGTATCACAATTTCTGTATCCATTCCTCAACTGAGGGATATCTGGGTTGCTTCCAGATTCTGGCTATTACAAATAAAGCTGTTATGAACATAGTTGAGCAAATGTCTCTGTTGTATGTTGGAGTACCTTCTCTAATCTCAGTTTAGACTGCTCAGATGACATATGTGAGGTATTTTTTATTTTTAATTTTTTTATTAATTAATTTATTACAATTTATCCACTTTGTATTCTGGCTGTAGTCCTTTCCATCCTCCCCTCCCAGTCCACCCACCCTCCTTCTTGTTTCCCTATGCTGTTTCCCTAGTCCCCTGTTGGGGAGTACCTCCTCCCCTTCTATCTGACTGTAGCTTTTATCAGGTCTCATCAAGGCTGGCAGCATTGTCTCCCCCTGTGGCCTGGCAAGGCTGCACCCTCCAGGAGAAGGTGATCAAAGAGCCAGCCACTGAGTTCATGGTGCATGACAAACAAACTGGTGGCAAGGCACTCTCTGAAAACGGTCTGAGTTTCTGAATCACTAGATGAGCAAATAAACTTTATTTTGTCACTCTCTGTTAAGCAGCCATTGATCACTGACTAGAACAAAGAATCCTAAATCAACCAACCGAGCATTAGTTTGACTCCTACAGGTTATGTACAAGTCACCCACTTATGGCAGATGTCTTGACAGGCCCTCACAACAACTAAATAAAATGATCTGTGTGCTACTTCCTGCTTTTCCTTTTTAAACTTTTTTTATATTTTTAAATTTTAATGTGCGTGAATGTTTTGCTAGTATCTGTTTTTGTAGCAGGGCCATGACTGATGCCCTCTGGAGAGGTTAGTGGATAGTCTGGAATTGGAGTTATGAATGACTGTGAGTCACCATGCAGGTGTTAAGAACTGGACCCTGGTCTTCTTCAAGAGAAACAAGTGCTCTTTCTTAACTGATGAGTCATCTCTCCAGCCCACTCTCTGCATTCTCAAGTAATCAAAAACAAGTACTTAAAAATCAAAGATCTCAAACTGCTTTCTGAAATGCTCAGTTAAGTAAATTATGTTTGCTCCATGTTAGGACTACTAAAAATAATGTTACCCTGTTACACACATGAAAGATTCCAGGTCATCTAGCCCTTCAACTACTTTCTTTAAATAATGTTATTTTCATTTTACAGCTGAAAAATTTTGATGTAATCCATTAGTCCAGCTATGAGTTATATAGGGAAAGTAGGCCACTGAGGTCTTGTGTTTGAAGAACATATCTGGTCTCTTGCTTCTTTTCATTCTCTACTTTCTACTTGTCATGAGATAAGCAGCTTTTTTTCTTCCTCAACTTTCTGCCATAATGCTTCTGCCTACCAGACAGATGTAAAAGCTGTGGAGGCATGAATTTAAATCTCTGAAACAAGGAGCCCAAATCTGTGCTGCATTACTTTAATCAGTTAATTTTTCAGAAAGACAAAAAAATAGTCTAACATGTACACATACACTTGACTGGTGCATGCATCATCTTCTATATTGAGAGCTGGCTAATCTTGGTCTTCAGGATGTAAATAGTATGTTATGGTAAAGATGCAGGCAGAGTAGAGGGAAGGAAAGGGCTTTAGCACTTTGATTTCCTATCCTCTGTTGTTCTTAACAGTGGAATCACCCCAGGTGTTAAATGGAAATGTTCCCTATTCTACCCTCTGAATATAAATCAAACCCATAGTTACATTGGCTCTGGAAAGTATTGATGTACCAATTCTTCTATAAGTCAGACAGAATCCAAGTTCTATGTACATTGCAAGATATGTCTGAGCATATGTACAGCAACATGGATTTATAGCTAGCAAACACTAGAAACACTCAAGTTGTCCATCACAGTTAAGAAAGACAAGTTGGGCTTTATTCATATAAGAGAATACTGTACAACAGTAGAAATGAACCAACCACATGCTTCTACAATAGCACAGATAAATGTATTAAGAAAGTGGAGAGGAACTAAACAGAGAATCCTCTATAGAAGAATATCAAATGGCAGAGAAACACTTAAAGAAGTGTTCAACATCCTTAGTCATGAGGGAAATGCAAATCAAAGTGACCCAGAAATTTCACCTTACACCCATTAGAATGGCTAAGATCAAAAACTCAAGTGACAACACATGCTGGAGAAGGTGTGGAGAAAGGGGAACCCTCCTCCACTGCTGGTGGGAATGTAAACTTGTACAACCACTCTGGAAATCAATCTGGCACTTTCTCAGACAACTAGGAATAGTGTTTCCTCAAGATCCAGCCATACCACTCCTGGGCATATTTCCAAAAGAGGCTCAAGTACACAATAAGGACATTTACTCAACCATGTTCGTAGTAGCTTTATTCATACTAGCCAGAATCTGGAAACAACTCAGATGTCCCTCAACAGAGGAATGGATACAGAAACTGTGGTACATTTACACAGTGGAATACTACTCAGCAATTACAAACAAGGAAATCGAGAAATTTGCAGGCAAATGGTGGGAACTAGAGAAGATCATCCTGAGTGATGTAACCCAGAAGCAGAAAGACACACATGGTATATACTCACCTATAAGTGGATATTAGCCATTTAATATAGGATAATCATACTAAAATCTGTACCCCTAAAGAAGCTAATCAAGAAGGAGGTCCCTAGGTAAGATGCTCAATCTTCATTCAGAAAGGCAAGCTGAATGGACATTGGAAGAGGAAGAAAACAGGGAACAGGACAAGAACCTACCACAGAGGGCCTCTGAAAGACTCTACCTAGAAGTGTATTAAAGCAGATGCTGAGATTCATAGCCAAACTATGGGCAGAGTGCAGGGAATCTTATGAAAGAAGGGGGAGATAGAAAGACCTGGAGAGGGCTGTAGCTCCACAAGGAGAGCAACAGAACCAAAACATCTGGGCACAGGGGGCTTTTCTGAGACTGATACTCCAACCAAGGACCATGCATGGAGACAACCTAGAACCCCTGCATAGATGTAGTCCATGGCAGTTCAGTGTCTAGTGGGTACCCTAGTAATGGGAACAGGACTGTCTCTGACATGAACTCAGTGGCTGGCTCTTTGATCACCTCCTCCTGAGGGGGAGCAGCCTTACCAGGCCACACAGAAAGACAATGCAGCTAGTCCTGATGAGACTTGATAGGCTAGAGTCAGAGGGAAGGGGAGGAGGAACTCCCTTATCAGTGGAGTTGGAGAGGGGCATGGGAGGAGATGAGGGAGAGAGGGTGGAATTGGGAGGAGATGAGGGAGGGTGCTACAGCTGAGACACAAAGTGAATAAAGTGTAATTCATGAAACAATAAATAAAATTTAATTTTGGCTAAGGCCGAGGATCTGGCTTGCTTCCATGTAGGTGGACCTATGTGCATTGCCCCCGTGGCACGCCTGGGTTGGCTACCCAGAGGCTATTTAAGCTGTGGGCTGGCTTTCCCCGGGGTCCGAGGATTGTTCAATGTTCCTGAATAAACTGCATTGAAAAAAAAAAAAAGAGAAAAAAAAAAGAATGTAAAGGGAAAGAAGGTAGTCACAATGAAATATATTCAACAAATTACAAGTGTGTAAGTTTGAAGCTATGTAAATCAAAACTAGATTGCTTATATGGAAGGAAGATAAATGCTCAAAGGTAAACAAAGAAATTGTGTGGGAAAAGTAATGCCATAAGTGGAACAGATGTCATTTATTTTTCTTGTCCTGGTCAGTCAGCCAAATAAGTAAAAGTCTTACAAATATTCCCTTGCCAAGTAGTTGTTTTCTGAACATTTCCTTTTTTTAAATGTAATGGTTATTAGTTAAGAATTAGGATGGCGAAGGAGGTATAGAAGACAGGAGATAAGGAAGGAGACATGATGAGAGAAATTGCAAAGTAGAAAAATAAGCAACTGTAGTATTATTTTATTTTTCTTTAATAGAGCTTTTGAACTTAACCTCATTTTTTGTTTTCTCTCACATATAGTATTTTATTAACTCTAATATCCTAGTTCTATTCTTGAGAAAATATTTCTTCCTGGTGGGTATAAAATCTAGAAAATATGTATTAGGTATGTATGAGCAATCAAGTTATCATCTATCTCATTGATAGTTGCAGATATTTGATGCGAATAATTTCTGGAGTCATCTTTTCAATAGTCCATGCCATCCCAAACAGCTAGAAGAGTTTATTGTGATGGGATGCAGTCAGTACAGTTCAAGATCTAAAATGTAGTGCATCTTTAGGAATTATATGATTTAGAAGTATAACACGGAAGAAGTGTGAGTACAATAAATATCTGAAATAAATATAAATTTGTGAGGCTTTCTACACCCTGGACATTTGCTGTTGGGGTTTGATTTGGTGAACTGTACCTCACATGGTGAGCATGTCAGCAAAATGAATTCAGAATTTCAGATGTGGTATTAATCAAAAAGAGCTAGTACTATACAAGCATAGTTAAATGTGAAAACTAAAACAGTTTGCAAAACATAGAGAAAACATGAATATATAGATGAAAAAAGATATAATAATGTTTCCTTGAGGATTTGAAGTTGAGGCAATTAGAAAATAATTGGCAATACTTTTTTGTTTGTTTTGCTGTAAAATTTAAAATTTATCACTTTATTATTTTAAATTAAATTTTATTTTTTATGTCAGTTACAGTTTATTTACTTTGTATCCCAGCTGTAAAACCCTCCCTCATTCCCTCCCAATCCTACCCACAATCCCTCAACTCCTCCCTGCCCCTTTCCAAGTCCACTGATAGGGTTGGTCTTCCTCCCCTTCCACCTGGCCCTAGCTTATCAAGTCTCCTCAGGACTGTCTGCAATGTCCTCCTCTGTGGCCTAGCAAGGCTGCTCCTCCCTCGGGGTTGGGGGAGGTCAAAGAGCTAGCCATTGAGTTCAAGTCAGAGACAGTCCTTGTTTCTTACTAGTGTACCCACTTGGATACCGAGCTGCCATGGGCTACATCTGAGCAGGGGTTCTAGGTTATATCCATACATGGTCCTTAGTTGGAGAAACAGTCTCAGAAAAGACCCCTGTGTCCAGATAGATTTGGTTCTTGTGGAGTTCCTGTCCTCTCCTGGTCATATTAACTCCACCTTCTTTCTTATGATTTCCTGCACTCTGCAAAAGGTTTGGTTATGAGTCTTAGTATCTGCTTTGATACCCTGCTAGGTAGAGTCTTTCAGAGGCCCTCTGTGGTAGGCTCCTGTCCTGTTACTTGTTTTCTCCTACATCCAATGTCCATCCCACTTGTCTTTCTAAGTGAAGACTGAGTGGTTCTCTTCTAAGTGGGTTCTCTTTCTTGTTTATCTTCTTTAGGTGTATAGATTTCAGTATGTTTATCATCTCTTATAGGTTATGAAGGTACAACATACCCAAATTTATGCGACATAATTGGCAATACTTAAAGAGTCAAATGAAGAAGTGTCTTCAGTTAGGCCTGGTTGAAATGCTTAAGAACCTTGGGATTTCCCAATATGCCACTGATGAAGAGGGTGACTCAATGATGATATAATGAAGTCATGTTGTAGACTCTGCTTAACTGTGGGCTTATGAAGTGGGAAAAAAATAACCATGAACATGTACTTCATGTGTTCGTCCATATTTAGAGAAGAGAAATTTTAGTTTTAAACCTGAATGTTAACTTAGATAATACTATTTGTTTATTCAAATCACTGATAACATTTGATACGTCTGAAATTATGAATAGCAAAGGTTACAAAGTGTCTTACTAATATTCAGAAAATTTTATTTAGTTAGTTTTTATTTTGATTATCAATGTACAAAGTAATATAGTGTTTTTATAAACAGTGGTGCTGGTAAAGGCTTACAAGTTATGATTCTTAGGGCATTAACAGAATTCAAGCATAAAACAAGGTTTTACATTTGCTTCACATTGATGGTCTTATGAGCATAAATAGAGGTATGCATAAAATGATTTTCAATATATAAACTTGTTATGCACATTGATCCATTTTGTGTCCTTGGGGTAGGGAAATTGCATTTCAGCTTATCACTGGATATTCATGAAGTGTGTCAATTATTTTCTTCATAAAATTAATATCTTCAAGAAAAAACAAATGGAAGTTATATTTATAGAAATAAATAGAAGCATGAGAATGATGTTTCTTTCTATATTGATATGAATTATATCAGTAAAAATGGAGAAAAAATGAAAGATGAACCAAGAAGAAATTATAAAATTGAAACACTAGTTAAAAAAAATTAAAACTGAACAGACAGCTTCAGAGTACACTGGAAGTAAACAGAAGACAGAAGCGCTAGTGAACTTGAATCTAGAACAATTGAGATTATCATATCTGAAGTTCAAATAGACAAAAAAAAATGAAGACAATCTAACAGAGTATCAAGGGATCAGGCTACCTTAAAGTTCATTAGGCATGTAAGTACGTTACAATCCAAGTCTAAAAAAGAGGAAAGAAAATGGTAAAAATGCATGAAAAACTGTGTCTCAAAATTCCCAAATGTGATGGAAAATGTCAATCTACCATTGAAGAAACTCAACTCAAAGTAGAATGAATTCAGATGGAATCACATCTCATAAGCAAATTGTTAGTAACCAATGCCAAAGATAGACTTTTGAAAGCAGAAGTGGAAGAGATATTTCATTGCTCACCAGAAATCATAGAGGAAGGATGGCAATAGAATACCAGATTAAATCATTGAGAGAACTCAACTGAAATAAACAATCATATATCCAGCAAAATGTGTCTTTCAAAAGTCAAGAAGAAATGAACATATTCTCAGATTGGCGAAAAAGTGACATAATTTTTAACAAATCTGCCCGATAAGAATTGCTAAGGTTGAGCTGTAGAGGCCGCGTCGTGGAGTTTCTCTTGTTTCTCTTACAGATGTCCTCAGTTTGGTTCGTAGCACACACATGGTGGCTAAGAGTCCCCTGTAACTTCAGTTCTAGGGGATCCATCACCCTTTTCTGGCCTGTGTGAGCATTGTGTACACTTGGTGCACAGATACAGATCCAGACAAAACACACATAGAGAAAAAATATTTTAAAATATTCTTAAAGAAATGCTGAGGGAATCCATCAAACTAAAATGAAAAAAAAAATCACTGAACAGTAATTTAAATAGACTTAATTTTGGTTTTGGCTTACTTTTCTCTCATTTATTTAAAATACATCTGAATAAGCCAGTAAGTAAGAAATCCATGTTAATAAGAATATCCCTAATTAAAGCATCCTTTCTATGACAATAGTAGAATGAAAGAATGGGAGAAAATGGAGCTTTGTAGAGGTATTTAAAAAATAAAGTATGGATTTATATTAATACAAATGATATTGTTAGAAATAAAATTTAATTTTCATTCCTAGAACAAAGGAACCACAAAGTAGGAGAAAATGAAAATTACATTTTTTGATAAATTTTAATATCTATAATATAATAAGCTTTTATCAACTTAAAATTTATTTTATTTTTATATTTTCATACAGAAGTACTGTGCTGCATTATTTCTACCCTTTCCTCTCTCCCTGCAACTCATCTTGTTTCCCCTCCACTCCTTCCCTGTCAAATGTTTTCTCCATTGCCCATGTTACCACTGAGGGCCAAGCTGATGTCCATTGTCTGTGCTGCTGTCTGATGTCCAAGGTTCAGGCTAGCTCTGGGGACCCTGTTGGTGTTTGTGGCTACTACTGCCACCAGAGACCGTGCTGAGGTCCACAGCATGTGTTGATGCCAGAGGCCAGGTGGATGTCCCTGGTCCATACAATCACCAGAAACCATGTAGAAGTGCGTGATCCATGCTCCTGGTGACTATAAAGAACTAGGAAGCTTCTAATTCAGTGATGTTGGTGACTGCAAACTCACAGGAGAGAAAAGGAGACATAGAAAGCTTCTGTGACAACTACCCCCCCCCCACACACACACCAAAGTAACAACCTACGCAAGAAGCCATCGAAGAGAACTCTAAAAAATTGTAAAGAGTGTGCTGAAGTGTAGCTCTCCACAAATAGGTTACTGGCAGAGGTGGGGTGAAGAAGGGTTCACTTTCCTTTAAGGGACTGGCCACCAAGAGTTTTGGCCATGCTCCAGTGACATATGGGTGATGCAAATTGGACGTTTTTGGGGAAGATGGCACAAGGGTGGGGATAAGTAACCTGGGAGGACTGGGAAGTAAGGATGATCAGGATGCATTAGGTGAAATTCCCAAATAATCATTAAAAATATAATGTTAATTTTTTTTGAAGTAGGGCACAACACATACCTGTAATTCTAGCACTCTGGGACACAGAGGCAGGCGAATCTTTTGTGAGTTCGAGGCCAGCCTGGTCTACAAACTGAGTCCAGGACAGCCAAGGATACACAGAGGAACCCTGCCTCAAACTGCCACCAAATTTAAAAAAATGTATGACCTCTTTTCTTTTTTTTTTCTTATCTTTTTTCAAGAAGAGGAACTCTCATTTATTACAAAGCCTCAGATAGAAGTTCTCTAGGGTTGACACCCGAATAGCTCCAGAACATCAAGATCCCAGGCCATGACCATCTTTCTACTCTCTTCTTCAATGTCTTTTTGTCACCATTAGCTTCTCATCTCGCTGAGTCATATCTGGATAGGATGTCTGAGAAGAAAAAAAATTCCCTTGCCTCTCAGTCATTTGCTGGTAGCCCTTTTCCATAGAGTGTACCCCTTCCCCAGAAGACTACCTTTAAGAAAACAACACAAGACCACTCGCTTCCACCGAATCCAAGGAGAACTGAATTTCCCTCTGGGTTTCCCAGATATGTATATAAACCAGAGCCACTTGTGGTGGGATGGGGAGGTGATTTGATGAAATTTGAGCTTGGCTGACAAGAAAGGAGAGACAGCAGTGGGCATCATGTACATTAGGTGCCATCCAGGGACTGTTGCATTTCATCTTTCTAACCCGCTGGTTCAGCAGCCAGGCGGGTCACACATTATTACCACTGTGTTGGAGATAAGAAAAGTGAGGCTGAGAAAAATTGAGTATGACCTTTTTACTTTATCTATTTTGTTATTAACATATATATGTATATATATTATACATATTGCATTGATTTAATGTTGCTTTTACATATGTCTTAAAATGTCAATAAAAAGGCAAATAACCTGATTTTAAAATTGAGTAAAAGATTGAAAAGACATTCCACATTAGAAAGTGCATAAATGAGCCATTAACACATGAAAAATGTTCACTGTTTCATTACTCATTAATTATTATGGAATGGAAATCAAAACCACAGTGAGCCAGTTGTTGGTGGTATATGCCTTTAACTCTAGCACTAGCAGAGGTGGGAGGATTTCTATGAGTTTAAGACCAGGCTGGTCAACAGAGCAAGTTCTGAGACAGACAAAGCTACACAGAGAAATCCCGTCATGAAAACAAAACTAAACAAAACAAAACAAAAAACACTCAACTAACTAACACTAACTCAACAAGTCAAAGAAACACACACACACACACCACAAATTGCTCTCCACACCTCCTAGGATCACTACAGATAAAAAGATAATAACAAGTGCTGGTGAGGAAGTGAAAGAACAAGAACCCTCATACCCTGCTGGTAAGAATGTAAAATGATGCAGCTTCCCTGTAAAATAATTTTTTAGTTTCTCAAAAGGTTGGTTACAGGACAGCCAGGTGGCCCAGTAATATGGGTCCTAAATATGTGTACCAAGAGAAATTAAAATATTTGTTGACACTAAAATGTATACATTAATGTCCATAGCAGATATATGTGAAGAGAACATATTATGCATTGTTTGGATGCACCAATTTTTTTTGACCAATAATAAAGGGTAGAATAGAAGGTGGGACATCTCCCAGGCAGAAGGGATTCTGGGATAGAGCCATGTATTGCTCATTTTTTTTGTTTGCTTGTTTGTTTTTGTATTGCTCCTTTTTAAAATACAACTTTATGTATTTACATCTCTACCTTCCTTCTGCCAACCCTCCACCTTTAGGTAGGAGAGAAAAGGTTAGTGGGGAGAGGTAGTGCAGATCCTTTTACTTCTCCTGGCTTTTGGGGGTCAACGGGTCCTTTCAGAGATATACCAATCTCTGTCAACAGCAAACACAGCCAGCAGTCTCCTCCAAGGTGCTGCACCCTGAAGCGTTTCTCTCCATCTGTCTGCTCCAAACCACTACACCATATGTCTCTGGTCTCTCCAAACTGCTACATGCCACATGTCACCACCGCGCCCCACCTCACCTTCTCTTCCTGGGCTCTCAACTTTATATCCTCCCAATCTTAGACCATGCCCCTCTCAATCTGTGTTGCACAAGGTAGGCTGTTACTAGCTGGCAAAAGCATGAGACAATTAACATTTGTGGACAAACTATAGCCCAACTGAAACACCACACTTGGGGTTAAAACAAAAAAAATATGTTTATATAACATAAATGAGTTTACAAAGAAACCGAAACTTCCATTACAGAGCCAGGCACGGGAGATTTGTCCAAGTTGATGTTAGGAGGACAAATGCATGGTACCTGAGCCGTGGTAATCAGTCACATGGCAGAATGTAAATTAGTAGAAGTGGGTTATTATAAGTTATGAGCTAGTCAAGGAAGAGCTTAGTTATATGGCCTAGGTATTTCTAAATATATGTTGAGTCTGATGTATCATTATCCTGGGAGCTTGGAGCAGAGAAAAAGAACACTCTCTCATTACAGATTTATTTATAATAGACAAAGTCAAATGTCCACATACCAATTAAGAAAAAAAAATGCAACACGTTGTACCCACATGATGGAATAACATGTAGCCACTGATGGAAGTGCTGACACATAAGAATGAACCCTAAAACCAATACACGACAAGGCTGAATCGTAAAATCACTGTGCTAAGCAAAATGAACCAATGACTAATGATGTAAAAATCACGCATTTTTTTGATTCCAATTATATGAAACTATACAAAACAGGTAAATCTATAAAGACAGAGTGAATTAGTGATTGCTTAGAGTTGCATGAGAGGATATGAATGCTAATGGTGTATATATAGGCTTTCGTTTAGGGAAAAGGAAAATGTTTTAAATTATCACGCTAACTCTTTAAGCCTGACTGTAGAAAAACCACCAAATTGTTCACTTTTATTAAAAGGTGAAGTTTTAATATGTGGATTATGTATCAATAAACAAAAATAATTACACATGCAGAAATATTAGTAAATGTAGTTTTTTTCTGGAATGTTCAAAGTCAGCATCTTTGAAAACGGGGCTTAGAAGACTGTAGAACTGACACTGATCATTTAAGCCAAGTCCATTCTAACACCTCAAGAATTGGCTAATTACTAGCTATGGTGAAAGAGTAGGACACATAGTTCCACTAAAGAAGGGAGAAGAATGCATCTTGCCACAGAACTGTAAATCTTACTTCCCCATTGAAGCTGGCATTATGAGGTCTTCTGACTTTGCATGGCCAGCCAAGCTATTTGCCAAGTATAGTCAGTCCCATTTTACCAGTGGGGGCTAAGACTCAAAGACTGATGTGCCACGATTAACTGTATGTCATGGCACAGAGGGTACCAGGGTTCAGCCAGGCCCAGCATGAGCTAGGTTTTAGATCTCAGTTCTCTCTGCAATGTACTTTAGGGAAAATAATTTTTTGCAGTTGTTTTTAACTATTCAGTTAAAAATTACGCCTAAAATTTCTTGGGTGGTCAAGAACCTGACAATAGATAGGTGAAGGGCCAAGGGGAACATTACATACTATTGTTCTGTTAAAAGAATATAATAATAAAATGGCTCCTAATGATATTCTGCTCTACTCAATGCTTTGAACAGCCATCATCAGAAAAGCATTGTCCCACAGCAGAAGGGAATAAATACAGAGACCCACAGCTATACAGTGTGTGGAAAGTGAGAGATCTTGGAACACTCAGCTCTAAATGGGATGTCTCCATAAAATTCCTCCCCTCAGGAAACCCTGTGGAAGAGAAGGTAGAAAGAGTGTAATGAGCCAGAGAGGATGGAAAATGAAAGGAAACAAGGCCTTCCAGAAACAACAAGACTGACACAATATGAACACACAGTGACTGTGACAGCATGCACAGGGCTTGCACAGGTCTAAGAGACATGGGGTCCCAATGTGGAGAGTGAAAGTAGATGGAATCCCCCATCTCTAACCCAGAAGCTATTTTCAACTGACATCCACTTGCAAAGGACCAATTAGTTTTCTCCAAGGGAGTCTCACTGGATATACAAAGCACATTTAAGGTCAGGCTCCATGCCCAGCAGTAGAAGGCCAATTCAAATTGAACTCAATGGTATTTTGGAGGATTTTTTTTAAACCTTACTGGTCTTTTGTTTAAATAGTATGGTTTTCAATTAACAACAACAACAATAATAATAACAATAATACTAATACTCCTATGTTAGAAGTTTTCTGGGAAATGAAAGGAAGCTTTTAAGCCAGAATCTGAGATCACAAGAAAAAAAGAATTCATTTTTTTTTCACTAGAGAAGACCCTCAGAGTTGGGAGACCAAAGTGCCTATGCAGCCCTGGTACTTTTTTTTAAATCTGATTGCTTACATGTAAAGGAAGCTGAAGCTGTCTAAAGGGACTAGAGTATTTTTCCCCAGCACTTTTTTGGAAATTCTAAGATAATGCCATGGATCAGTTATAAAGCTCCAGCCATAATATGATTACCGAATTGGAAAGAGGATCTGTAATGATGTTGAAGATAAAGGATAGATGTAGCTTGAGATTGGAGACATAGTAACACAGAATCTGTATCCTTATTTGAAAAGGGGCTATGATATACTGTCTCTCCTTCCCCATATGCACTCGGAGGAAAAGCCAACAGGAGCACACAGTAAGAAGGTAGCCATGTATAAGCCTGAAAGAGGGCCCACACACAGAAAGGAATCAAAGGAACACCTCAATCCTAGATTTCTCCTTTCCATAACTGTGAGGAATCAGTTTCAGTTTGTACCCAATCTCTGCTATTTTGTTATGGCAGCCCTGGCAGGCTAATAAAAGTGTCGCAGAAATATATCAGTCTGTAAACTTTTATTGTACTTAAGTTTAAGTTTAAAAGCTCTAATAAAAATCATGTATATATTTTATATGTGTCATATGAAAGTAGTGTTAAAGACCAGTGTATGTGAAGTTGCACTGCTGGAAAATTCATTTTTGGAAAGATTACTGAATAAAGAAGTCTCTTTTCCTATCAGCTTAAATGAAGAGGGTTAGTGCTTTTAATTGGATGAATAACTATGCCTATATTCAAGGGAAGGCATATATATAACCACACCCTGCCTAGCACTAGGAGGCATGTGAATTTGGATACCTTTTGCTCAACTTTTCTTGTCCTGCCACATTTTTAACGTAATTTAGAATTTCTAGCATTTAATATATGCAGTTCAGTGATGTTATATATACACATAACGTTGTGTAGCCATTACCAACCATCCATCCCTCTTGGTAACTCTTTTTATCTGTTAAGGAAAGAATTCTATATCCATGAAACAATATATTTCCATTCTCCCCCCCCCCACGCCTTTGTGTGCCTAGACCCTAACATCTACTTTCTGTTGTGACTTTGAATAGTGTGAATACTTTATTTAAGAATAAAATAGCACTTACCTTTTTTTGTAACTAACTTATTTCACTTAATATAACGTCCTTGAGGTTCATCCACTGTAGTATATTGCAATGTTTCCTTGTTTTTAATTGTTGAATTATATAATATACGATAACATGCCTCATTTTTTTTTAAAAAAAAATCTGCCCATTCATCTATGAAAACTTAGACTATTTCTACAACTTTAGCTATTGGGAATAATGCAACAATGGCTATGAGAGTGAACATGTCACTAAAGATTCTGATATTAGGTTTTTGCGTACATACCCTGAAGTGAAATTATTGGATCGTATGGGAACTCTATAAGTTTTTTTGTTTGTTTGTTTGTTTTGTTTTGTTTTGTTTTTTGAGGCTCCATCACACTGTTTTCTATACAAATGACACGATTTTATATTTCTACCAACAATTTTCCAGGCTTCCCCTTTCTTCCACATTCTCATAAGGGACATGTGTGTTGTCTTTTGTCTTTTTGCTAATTGATACTGTATTGTGTCTTTCATTTGCATTTCCTAATTAGTGGCATTGGGCTTTTTTGTTTTATTTTTCGTATTATTTTTAGGAACTTTTATGTCTTCTTTTGAGGGACTTCTTAGGTCGATTGCCCATTCTAAGATTAGGTTTTTGTTTTGCCCCATCTTTCTTTTCTTTTCTTTCTTTATTCTTCCCTCACACAATACATGTCCACCCCAGTTTCTCCTCCCTCCTCCCAGTTCCTCCTGCAGCTACAGTCTCTCCCATATCCAGTGTTCCTCTGTTTTCCTTCAGAAAAGAGCAGACCTTCATGGTATAGCAACCAAACATGGCAATAAGACTAGGGACAAACTCTCACATCAAAGCTGATGAGGCAACCCAGTAGGAAATAAAAGGCCTCAAGGGCAGGCAAAAGAGTCAGAGACACCTCTATCCCCATTGTCCCACCACAACACCAAGCTACACAACCATAATATATATGAAGAGGACCTAGTGCAAACCCATGTAGACTCCATGATTGCTGCTTCAGTCTCTGTAAGCCCCTATGAACCCTGCTTAGTTGATTCCGGGCTGGGTTCTCCTGTTGCCTCTTTAACCAGTAGGTAACTTGTAGGTCAGATTCATATTATTTTACTATAGATTGTTTCATGTTTTGAGTTACCTGTGTGTTCTGGATATTATTTAGTCTCTTTCCAAAAATATAGCTTGAAAATATTTTACCTTTCTGCATCTCTCTTTTCAATATTTCTTTCCTTTGTCCCATAGAAGCACTTCACATTGGTGTAACCCTTCATTTTGTTTCCTGTGTTTTTGAAGTCACCCGCACACGAATTCTCACTCACTTTATTGTTCTGAAGTATGTCCGTTATGTTTTATTTGTTTCATAATTTCAGGCCATTTTAAGTCTACAATCTTAAGTCTGTAGTTTATTTCGACCTGATTTTTATGTAAGATGTAGGTCTACTTTCCTTCTGCTTATGGATAGCCAATTGTGCCAGGATCACATGTTGTGGATTCTTGTGATCTTTCACAAACATCCACTGACCATACATGTATAGGTTTATTTTGAAAGCCACTCCCATTCCAGGTTTATTTTGAAAATATTCTGACTCTCAGGCTCAAGGATGAGAAGATAAGAATGTTCACCGGGTATGAGAGTGTAGAGTAGTGGTGACAGTATGTGCTTAGCATGTGTCAGGTCCTGGGTTTAATGCTCACACACACACACACACAAACACACACACACACACACACACACACACACACACACAAAGAGAGAAAGGGGGAAAAGAGAGAGAGAGAGAAAGAGAGGCGGAGGGAGACAGGCAGACCCACACACATTTTAACAATACCCTGAACCTTTAATTTTTTTTATAACTCACATTCCAATGTCTTTCTCATTTCATTGATCTTAAAAGCTTATGTATCAGTGCTCAATGAAACTGAATACTGATTGGTAAATAATTCACATGAGTGATTCAAAATATACTATAAAAACGGAAGGTAATATATACAGACAGACAGACTTGATTTACAAAATCATCGCTAGATTTATACACAGGTTCTATAAAGAATGACAACAAATCAGCATTACAAGCAGCCACTGAGATTTAAAAAAAAAGTGAGCTAAGGATGTAAATGGTATTTCACAGAAAAAAATACCCAGCTGGACAAGAATCAGTGAAAAATACTCATCTTCACTAGTAATCAGGTCAATGTGTATCAGAAGGATATATATATCAATGCCTGATTAGATCAAGTGTTAAAACAATGTTGAGAAGTAAAAAATCACATACTTGTAGTGGAAGATCACATTGGTTCAATCACTTTGGAGAGCCATTTGGAAACACCTGATAAGAACTCCCTAAGATTCACAATTAAGCTTGTAGGGGTAAGTACTCCCTGTGGCTTAGTAATTACACTTCTAAGTACATCCCCTAGAGAAAAATCTGTAGCATATATAATCTCCACAGAGACTCCTCTTAAGGATGTTCACTGAAGCACATTTTAATAAAAAGAAATGGGGGAAGAACATAACTACACATAATAACCCATGGAACAAACTCTCCCTTTCCCAACAGTTATCAATTACCAGTAATTTGTTTTATATCCAGTCACACCAGATTAAAATGAGTAGACAAGATCGAAATATCCTATAATGAATGAATGGATGAATGAATGAATGAAACATTACATGGAGTGTAAAGAGAAAATTGATAGCATGTGCAAGGTCATGGTTTTGCTGAGATTACAATAGTATACCAAAATGTCCAGCTTTTAAACATGCTGGTTCTGGGGATTGAACTCAGAACTTCATGCTTGTGTTGCAAACACTTCATAGAATGAGCTATTTACGTATTCCCCCATAGCTTTTATCATCTTGTCATTTTTGTATTGTATGCATTATAAAATTAGAAAAATGTTAATTTAAATTCCTTTTAATATTCCTTTTAATTATGATGTTACACTGAATGAACTACAATACATTTTAAGCTTATCATCTTACTGGTCTCATTTGGCCTTCTATTATTTTAACTTTCTTCATCTTCTGCCTTTAATATGTTCTGTATTTCATTCACTTTATCCTCTATCCTCTTGCCTTCATTGAATGTACAATGTAAATTTCCTTTTTATTCCTGTACTTTAGGGTTCTACATGCTAGTCGACATATAGAATTGCATTACTTTTACCCAAATTACTTCTTTTTAATTGGTTCTTTGAAAATTTCATATAATGTATCTTCATATTATTCACTCCTTTCCCCTAACTCTTCTATGTTCTTTTTTTATTAGATTTTCATTAAAAAATTAATTATGTGTTTGTGTGTGGGTTTGTGAATGTGATTGCAGGAGCCCATGGAAGCCAGAAAAGGGCACGGATCCCTTGGAACTGGAGTTACTTGGGTTTGTGAGCCACCCAGTGTGGTTATTGGGGCCCAAACCTGGGTTTTCTGATAGAGCAGGACGTGCTCCTAAGCATCAAAACATCTCCTCTGCATGCCCAATGTCTTTTTCCTCATGGTGGGGTGTTTACAGGACAATGAACCAAAGCTAAATATTTATATAATCTTTACAACATGGCAAGGACTCTGCCTAATGCTGAGAACGACACTATGAAAAAGCCACAGGTCCGTGCTCACTGATTAGTGAGAAACAAGAATAATTCAACAGATAGTGAGATCAAGTCAAGACAAAGGTATCACAAGATACATACATTGGTCATTTCCAAGAAAGAAAACAAAATACATTTTACAGATGGGCCAACTGAAAGTTAAGCTCAAGGTAATAGTAGTTAGGACAAAGGAATTCTGCTCAAGTTATTTTTTTCTTTCATAATTTATTCACTTTACATCCTGATTGTAGTCTTCTCCCTTGTCTCATCTGGGTCCCACCCTCCCTCACTCTTCCCAGATTTTCTCCTCACCTATTTCTCAGAAAGGGGGAGCCCTTCTCCCCTACCATCTATCAAGTCTCATTAGGACTGCATGCATTCTCTTCCTCTGTGGCCTGGCAATGCCCCTTTCCCCCACCTGGAAGAGGTGATCAAAGAGCAGACAACAGAGTCTGTGTCAGAGACAGCCCTTGCTCCCCTTACTAGGGAACCCACATAGAGACTGAGCTGTCCATGGGCTACATCTGAGTAGGGAGCCTAGGTCCTCTTCATGCATAGTCCTTGGTTGGTGCATCATTCTCTGCAGGTTCTCTGGGCCCAGGTTTGTTGGCTCTGTTGGGTTTCTTATGGAGCTCCTGTCCACTCTGGAATACTACTCAGCTATTGAAAATAAGGAAATCATGAAATTTGAAGGTAAATGGATGGAACTAGAAAAGATTATCCCGAGTGAGGTAACCCGGAATCAGAAAGACATACATGGAATATATTCACTGATAAGCAGATATTAGCCATAAAATACAGGATAATCATACTACACTCCATACACCTAAAGAAGCTAAACAACAAGGAGGACCCTAGGGAGGATGCTTAAAGCTCATTCAGAATGGCAAGCAGGATAGACACTAGAAGTAGTAGAAGAGAGGAAACAAAAGGATGGAAGCCTATTATAGCAAGTCATCTGAAAGACTACACCCAGCAGGGGATCTAAGCAGATGCTAAGACTCACAGCTGAACTTTGGGCAGAGCATAGTGAGTCTTAGGAAAGAGTGGGGGAATAAAAGGACGCAGTGCTCAAGCTTTTATTTTTTCTTTTAACCCCAGATATTCCACACACTTAAACAGGCATACGACTGCTGACATTATTAACAACATTCTGCTATGCTTGCAGACAGGAGCCTAGCTTAGCTGTTCTCTGAGGAGTTCTACCCAACAATGGATGGGAACAGATGCTGAGACTCACAGCCCAAACACTAGGTGGAGAGCTGAGAATCTTGTGGAAGAGTGGGAAGAAGGATAGAAGGACCCAGAGGGGACAGGAGCTCCACAAGAAGAACAACAGAGCCAACTAACCTGGGCCCAGGGGGCTTTGTGGAGACTGAAGCACCAACCAAGAACCGTGCATGGAGAGGACCTAGGACCCCTACACATATGTACCAGATGTGCAGCTTGGCCTCCATGTGGGACTCCTAGTAAGGGGAAGGGGGGTTTTCTCGGACATGAACTCTGGTGCTTGCTTTTCGGCTACTTCCTTCTAGGGTGGTTGCTGCCTTTCGAGGCCACCAATTAGGAGATCATGCTCAGTACTGTTGCGTCTTGAAGTGTTGGGATGTGTTGGTGGGGGGCTCCCCATTTCTGAGGTATAGAGGAAAGGGGATAGTGGGAAGAAAGAGGAAGGGTGGGACCTGGAAGAGAGGAGGGAGGGGGCTACCATTAAGATGTAAAGTGAATAAATAAAATAATTTTTTAAAAATCAGGCAGATTGCCACCCATTCATCAGGATTCTTTTTTTTATTAATTACACTTTATTCACTTTGTATCCCCCCGTAAGTCCCTCCCTCTTCCCTTCCCGATCGCACCCTCCCTCCCTCTTCTTCACACTGTCCCTCCCCAAGTCCATTGATAGGGGAGGTCCTCCTCTCCTTCCTTCTGATCTTAGTCTATCAGATCACATCAGGAGTGGCTGCATTGTCATCTTCTGTGGTCTGGTAAGGCTGCTCCCCCCTCAGGGGGAGGTGATCAAAGAGCAGGACAATCAGATTATGTCAGAGGCAGTCCCTCTTCCCATTACTATGGAGCCCACTTGGACACTGAACTGCCATGGACTACATCTGTGCAGGGGTTCTAGGTTATCTCCATGAATAGTCCTTGGTTGGAGTATGAGTCTCTGGGAAGTTCCCTGTGTTCAAATTTTCTGGTTCTGTTGCTCTCCTTGTGGGGTTCCCGTCCTCTCCAGCTCTTACTATTTCCCACTTATAAACCTATTTATAACCTTGCTGTTTTTTCTAGACTACTCAAGTATAAGAATGCTGGAGTCTTACAACTTACCTTTGCTAGTCTGAAATGTGTTTTGTTTTTATGAGTAAATTCACTGTTCTTAGTGTGTTCAAAAGCTTTTCATACCAAGGGTCTCATGATAACACAGTATCTACTGTGTATGGCAAGAGATTATTTTATGAAATCAATATTTCATACAGAAGTATCATGACTATGGCAGGTATAACAGGAAATATGGTCGAAGTTCACTTCTAGGAGCTGACATGGAGTTCCTTAGAGAAAAATAGAACTTTCTATAGTGAGAGATTATACTTTCCAACAAAACATGCATTATAGGGAGACACATGATAGACCAGCCCTCCCTGACTAGGCACTGAAGGTAATTGTTTATTTGGTTTTTCAATACAGGGTTTCTCTGTGTAGCCTTGGTTGTTCTGGGCTCTCTTTGTAGAACAGTCTGGCCTCAAACTCACAGAGATCATCTTGCCTCTGCCTCTCTGAGTTCTGGGATTATAGGTGTGCACTACCATACCTGGCTCACTGAAGGTAATTTAACCTTGTTGAACAATTAGAATGCCCTGGCAATTAATAAATCACTTCAAAATTTATTTATCTAATCTAGACTTTTATTTTTAACTGATATGACCTAAATTTCATGTTTATGTACCATTTCTGACACATTTCTGTGATTGTGTGATTCTCATCACATCGATGTGGACAGCTTGGGTTATTTTCTAAGTTCTTCTTCCTAATTTCTTCCTTAATTTCTTTTTTATGAAGGGAAGAAGAGAGGTGGGTGAACAAGAACAAAGTGAAAGACAACACTTTCAATGTCAATTTTAAAATATGAATAAAAGCACAACACAAATTCATTAATTGGAGTTATATTTTCTTTGCTCTGTGCTATTTCCCTACAAATTTACTAGATGGAGTGTGGGTGTTGCATTACTGAAATTTGTCCTCAAACTTTCATTGACTTAAAAGATACAGCCTTACAGGATTCCATCTCTTCTGACAAGGGGAATGCTGCCATTGTACCTAAATGTTGCTCTGTGGTAGGAATTTAGGGGAAGCCACTGAGGCGAGTTGATCCATGATATAGCTGTATCTATGGCTTCAGGTAAATGGGAACTAATGTTCAATAGTTTCCTTTCTGGAACTGATAATTCATATGGGTGTCATTTCCAGTTCTGTTTACTGGTTTCAGTTTTGTTATGAGTGCCTTTGGAGACAGAGTTTCTGAGAGCTATGGACCCCTTAAGGTGTGTGATCAGCAGATTCAGTTCTTGAACTGTGAAGTATGTTGTCTCTGCAAACATATCATTTGTCTGAAACCAAGGCTGAAACTAGAGGTGGAAGGAAGTGACCAGCTTTTAGCATACATGGGACCACGGGATTCAAACCAAATCGTTGGGGGGAGGGTAAGCCTGAGGCACAGAAACTAGAAACTTTGTTCTTGAGTTTTGTGTGACTACCTCAGCCCCAAACCTGCTATTTTTTATGACATTCATTGTTCCTAGACATATATCACACTAATAACGTTTTTTTTTTTTAATCTATTGCTTGCATCCACCCCCTTGTGGACCTCTGCCTTAGCTTGCTTTCTGTTCATGAAAAGAAGTGACCTTTATGGAGAAGTTGGCTGTGCTCTCAGTGCAGCTGTGCAGTACTACTGAAAGGAGCACAGCCAGTTTCCCAAAGGGAATGTCTTCCTTCAGTGTCCAAATTCCAACAAATTCTAGCCATCCAATGCAATGCTCATGAGATGCTTATTGAATAGGCCAGCAGGAAGGAACCCATGGCAGTAGTTTGAGGAAAAGCTTAGGGACATTTCTCTCGTCCAATTTTGGTTCTTCTTGATCTCTTTTAGACTGCGTCTCAGCATATTCTAAAAACAATCACAGTATTTTCTCATAAATACCAAAAGTCAAAGCACACTCTCTATGGTCCAATATGTAAAAAGTTTCCAAAAATGGCAGTATGTCCTAATTTGCTTTCTATTGCTTGTGATAAACACCATGACTTGGAAAGAAAAGGGTTTATTTGACTTTCACATTCTGTTCACAGTCCATGATTGAGAGAAACCAGGGAAGGAACTAAAGTGGAAGCTGAGCAGGAATCATGGAGAAACGCTTGTTACTGGCCTGTTCCCGATGGCTTGCTCAGTTTGCTTTCTTATATACCTCAGAACCACCCACTCAGGAGTGGTCTCACCCATTGTAAGCTAGGCCCTTCCACATCACTCATTAATCAAGAAAATGCCCCACAGACATACCTATAGGCCAAACCAGTGAAGGCAAATTTTCCCAGGAGGTTCTGTCTTCCAAGGTAACCCTAATCTGTGTCATGTTAACAAAAACCACCGAGTTCCTGGTGTAACATTTTATGCTTCTGCACAACTATGACCACAAATCAAGAGGGCTTTATGTGGGCCTTGTGATTTGAAGAAACTCAAGGTGGATTTCCTTCTGGTGGGTCTTTCTCTTACTTCTTTGAGAAGTCCAATGACTTCTCAATTCATCCAATTGACCTTAGGTCCAATGACAAGATATAACTGTGTCAGCTTATCTGCGGTCCAAATCAGCTATTATAGGCCACATGAAGTTCTCTCTTCTACATGCCAATGTCATAGTTAACATCCTGACCCAGTGTCCCTTATCATAACTTTAGTAGATACTGTGAAGTGGTTCATATCTCTAAAGCTGAATTTGGTAAGAGCATAGAGAGACTGTGGAATCTCCTTAAGCTTTGTATGTACACAAAGAAAAATATAATAGAGAATCCAATAAAACACAATCTAGTTTTTAGTGTATTTGCCATGATGTGTGATCATCACCATTAATCCAGAACGTTTCTGCCCTTTTCCAGCCCTCCACTCACACTCTGAAAACTGCTAGCTTGCTACCCTATAGCCATTTTATATAGATGATATATGTGGCTTCTTTCATACGATATGACATATTAAAACTTCACCTGTGTTATAGCATATATTAATACTTCATTCTCATTCGAGGCTGAATCATATGGCATTGGGTAAGCGTATCACTATAGCTTATCTATTTTTTTTTCATTTGGTAGAGATTTGAGTTGTGTCTACTTTTTAGCTATATAATAATGTCACTATTAACTTCATGTACAAGATTATTTATTTGCTTGTTTGTTTGGTCTTTGGAGACAGGTTCTCACTATGTAGCCCTAGATGTCATGGAACTCACTATATAGACCAAGCTGTTCCTGAACTCACAGAGATCCTCTGCCTGTCTCTGCCTCCTAAGTCCTGGGATTAAAAGCATGAGCCACTACACCTGTACAAGTTTTTGTACAAACACATGCTTTCAGTTTTCTGAATCACAAAGGAAATCTACATTTAATTTTAAGAGAACTACCAAACTGTTTCACACAGTGGCTACACTATATTTCCCCATACAAGGAATGGATGAGGTTCTCAATTTCTTTTTGTCCTTACCCAAACTTGTTATTCTTTGACTTTTATTTTACTGAATGTAAAGCAGCATGGCACTGTCATTTTAATTTGCATTTCTCTAATGATAGATGGTATCAGCCATATTATCACAAGGTTTGCATATCCTTTTAGAAAAATGTCTACTTCACATCCTTGGCATATCTGCTATTTTGTCTGCCTGGTCCTCGTGTGGGCTGTGTCGATTTTTACTGGTCTCTTATTCTCTTGTGGCCTCTCAGCTTTGCTTGTGTGTGGAGTGTTTTCTTGACTCTGTCTTGTGGGCTGCAGACAGTTGAGGCAAATTCCACCCAGCAGTGTTGCTGGGTTGTTGTGCTCCCCCAAGGTCAGAAGTGACTGGTGGCTGTGAAGTGGTTGAAACTCTGTTTCCAGCTTGGGCAACTTCACTTTTCCCCATCGAGACATGGAGGAATTACTGACAATTGATGGTTTCTGAGAGAGGGAACGAATTTTCTTTAAGGATGTGGTATATCCACCATGCTGCAGTGGATGATCCCACACAAGTGTATGGGAAGCACATACTAGACTCAGTGGGTTATTTATAAAACAAAAGACACTTTGTTGGTCTCCTTGTGGAGCTCCTATACCCTCTGGCTCTTCAGTCATCCTCTTCTATAAGATTCCCTACACTCTGCCCAAAGTATGGCTGTGAGTCTCTGCATCTGCTTCGATTCCCTGGGTAGAGTCTTTCAGAAGTCGTCTGTGGTAGGCTCCTGTCCTGTTGCCTTTCTTCCATAAGTGTCTATCCTGTTTTTCCTTCTGAATGAGATTTAAGCATCTTCCTTAGAGTTCTCTTTGTTATTAGCTTCTTTAGGACTATAGATTTTAGTATGTTTATCCTATATTATATGGCTAATATCCACTAATATGTGAGTGTATACCATGTGTGTCTTTCTGGTCCTGGGTTACATTACTCAACAAATCTGGGCCCAGGGGGCCCTGCAGAGACTGATGCACCAACAAGGGCCAGACATGGAGAGGACCTATACCCTGTGCTCAGATATAACCTATAGACAGCTCAGTCTTCATGTGGGTGCCCTAAAAAAGGGGAGCAGACATTATATCTGAATGGACTGGGTTGTCTGCTCTTTGATCACGTCTCCCTGGCCATGCGACCTTGTCAGAATACAGAGGAAGAGGATTCAGGCAGTCCTGATAAGACTTTATGAGTTAGGGTCAGATGGTAGGGGAGGAAGACTACTCCTTACAGTGGACCAGCGGAAGGGGATAGAGAAGATGAAGGAAGGAATGTGGGATCTGGAGGAGACAAGAGAGGTGGTTACATTTGGGATATAAAGTCAATAAATTATAAAAATAAAAATGACAAAAAAAAAAACAAACCACAAAGTAAGGAAGGGGGTTGAGAAGTGGGGAGTGGATCTGGGAGGCGTTAGAGGGATCTGGGAGGAGTTAGAGGGAGGGATGAGCATGATCAAAATACATTGTAGGAAATTCTTAAAGAGTTAACAAAATACATCAAAGAAAGAAAAGCATCTATTAAGCATCTATTAAAGTACTTTGACCGTATTTTGAGTTTTGTTATTTTCATTTTTAGTTTTTTTTTTTTTTCAATGCAGTTTATTCAGGAACCTTGAACAATCATCTGACCCTGGGGAAAGCCAGCCCACAGCTTAAATAGCCTCTGGGTAGCCAACCCCAGCGTGCCACGTGGGCAATGCAGATAGGTCCACATACATAGAAGCAAGCCAGCTCCTCAGCCTTAGCCAAATGTGGAATTGTTCGTGACAGAGAGCACTCACCATCGGGAAGGTGGAAGGCGGAAACCAGCTCCATCTTTAAGGCACAGCATTCCGCAGCTCTCTACAGTTCCCCCTTTTTGTTTTAGACGCATCAGGCAAGAGTAGAGGTCTGATCTCTGATATTAGAAATAAATTGGGACTTTGTACTGATGTTCATGGGCGGGCATGGGAGCGTTAGCAGGCCTTCTGGTGTTGGTCTCCTTGGTTTGCCTGTGGTATATATGCAAGATTAGAGTCTCACAACAGCGTAATGCAGCCATGACTATTCAGGCCTTTACAGCCATTGAAGCAGGACAGTCTCCCCAAGCATGGTTGGCTACCATAAAAAGCTAAAATGTTACGCTCAGGATGCGAGGCTAAGCACTGCACTCAGGGTCAGCCGCTTTGGACCCAGAGAAGAGCATGTCTGATTGCAAGAGGGTTGATGCCCCAGGTCTTGCCTCTGAGAAAAAGGTATCGGACGGGTCTGACGCTCTTTGGGTGGATGACACCTAAATGAACATCATTTTTAGTTTTTAAAAGTTATTTGCATTTAGAATACCATAACTTGCCAGATATAAAACACTTAACTATTTTCTCCTATTACATGAGTTTAACCCTTATTTTTTGTTTGTTTATTTGAGACATGGTTACACTATGTAACCTTAGTTGGCCTGGAACTCTTTATATAGACCATTGACCTCAAACTCACAGATCTTAACCTGCCTAGGCCTCCTAAGTGCTGGGATTGAATGCATGTGCTACCACTACCAGCTTACTTTCAGTTTTTCTTTCCTTCTTCTTTCCTTCCCTTCTTTTTCCTTTTTTTTTTTTTTTTTTTTTTGTGACAGGATTTCCCTGTATAGCCCTGGCTGGCTATCTTGAAACTCTGTAGACAAGGCTGGCCTCGAGCTTAGAGATCTGCCTGCCTGCCTTTGGATGACCACCACCTGGCTTTTTTTTTTTTTTTTTAATTTCAGTGTCTTAATGGTGTCCTTTGAAGCACTAAATAAATAAATAAATAAATAAATAAATACTAAGTATAGATTAAATATAAATTTTTCCTTACGACAGTTTGCTTTTTTATCAAGAAACCCTTTGCTAATACAAGGCCGCAAATATTCATTATCAATCCACTACCTAATATAATACCATAAAAGCTTAGAGATTATTTTTCTTTCAGCACACTATAGTTTCAGATCTTACCTATAAGTCTGATGTGTTTTAACTTAATTTTAAATATCTTGTGAAGGGGGAATCCAAGTAATTCTTTCTCTTGGATCACTTTAATTTTATTTTTTTTTTAAATTTATTATTTATTTTTTTGTGACAAGTTTTCACTATGTACTTCTGGCTGGTCTGAAACTTACTATGTAGACCAGACTAACCGTGAAATCACAGAGATCCCTTATTTCTGACGCCCATGGCTGCAATTAAGGGCATACACTACCATACTATGCTCAATTATTTTTAATTTCGATGTATGCATTTTCAGTCATTTTCCTAATAGGTTATCTATGGTGATCTATGTATTACAAGTTTAATCTTAATTTGTTAAATAAGTAGCTCACATTACTAACTTGTTTGTTTGTTTGTTTGTTTGAGACAGAGTTTCACTTTGTAGACCAGGCTGGTCTTAAACTGTCAGAGATCGGCCTGACTCTGTCTCTCCGAACACTGGGATTATAGGCTTGCACCACTGCTCCAAGTTTACTAACTTATTTTCAGTATCATATAAAAATTGACTTCGGTATTGCTGTTTCTCCTATGATTGTCATTTTATCATGAATTATATATTTATATAATTTAAGTCTGTTGCACTAGACATAATTATTTCTATGCAAAGCTCTACTTTAAGAATTTTTTAAAAAGAAATATAAGGTACATTTGTATAGTTTTTTATAATTCACCCACATAATTATTGTCCTCTGTGTTCTTTATTTCTTGTATGCATTTTAGTTACCCTCTGGTATGATTGAGCCTGCTAACATGAACCTAGGAGAGGGAGTGAGGATTGAAAAAAGAAAAAGATAAGAGACAGAGATGGGGAGAGTCTTGGCAAATGCTGAGACAAGTGTATTTTTTTTCCAGTCATCTCTTTATTCCCAACAGCCCTTACGTAAGTTTTTTGTAGGAGTACTAGTAATACAATAAGTGAAGTCTAAACCAAGATGAAAAAATGCAGAAGTGTATACAGAAAATTAACCAATTTCTTATTGCACTTCCTTATGATGCATCTTAAAGTCCATGGAGTGTTTCACTTTGTACTTTCTCAGGCAACAAGATTACGCCAAGAATCAGTCTTCTCATGTATAAAGGCAAGCCATTAATCAAGCCTTAAATAACTCACATATTGTTTGTACAGCTTCCGAAACTGATATCCTTTCATTCTAGCCCAAAATATTACCACTGGCAACTTATTTTTCTTTGCCTTAAAATGTTTAAATTAATTGACTTAATTTTTTGTTATCTTTCTGAGGTATACTGTAACGTTGAGTAATAATTTTGTTGCATATAGATAGAATGCTTGTGAGATAATTTTTTTTTCAGTGTTGACTATACTAGCCTGCCTTTTAGCTTCTTTAGTTTCTGATGAAAATCAATGTTGTTATACTGAAGATCATTTCTTTTTGGCAAGTTACATATCTCTGGCCGAGGTCAAAATTCTTTTGTTTTGCACTTTTGACAGTTTGATTACAATGAGTATAGGTGGTGAACTGGAATTTATTCTAATTGGGTCTTAGGGAGCTCCTAGAGTATAGTTTAAGTTTTTTCACTATATTTGAGGAAAGTTCTGTCATTATTTCTTCAAATATTTTATTCTTATTCTTTCTGTCTTCTCTTTCTGAGATTTCTATTGTGCAATATCTTGGTACATTTAATGGTGTTCCATATTTTTATATTTATTTATTTACTTATCCCTAAATCTGATGCTAGTTAATCTATTTTCAAATGTGTTGATTATTAATTTTACTTCATTAAATCTGTTATTAAGCTCCATGATGATTTTTTTTATTCTTAGTTACTTTTAATTCAGAATTTCTTTGGTTCTGTTAAATAATTTATGCCTGCCGATAGTCTCTTTAGTGAAATCTTATTTTTCTTATTTTCATAGCTTTCTATTTTCTTTAGAAATTGTTTCTCTTTAATTTTTTTAATTTTTTATTTATTACAATTTATTCACTTTGTATCCTAGCTGTAGCTCCCTCCTTTGTCTCCTCCCAATCCTGCCCACCCTCCCTCTTCTCCCATTCTCCCCACCCTTAAGTCCACTGGTAGGGGAGGTCCTCCTCCCTTCCATCTGACTCTAGTCTATCAGATCTCATCAGGACTGCCTGCATTGTCTTCCTCTGTGACCTGGTCAGGCTGTGCCCACCTCATGAAGAGGTTGTCAGAGAGCCAGCTGCTGAGTTCATGTCAGAGACAGCCCCTGTTCCCATTACTATGGAATCCACTTGGAGACAGAGCTGCCATGGGCTACATCTGTGCAGGGGTTCTAGGTTATCTCCATGAATAGTCCTTGGTTAGATTATAAGTCTCAGAAAAGACCACTGGGCCCAGGAAATGATCAAATTGTTTATTTTTAAAATTTTAATTTATTTATTCAATTTACATCCCAATAGTATCCCTTCCTTCCTCTACTCCCAATCACCTCTCCCCCTCCTCCCTCCCCTATTCTTCAGAAGTACTCACTAAAGTAATTGTTAAAAACTTATTCTCTAGTAAGAATAGCCTCTTTCTTTCAGAAAATATCTATTGATTTTGTTGTTGTTCATGTGTATAGGTGGTGCTTTGTTTTTCTTTTCATACATTTTTTGGCAAAAAAAAAACCCCGGATATGTTAATATTTATGTGTGAATTTGTTGTTCCTGTTTCTTGTTTGTTTTTACGACTATTTTATCTTAGTTAATTCGATAGTATCTATATTTGTTGCCATGTTTGGGCTCTAAAACTTCCTTTATATTAGCTTAGTGCTCAATTAATAAACAGACAAATTCATTCACTGCTTGGAACCAAAAACAAACCAACAAACCAAGAGGAAACTACTAATATTTGCATAGGACTACTCAGTGTCTGCTCTAGTATACTGGTATGCCTTCAATGCAACATGGTAGTTTCAATTTTGATTTTTTTTTTTTTTTTTTTTTTTGAGACAGGGTTTCCCAGACAGGCTGTCCTGGACTCACTCTGTAGATCAGGCTTGCCTCAAACTCACAAGCTATCTGCCTGCCTCTACCTCCCTGAGTACTGGGATTAAAGGTATGCAGCACCATGAACAGCTTCAACTTTGATTTTTGTACAGCCTCAATGCCAACTACAGGTTAAGTGCCGAGGACTTGAGTACAGAAACTATTTACAGCCCTGAGTTTATCTCTCTGTTCCTCCTAATTCATTAGGTTTTCTTGGAAGTAAACAAACCCTTATGTATATTTTCTTTCCCAGTTTTTTTCTCCCAAGATTCTTGATTACTCTATTGTCTTCTGAACTGTTGCCTATTGCCTCAAGCAGTAGTAACTAAAAGCACAAATGCTTTGGACAAATTTCTCTCAGGAATTTTAGCACTGGGTTAAATCCAAGCAGCAAAATAAAGACAAGCTTTTTCAGTGGGTCTTCCAGACAGCCACCAGACAGATCAAATAAGGATACTTCTTTGTGTATGCAATCCATTCAGCTCCCTATGGTACCAAAAATATGGGCTATTTTCAAGGACAGCCTGAGCTGGCGGGTGTAAGATGGAACTGGAGGAAAATACCATACAGCCTGCTGTTCTTACTCAAATTCAGCTGTTTTTCTTGAATAAATCTTTCTCATACTGCTGAACATCTTTGATTGGTCTCCAGCCTCCTGAAAATATTAATTCTAACAATATGTTAGTTTCTAAAACAGAGGCAGAAAACTTCGAAGTATAAATTCTGCTGCCACCTTTCATCGAATGTTAAAATGAAATAATTTTTATCTACCTAGGAAAGATTTGATTACTTGACAAGTCAAAGTAATCAAGTTCATATTTTGTTCTAAGGATGCAGGTGTCTCATTTCTATAATACCCAGGTGTTATACCCATTTTTAATATAGGTATATAAGCAAATCAAATATATACAAAAATTTTGATCCCTTTGTCTCAGTTTTCACATGGCTGGGATTATAGGCATGCACTCAGTTTTTGGATCTTGTTCTCTGGATATAAGAATAAACTTAGACAAAGAATAGAAAACTTGGCCAGGCATGGTGGCACACACCTTTAATTGAAGGTAAATCACTGAGTTTGAGGCCAGCCTGGTCTACATAGTGAGTTGCAGGGAAGCCAGAGCTAAATAGATGTTGTCTGATTTTTTTTTTTTTTTTTTTTTTTTACTTAGTCATGGGATAGAAGCTAATGTTGTTGTGCTGGATAGTTTTATGTCAATGTGACACAAGCTAAAGTCACCTGAGGAGTGAGCCTCAGTTAAGAGAATGACTCCTAAGGTCAGGCTGTAGGTAAGGCTGTAGGGCATCTTTTTAATTAGTGATAGGGGAGGGCCCAGCCCATGGTGTATGGTGCCACCCTTTGGCTGGTGGTCCAGGGTTCTAAAAGAAATCATTCTGAGCAAGCCATAAAGAGCAAGCCAGTAAGCAACACCCTTCCACGGCCTCTGCATCAGCTCCTATCTCCAGGTTCCTACCTTATTGAGTGCTGTTGAAGTATAAGCCAAATAAATCCTCTCCTCCCTAAGTTGCTTTTTGGTCATGATGTTTTATCACAGCAATAGTAACTCTAACTCAGACAGTTACTACTTTTCAGTACAGTAGGTGGGGAATTGGATCAAGGGAAAGGCTACAAGAAAACATTCTCATTTCAGAGTGGAAATTAAGAGAGAATATTAAAAACTATGAGAAATTTTCTGATCTCTCGTGGTATTTCAAGTTAAACATATATAGACAGATTGGAAACTAATAAACACAAATGAAAATAATACTTGCAGTATTTGTATTTCTTGGTCTTGGTTACCTCACTCAGAATGATTGTTTCCAGATGCACACATTTAAATTTCATATTTCTTTTTTTTTTCATTAATTAAGTTATTTATTTATTTACATCCTGATCACAGCTTCCCCTCCTTCTCCTGCCACTTCCTCCTTCTGACCTCCCTCCCGAACCCACCCATCCTTCCCTCCCATCTCCTCAGAAAAGGTCAGGCCTCCCAGGGATATCAAGCAGGTTAGTTGACTCTGTAGGTTTCTTGTGGTGTCCTTGACCTCTTTGACTCCCTCAATCCTTCCTCTCACTGTTCCATAGGACTCCCTAATCTCCACTCAATGTTCGGCTGTGGGTCTCTGCATCAATTTCTATCCGCTGCTGGGCGAAGCCTCTCAGAAGACAGTCATGTTAGGCTCCTATCTGCAAGCATAGCAGAATATCAATAGTGACAGGGGTTGCCTCTCTCACATGGAGTTTATCCAAGTTCCACCAGTCATTGGTTTGCCTTTCCCTTAATTTCTGTTTCATCTTTATCCCTGCACTATTTATAGGTTAAGGTTTCATGGCTGGGTTGGTGTCCCAATCTCTCCATTGGAAGACTTGCCTAGTTACAAAAGATGGTCAGTGCAGGCTCCAAGACTCCTAACAAATTTCATGTTATCAGCTGAATGATATTCCATTGTGTAAATACAACACATTTTCATTATTCATTTCTCAGCTGGTCATTTTATCATTTCTCTAGGTTATTTCTATGTCCTGGCTTTTGTGAATAGAGAGCAGCAATGAGTAAGGATAAGAAGATAATCTGCTATATTTGTAGACAGGAACCTAGCATAACTGTCCTCTGAGAGGCTCCACCCAGCAGCATATCAAAACAGATGCAGAGACCCACAGCCAAACATTAAGCAAAGCTTGGGGATTCTTGTGGAAGAGTTGGGGGAAAGACAGAGGGATTCAGAGGGGTCAAAAACTCCACAAGAAGACCAACAGAGTCAACTAAACGAGAACCCGGGTCCCCTACACTTATGTAACGAATAGGCAGCTCGGTCTTCATGAGGATCCCCTAGCAATTAGAGCAGGACTGTCTCTGACATGTATTCTGCTGCCTACTTTTGGGTCACTTTCCCTAACTGGCCTACTTTGTCAGGCCTCAGGGTAAGAGAATGCATTTAGTCCTGATGTGATTTGATGTGCCAGGAGGAAGGAGGGGGCTGCAATAGGAATGCAAAGTGAATAGATAGATAGATAGATAGATAGATAGATAGATAGATAGATAAATAGGTTTTCTTTATAGTAAGATATAGAGTCCTTTGGTTATATACCCAAGAGTTCTATGGCTAGATCCTGTGGTAGACCTACTTTTTCACTACCAACAGCAGGAAATGAGTGTTCCCTTTTCCCCACATCCATACCAGCATTTATGATCTTTTTTTTAAAATCTTAGCCATTCTGACTTGGATAGTAGTTTCAGGTTTCCCTTCAAGTAGACTTGAAAGTAATTTTCATTTTCATTTTCCTACTGGCTAGGGATGTTGAACATTTTAAAATTTATTATTTATTACAATTTATTCATTTTGCATCCCAGCTGTAGCCCCCTCCCTCAACTCCTTCCAGTCCCATCCTCCCTCCCTCTTCTCTCCCTATGTCTCTTCCCTAGTCCACTGATAATAATAATAATAATAATAATAATTTTTAAATCTAAAGAAAAATAAAAGGATGTGATACAGATGTCTTATTTAGAACTGAACAGTTGACAATCATGTATTCTCTGCACGTTTTCCAGTTTCTGAGTGAATTTCCACAGATTTTTTTTTCTTTTCCACACAAAAAAGCTTTTCTGATAAGGTATGAGAGAATCACCAATTTATGGATATAACAGAAATTATTATGAAATGGTTCGCTATTATGTTCATTCAGCAGAATAACAGTAGTAAGTTCTGGCCTAGGGCCTATGACCTATCCAGTCACAGGTTCTTGTTCCCAGTAATGGTGCCAGATATGGGTTCCATCTTGTAAAGTGAGCTTTAAATCCAACTAAAGAGATGTTCATTATTTCGTTGACATTCATGGCAGTTGCACCAGTGGACATATCTTTCCAAGAAGGTTATTATTGCAGTTCACAGGGTACACAGCTGGATAAGATTGTTGGTTACTTTTTTTCTTCTGGTAGCATTCATCGTACCTTCAAGCACTCTAATAGCTAGCTAGCAAAAATGAAGCTTCCCAGTCAATACCAGCTTCATTTTTCCATGTCCTATGATTCAAGAATAGTTTGTCTTCAGCAATAAAGTCTTACTGTCAAGTTTGGGAGAGTAACCAAGAACAATGACAGTAGTCTGTAATATTTGGTGGTCTATGAGACTTCTGCCTGGCCTTCCTCAATATTGTAGATTATATCCTCAAACTGTGAACTAAAATAAATATTTCCCCTCTCAAGTTGCTTTTTGTCTATTATTTGGTCAGAATACTATGAAAAATACTAATACAATGAGCATTCAGAATGCCTATCAAGTTTTCCCCATCCATTCTCCCTACTAGAATCCAAATGGCAAATCAAAGCTTGATTTTTAAGGTTTTATTAGAATGTTAATTATAAACGAGTTTTATTATGATATTTTCATACAGGTATAGAATGTATCTTAATAATATTTACCATGTTTCTTTCCCCTCCTCCTCTTCCTACTGGTCCCCTTCTTTTTCCCTCATTCAATAAGTTTTATTAGAATTGCTTCTTTGATAATGAATGGGTAAGGAATTATTTAAAAGTTCATGGGCACCACCAGTGGCCACACCACTGAAGAAAATGTTTCTACTCCTCTCAGCAACCATTAACTGTATGTGGATCGTCATGGGTGAGATGGAACTATAAGCTGTTTTTTGTTGTTGTTTTGTTTTGTTTTGTTTTTTTGTTCCACACAGGTAACAGTTTCTTTTGCATTCTAGAAGCTTTTAAAATTTTTCGTCAGGTCCTACTTATGAACTATTGGCTTTATTTCCTGAACAACTAGAGTTTTATTCAGAAAGCCCATATGTATATCGGTATATTTAAGCATACACCTACTTTGTTATGGTGGTTTTAGAGTTTCAGAGCTAAAATTGCTGTCTTTTTTTTTTCAATTTTTTTTTATTTTTTTTTATTTTTTTGCCTTTTTTTAAATTTTTCATCAATTACACTTTATTCATTCTGCATCCCCCCATAAGCCCCTCCCTCCTCCCCTCCCAATCCCACCCTCCCTCCTCCCTCTGCTTGCATGCCACTCCCCAAGTCCACTAATAGGGGAGGTTCTCCTCTCCTTTCTGATCTTAGTCTGTCAGTTCACATCAAAAGTGGCTGTATTGTCCTCTACTATGGCCTGGTAAGGCTGCTCCCCCCCAGAGGGATGTGATCAAAGAGCAGGCCAATCAGATTATGTCAGAGGCAGTCCCTCTTCACATTACTATGTAACCCAATTGGACTCTAAACTGCCCTGGGCTACATCTGTGCAGGGGTTCTGGGTTATCTCCATGAATAGTCCTTGGTTGGAGTATGAGTCTCTGGGAAGTTCCCTGTGTTCAAATTTTCTGGTTCTGTTGCTCTCCTTGTGGAGACCCTGTCCTCTCCAGCTCTTACTATTTCCCAGTTCTTACCTAAAATTCCGTTCACCTGCCCAACAGTTGCCCATCCGGCTCAGCATCTGCTTTGATAGTCTGAAGGGCAGAGGCTTTCAGAGGCCCTCTGTGGTAGGTTCCTAGGTTGTTTCCTGTTTTCTTCTTCTGATGTCCATCCTCTTTGCCTTTGTATATATAAAGAACTAAAGAAGCTGAAAAGCAGCAAACCAAGTAATCCACTTAAAAAATGGGGAACAGAGCTAAACAGAGAATTCTCTGTAGAGGAATACCGAATGGCAGAGAAGCACTTAAAGAAATGCTCAACCTCACTAGCCATTAGGGAAATGCAAATCAAAACAACCCTGAGATTTCACCTTACACCCATGAGAATGGCCAAGATCAAAAACTCAAGTGACAACACATGCTGGAGAGGTTGTGGAGAAAGGGGAACCCTTCTCCACTGCTGGTGGGAATGTAAACTTGTACAACCACTCTGGAAATCAATCTGGTGCTTTCTCAGACAACTAGGAATAGCGCTTCCTCAAGATCCAGCCATACCACTACTGGGCATATATCCAAAAGAGGCTCAAGTACACAAAAAGGACATTTGCTCAACCATGTTTGTAGCAGCTTTATTTGTAATAGCCAGAAGCTGGAAACAACCCAGATGCCCCTCAACTGAAGAATGGATGCAGAAATTGTGGTACATCTACACAATGGAATATTACTCAGCAATGAAAAATAAGGAAATCATGAAATTCGCAGGTAAGGGATCTGGAAAGGATCATCCTGAGTGAGTTGTCCCAGAAGCAAAAAGACACACATGGTATATACTCACTCATATAGACATACAACATAGGACAAACCCACTAAAACCTGTGCATCTAAAGAAACTAAGCAAGAGAGAGGACCCTAACTAAAATGTCCAATCCCCATCCGGAAAGGTAAAATTGCTGTCTTTATCCACATGGAATTGATATTTGTATAGGATGCGAGATAACTATTAACTTTCACTCTTTTACGTGTGGATTTCCCATTTTCCTAGTACTATTTGCTGAAGAAACTCTTTTCTTCAGTGTGTTTTTGACATATTTGTCAAAAATCAGGTGTAGCTGTAAGGGTTTATGTCTGATATTCTACTCATTCCCATTGTGGTTCTGTGTCTGTACCATGTTGTTTTGTTACTATTGCTCTGCACTAAAACTAGAAATCAAGTACAGAGACATGTTCAGTCTTACTTATTTGCATAGGATTGTGTTGGTTATCCAAGGGCTTCATGCTTCCAAATGAATTTTGGGACTATTTTTACTTTCTGTGAGGAATAATAGCATTGGAACTTTGATGGAGATTTCACTGAGCCTGAAGACTGTTTTTAGTAAAATAACAAATTTCAAGAAATTTATTCTTTCAATACATGAGCATACACGGGTCCAAAAGTTTTGATCAAGACTAGTGCTTTCTTAAAATCCTGCAAGCATTACTTTCTTTTTTCATGGTCTTTACAATAATGTTACTCATGTCTAAGGCCTCATCTTTCCCAGTTTTGCTCTTTGTAGGATGGTTCAGCCATTCTGAACTCGTATCACTTCCCTAACACACTGTCCTAACCCATTTTTAGGCTTCCAAATCTGATGTATTGCTGGAGTATTCTCACCTTCGATTCCTACCTCCTCACTTAATAAATTTCTCTTCAGCCTGATGTGTTAGCCTACGGATCACTGACTCTAAGAAGCACTCTATGATCCTAACAGGCTTTGTTCACTTCTCCTATGTGCTTTCATAACATCCTTAAATATTATACACAGCCATCAAATGGACAGTAGTAGAGAACACAGGAAAACTGTATATGGCCCAGGTGCAGCTGGACACTTGGGGTCTGTGCTTGAGAAAAGGGAGTCAGCTCCATGTTGTTCTCTTTAAGAGCAAGTGACAATAGCTTTATCATAAGAGCAAAAAGCATTCACATTTTAGCTAGGCATGAATGCATACACCATTAATCTCAGCACTTGGGAAGCAGAGGCAGGCAGAACTCTGTGAGTTCAAGGCCAGCCTGATCTATATAATGAGTTCCAGGACAGCTAGAGTTACTGAGACCCAGCCTCAAAAAAATAAAAAGAAAAAAGAAATCAAAACCAACCAAACAAACAAACAAAAGAGTCCACATTCTGATAGCAAAGAATCAAACTTGTTGCTAATTTCCTGGGAGTTGCTAGAATTGCTGAAATCTTACTATTTAAATACCTCAAGGGATATGCAGATAATGTCCAGTCCATTTTACCAAGGCAAAAGAAATCTATATATCTCATTTCCAGTAAATATTGAGAAGGTAGTTTTATTGTTGTTTAACATTCCACTATTTTTGTAATGATCATGCCATACTAAAATTGGTTGTAAAGCCTCCATAACAAACATGGATGGCTTTTGAAGACGGCAACTCTATTTCATTGACCTTTATATCTCAACCACCTAAACAAGTTTTAAAGACTTCAGCTTCTTTGAAGGAATAGAATACCCTTCAAGATTAGACTTGGAAAGAACTGATAAACAAGTAATTTAACAGATTCTTTTCATTTATATGTGTTATTCCTGTGTGAGTCTTTAGAAGAATGCCTTGTCTCTAAGAAATAAATAAAAAAAATATGGAAGCTGGGCAGAACTCCTTGGGGTTATAAGGGTGGAGACTTACATTTCTTGGACTACTTAATTTTTGTGCATGAATATTCTATCATTCTTCCAGCCACAATCATGGAGTATTGGAAAATATTTACATTGGAACATTCATTGAAATAATTTGGGTAGGCTTATCAAATTTAAGCATAATTTTTGACAGCTTAAAGATAATATTTTAAAAAATGGACAATTTAGTGTAACAAAATCTTCCTTGGGAATCAATTTAATTTTTTAATATCTCTCAATGTTTTGGGAGCATGCTGCTGACATTCTATATGCTTGTTAGTTAAACTAGAAAGCCACAGCAACATAGCAAAGAGGAACAATTTATTTTAGTACAGTGTCATAATATTTTTTTTCAGACAAGGTCTCATTGTATAGCCTGGCTGGCCTAGAACTCCTCTGTAGACAATGATGGCCTTAGACTCACAGAGATTCACCTACCTCTGCCTCCAAGGTGATGTGATTAAAGACATATGCCACCATACCCAGCCCTACTAGCATCATGTTTTTGAGTGATCTTTCTGTTATTATTATAAAAGCTCCAAGATAGCATATTTTTTTTATTCCTTCTGGGTGAAACAACAAAATACACTTGTAACATAATCTAGAAAATAAGCCCTCCCATCAGTTTTGACAGCCACATTGTTTTCTCTTGATCCTGTTATAAATCTTAGACTATCTATATAGATATCAGCCCATCGGTGAAAGAGAGAATGGGTTAACAAGAACACTTGGACTCTAATCAGTTTCAATGGGGGAGGGTATCAACAGAAAAAGTGAATGTATGAATGAATATGAAGATCCACCTGGAAGAAATATCTCATCTGCAAATTGGCTAGTGAAGCCTGACCTACTTTATTGAGAAAGATTTTTGTTCTTGTTTGAGAAAAACTTAATTCTATATGTTTACAGTTGCATTTAGTTAGGAGAAATCCTAAGTAAAAAGTAACAAATCAAGAGGTGGGGCTATCACTCAGCAACAGTGTGCTTTCCTAGAATATCCAAAGCCCTAGTTTTGATTCCCAGCATGGCCAAGCTTTTCCAAACAAAGAGATTCAAAAACAATGAAGTTGGTTTAATCAAATTTCAAGTTCAAAAGAAATGACATTTTTTATATTCAATAGAAGTTTATTTTGTTACCCTTTTGTTGCACTGGGAATCAAAACCAGGGCTTTGGCAACAAAATCAATCTTGTCCTTTCTAAGCCACGAATCAATAAATATTTACAATTGATTTTGACAAGAGGACCAAGCGAATTCAATGGCAAAAGAATGGTATTCATAACAAATGTAAAAAATCCTAGTATTCAGTAATGGAAACTCACTATATCTGACCCTGTCTGCTGACTCTTGTTCCAGAGCCATAAGACTCATCTGATATTCTAGAAAAATACAATTGGAATTAGTGCTCATTGTTTGATTCTTTTTAGAAATTAATTTTATTGCTGCTTATTTTTAATTATTTATTTATCCATTAATTTTTAAGTTTTTGAACATTTGTATATTTATATATTATAATTATTATATATTTTATAATTATTATAATTATATATTATATATAATTATATTATATAATTATATATAATTATAATATATATGAATAATATACAGTATAATATTATACAGTATATATAATAATATACAGTATAATATATACAGTATAAACCCTCCAAACACCATCCACTTTCTTGCTCCTCCACCTCCTACTAGTTTCCTTTATCCCTCTAGTTTTACTTATATTTTCATGACATATATACATTTTTTACTTTTATATATCCATACAAAATATAAAAATCACAAAGAAAATAAAATGTATATTATTTCTTATCAGTGTGGATCCAGACTTTGTAATTTAGATGTTAATTGTTGAAGATAAAGTTGCAAATGCAAAGTATTAAGTACGCACTAGCCAGTTTTATAACTCACTTAGAACGTTATTTCAGCACATTTTTATTTCACTATTTTGAGTTCAATTCCAGGAAGCTGGAGCAATGGTTCAGTGATTAAGAGTCCTCACTTGCTGATCTTACAGAGGACTGGTTTCTGGCCTCCATATCAAGCGGCTCATCACTACCTGTAATGCCAGTTCAAGGGGCTCTGACATCCTCTTCTGTCATCTACGGTCACTACACACATGGTGCACATGCAGACAAGCAGGTATACATAGACATACAAATAAATTCAGTCCCGAGGCATTGTATACAAGTCGTTCAGTGATTAAGAGCCTATACTGCTCTTATACAGAATTCAATTCCCACAATTCATATTAGGCAGCTCACAGCCTTCTGGAACTACAGCTCCCTGTGAAATCTGATGTCTCTGCTCTCCACAACACTTGCACTCACCTGCACACACACTTACACATCATTGAAAAAGAAATGATAAATAGAAGAAGCAAATTCAGTCACTCATATGTTCCTTGGAATCTGTTATCATCTCATTATTTTCTACATTAACAATTTCAATAATCTTTGACATGTTCACTATTTATTAAAGGCTAGAAGTATTTATTATTCATTCATTTTGGTATTGCAGTTTTCTCAGTGTGTGTGTGTGTGTGTGTGTGTGTGTACATTCAGGCAATAGCTCTATTTCCAATTTGCATTTCTAGCACAATAGTTTTTTGTTTATAAGCATTTTGAAACCATATCACATATGTGAACTAATGACTTATCTACAAAATAAATATATACACTTCCATTCTAGTAGGTATATGACTTTAGAAAATTATTATAAGAGTTAAGCTGTCATGTATTTCCTCCTCAAATTTCTGGGCTTTTTTCCTTTTGGCCTCTTTTGACAGTCACTCACCATGTGATGCTAACACCTTACAACAACCCAAATTTGCAACCTGATCCCTAAGTTCCTTTTTATCTCAATTTCAAGTACAGAGTGAGAAACTGCTGTCAAACTGTCTTGCTTTCTTTTTTCTACTCCATTTGTCGTGTGTTTAATACCAGTTGTTTTGCATCATTTATCTTGTAATCAAAATGTTTGTTGGTTGAATTTACAGCATCTACACCTTGGCATGCAGCGCTTTCTGATATTTTGAAAGTTATTTTCCTTACACTGTTAATCTTGTATTAAACCTGAACCTCCTTGATCTTCCAAAACTGCTTTCAGGGCTACAGGCTGGGAGCTGGGGGTGCAGATGTATGATATCTTCTCAAGACAACTTCAAGGGTGGGAGCTTTAAGGAGGAATGGGTCATTTCCAAGGGGAAGGTCCTTTGTTATTCAATAAGAATAGGGTTATGATCATTGTTAAAATATTTCAGGCAACATAGCAGCTCAGTATCCAAGTGGATTCCTTAGTAAGGGGAACAGTGACTGTCTCTGACATGAACTCAGTGGCTGACTCTTTGATCACCTCCCCCTGAGAAGGAACAGCCTGGCCAGGCCACCAAGGAGGACAATGCAGCCAGTCCTGATGAGCCCTGATAGGCTAGGGTCAGAGGGGAGGGGAGGAGTACCTACCCTACTAGTGGACTTGGAGAGGGACATGGGAAGAAGTGTGGAATTGGGAGGGAATAAGGGACGGGGCTACAGCTGGGATATAAAATGAATAAACTAATTAATATAAAAATTAAAATTAAAAATGTTTCAGGTGTGACTGAAAAATAATAATACTGTGGTGTGACTCTAACCAAGCAAGTCAAAGACTTGTATGAAAAAAAAATTCCAGTGTCTGTAGAAAGAAATAGAAGAAGAAATCAGAAGATAGAAAGATCTCCCATGCTCATGGCTTGGCAGGATTAACATAGTAAAAATGGCCATCTTAAAAAATCAGTCAACAGATTCAATTTATTTCCCATCAAATTACCAACACAATCCTTTACAGACCTTGAAGGAAAAATTCTCAACTTCATATGGAATAACAAGAAACCCAGAATTGCTAAAACAATCCTCTATAATAAAAGATTTTCTGGAGGCATCTCCATCCCTGATCTCAAGCTGTACTATAGAGCAACAGTAGTAAAAACTGTATAGTACTGGCATAGAAACAGAATGGTGGATCAATGGAATCGAATAGAAGACCCAGAAATAAACCCACACACCTAGGGATACTTGATTTTTGGCAAAGATGCCAAAACCATGCAAAGGGAAAAGACATCATCTTCAACAAATGGTGCTGGTCTAACTGAAGGTCTACATGCAGAAAAATGCAAATAGATCCACATTTATCACCCTGCACAAACTAAGGTCCAAGTAGATCAAAGACCTCAAATATGTAACCAGACATATGAAACCTGTTAAAAGAAAAAGTGAGGAAAAACCTTGAACTCATTGGCACAGGAGACAACTTCTTGAACAGAACAGCAACAGCACAGGCTCTAAGATCAACAATCAATAAATGGGACATCATGAAACTGAAAAATTTTGTAAAGCAAAGGACACTGTCATCAGAACAAAACAACAGCCTACAGATTGGGAAAGGATCTTCACCTACCCTATATCTGACAGAGGGCTAATATCCAGAATATATAAAGAACTCAAGTTAAACAGCAACAAATCAAGTGATCCAATTTTAAAAATGGAGTACAGAGCTAAACAGAGAATTCTGAATAGAGGAATATTGAATGTCAGAGAAACACTTAAAAAATGTTTAACCGCCTTAGCTATCAGGGGAATGCATATCAAAACAACCTTGAGATTTTACCCTACCCCCATCAGAACGGCTAAGATCAAAAACTCAAGTGACAATTCATGCTGGAGAGGATGTGAAGAAAGGAGAACCCTCCTTCATTGCTGGTGAGAATGTAAACTTTTAGAACCACTTTGGAAATCAATCTGGCACTTTCTCAGACAATTAGGAACAACACTTCCTCAAGATCCAGCTATACCACTCCTAGCATATATCCAAAAGATGCTCAAGTATACAACAAAGACATTTGTTCATCCATGTTCATAGCAGCTTTATTTGTTATAGCCAGAATTTGGAAACAACCTAGATGTCCCTCCGTTGATGAACAGATACAGAAATTGTGGTACATTTACACAATGGAATACTATTTTAGCAATTGCAAACAAGGAAATCATGAAATTTGCAGGTAAATGGTAGGAAGTAGAATAGATCATCCTGAGTGAGGAATTCCAGAAGCAAAAATACACATATGTTACATATTCACTTATAAGTGCACATTAGATATTTAATATAGGAAAATCATACTAAAATATATATACCTAAAGAAACTGATCAAGAAGGACGATCCTGGGTAAGATGATCAATCCTCATTCAGAGAGGCAAATGTGATGGACATCAGAAGAGGGAAAAAACAGGGAACAGGACAGGAGCCTACCACAGAGGGCCTCTGAAAGACTCTACCCTGCAGGATATTAAAGCAGTGGCTGAGATTCATAGTCAAACTATGACAGAGTGCAGGGAATCTTATGAAAGAAGGGGGAGATAGGAAGACCTGGAGGGGACAGGAGTTCCACAAGAAGAGCAAATATTAAAAAAATAAAAAAATTGGCACAGAGATCTTTTCTGATACTGATACTCTAACCAAGGACCATGCATAGAGATAAACTAGAACCCCTGCTCAAATATAGCCCATGGCAGCTCAGTGTCCAAAGTATGTTCCCTAGTAATGAGATCAGGGACTGTCTGGAACATGAACTCAGGGGCTGGCTCTTTGATCACTTCCTCCCCCTAATGGGGGAGCAGTCTTAGTGGGCCACAGAGGAATATAATGCAGCCAGTCCTGATGAGACCTGATAGGCTAGAGTCAGATGGAAGGGGAGGAGGACCTCCCCTATCAGTGGACTTGGGAAGGGACAATGGGTGGAGAAGAGTTAGGGATGGTGGGGTTGGGAGGGGAAGAGTGAGTGGTCTATAGTTGGGATATAAAGTGAATAAAGTGTAATTAATAAATAAATAAATAAATAAATACATTTAAAAAAAGAGCTAAAGTGAAATTAACAAAATAAATAAATACATTTTTAAAAAGAGCCAGCCACTAGCATACATGCACTAAGTCATTGCTTTCTTCCTTTGACTGTGGATGAAAAGTAATTAGTTACTTCAAATCCCCGATGCCTTGAATGTTATACAATGATGGAGTATCATCGGGATGCTGAATCAACTAAATCTTTCCTCCCATAAGTTGTTTTTGTCATGGTATTTTATCATAGCAATGGGGAAATAAGGCAGTAACTGTAATAATCCCTTTTCATACATTTACATACATATTCTACTTAGGTAGAGATTATGAATAGGTTCTCCAAAGCTGTTTTAACTTTTTTTTTTTCCTCACAAAGTGTGAGAGCTCTTATTACACTCCCTCATCATTTGCTATCATTATGCTAATTTTGACACTGGTGATTTATCATTGGGTCTATAATAAAAATTTCTCTGATAACTAATAACACTGCATGCCTTTTAATGTATTTCTCAGTCATTTTGATATCTTCTTTTGTCGAGTGACTCTTCAAGTCTCTTGTCCATTTTGTATGTAATTTTCTCTTTTTCATGGTGATTTGTAAGAATTCTTTATTTTACGTGTGAGTCATTTATCAGTTATATACATTTATATGTATTTGTTCCTACTTAATGATTTGCATCACACTTTTAAAATTAATATTTAACAGTATACAAAGTAATGGGTTTTACTGTGACATTTTAATACATATAGATCACCAAATTATTCTTACATATAAATTTAAACCCATATTCTGCATATAAGAGAATATATGTGACATTTATCTTTGTTTGGCTAATTTTCCTTTACTTGATGATTTTGAGTGCTCTCAATTTTCCTGCAACTGCCATAATTTCTTTCTTCTTTACAACTAAATAAAAGTCCATTAGGTGAATGAATTACATTTTTTAAATTCAGTCACCTATTTATGAATGTGACAGTGCTAATTTTCATCCTGACAAAATCTAGAACCATCTGGGATATAATCCTCTGACCATATATGTGAGGAAATTATCTTGATTATGTTAACTGAGGCTGGAAGACTTGCCCACTGTGGGTGGCACCATTTTGTGTCTGGAATCCTGGACTATATAAAGGGAGCAAAGGAACTAGACAGCCTGCATGTATTCCTTGCTCTCTGCTTCTTGACTGTGGATGCAATGTGACCAGCTCCCACAGGCTCCCACCATTGTGACTCCCTCATCATAATGGACTATACATTTAATTTGTGAGCCAGAATAAACGTTTCCTTCTTTAAGTTGTTTTTGTCAAAGTATTTTATCACAGCAACAGGAAAAGAAACTAAGACAATGGATCTATAGGCTGGTTCCATATTGTGTCTGTTGCTTCTGTAACAATATATCTAATAGAAGCAACGTAAAGAAAGAAAGATTTGTTTTGGCTCATATTTAAAAAGGAATAAATCTCATCACAGAGGGAGGCTGGTATTGGGAACGTGATGCAGTGTGATATGCAGTTTGAATACGAATGATTCCCTTAGGTTCACGTAATGCTTAGATATCAGGGGATGGCACTACTTGAGGAGGTTTAGGAGGTGTAGCCTTTTTGGAATAGGTATGGCCTTGATGGAGGGAATGTGTCACTGTCGCGTGGGCTTTGAGGTATTAAAAGGCCAAGCTAGGCCCATGCCAGGCTCCCTCTTCCTGCTGCCTGAGGATCTGGATGTAGAGCTCTCAGCTACTTCTCTAGCACCATGTTCTCCTGCACACTGCCAGGCTTCCCTGCCATGGTGATAATGGACTAAACCTCTGAAACTGTAAGTAAGCCCCAATTAAATGTTTTCCTTTGTAAGAGTTACTGTGGTCACAGTGTCTATTCACATTAATAGGACAATGCCTAAGTGTTGTGGATATAAACATGGTTTTATTTTAATCCTAGGTGTGGGATGTGGGACTGATTCAGATGGTCCACAGCAGCAAACCATTTGCCTTATGCGGGCTCTGAGAGGCACTCTGTCAGCTGCAGAGGGTTTAGATCTGAGGACTCTGGAGAGAGAATAAATGACAGAGCCCAGAGAGTATTGGGGAGCTCCAAGAAAAAACAAAACAAAACAAAACAATACAATGCTGCTCCTGCTTGCCCCTGCAGCTGCTAGTTACTGTTGTTGTTGTGAGACAAGAAGTTGGAAATTTCCTGAAATGAGTGTTGGACTGGCTCCAAGGAACCCAACAATCCTAACCAGCAGGAAACAGCTAAGAAAGAGAACTGCCCCCCTCCCACTAAACATTTCTCTCTCCTACCTGGTGTTGGGATGTTGGAAGGGGTTGGGGTGGAGTAGGGAGGAAGAGAAATAAAAATATATAAATAAAAGAATTTTAAGAAGTTCGCCAACACCTAAGAAACAGAGTCACATTTTGTCTGCAGTGAGGACAGATAGATAGTGCAAAGAGATAGATGCTGATGCTCAACTAACTAGCTTCCCCCTTTCCCCGTTTTCATTCAGTCTTGGACCCAAGGTAATGGGTTAGTGCTTCTCACATGAAGGTTGTATTTTCCCTAATTGAAACCTCTCAGGAAATACCCTCACAGACATAGCCTTAGGTATGTCTCCTAGAGGATGATTCCAAATCTAGTCACATTGACAATGAAACATATTAAAAATCAAACATACTTCGCTATTGTAAATAATGCTATAATTAACATGGATATGCAAGTATCTCTGTGGTACACTGACAGAATCCTTGAGGAACTGTTGTAAATTAAAATTGAGTATCGGACTGTATAATGCTTATTGTTATTATTATTATTATCCCTATAATTATGCAGCAGTATTATCTAATCTACTACCACAAATAATAAGACAGACACCTCGTCGATTTTATAATTGTCTTATTTACCTTGGGTAGGGCAGATATTTCACCTACGCTGTCTCAATAACCTCACCATCCATCTCCCAGGCCCCATCCAATTCCATCCACCTGAATTCTCATGTGGTTTACCTTCCAACCAAAATCCCAATATACTTGCTTATATTTTTCACCTTGGTGTTTTTGTTGTTGTTGTTACTGTTGTTTTTCCATCCATGCCATCCTCAGAGTCCTTCCTCCTCACCCACATGCTTCCTTCTCCATCTAACCCATTGTGGCATCCTCCTTCTTCCTCTCTTCCTGTCTGTTTCCTGTGATTCTCCTGTTTTCCAAAGCCCAGGAACCTTAGCCACACCTACCCTATTTTGCCCTGCCCAGACATAGGCCGTTTAATTAGCCAATCAGGTAGGTTTACACAACAAGGATAGGTGTATCCAGATCTTGAGGGCCAATAACATGCATCAGACCAACCTCCAACAAGGAATATAATCTGGAGTGGTATAGCTAGATGGATCATATAGTAGTTATATTTTCAGGAATTTTTAAGAAATCTCTGTACTGATTTTCAGAATGGCTATCCAGTTTACATTTTTACCAGGAATGTAGAAGAGCTCTTCTTCATCCACATCCTCACTAGCATTTTTTTTTCCTTTCAAACTTTTGTCTATAATGCACTCTGAAGTGTTTCACACAGGTGTGAATTTGGGACCAAGATTCATTTCCTTTTTTAATTCCTTCTATTGATTACAATAGAGCGCACAATAAATTCCTCCCTCCTCTGCAATGCTGTCATTGTCATAAATAAATATCTATGTGCATTGGATGTATTCCTAGACGCTATTATAGTTTGCCTGCGATTTAAAAAAATATATCACTTTGCCGTTGTTAATGTAACTTTATAAAAATTGCTATGTGATGATATTATTTTTTCCTTCTACTTTATAACTGGCTTGGCTGTCCTCAGCGTCTTAATTTTTTTTTTTTTTATGTTGTGAGAAAGACATTGTGACCAAAGTAACATGAGGAGAAAATGGTTTATTTTACTTTCATGTCCTGATTACAGTCCATCACTGGGGGAAGCCAAGGCAGGAACTCAAGTAGGGCAGGAACCTGGAGGCAGGGGCTGATGAAGAGGCCATGGAGGGGTGCTGCTTACTGGCTTGTTCTGATTTCTTATAGAACCTGGACCACCAGCCAGGGATGACACCATGCCCAGTGTACCGGCACTTGTACATCAATCATTAATGTAAAATTTGATTGGAGGCATTTCTCAGTAGAGGTTCCTCTTTCCAGAAGACTCTTGCTGACAAAAATCTAATAAGAGACACTTGAGTCTTTACCTTTCTTTGAGCAAATCAGAGTCAACTGAAAAATTTCAACCAAAATAAGAAAATGCATTGAGATTTTGATTGAATTGTATTACATATACAAATCAACATGAATAGGACTGAGATCTTCAGTGTCCAGTGTTTATATCCATGAACTTAATTTTTCCATTTCTTTTTTTCTACTTCACTCACTAATATTTTGTAGTTCATTTTTAAATTGTTTTAACATTTGTGGTGTGTGTGTGTGTGTGTGTTTGTGTACATAGACATGGAACAGTGCCTACATGGAGGTCAAAGTACCACTTCCAGGGATAAGTTCTTTCCTTTTACTATGTGGGTCCTGGGAATGAAATTCAAATCATTGGGTTATAGCAAGTGCCTTCACTTACTTGGCCATCTATCACCTGTCCTATTTTAATATAGTTCTTAAGCAGAGGTGTTTTAAAATTAATTCCTAGATATTATATGTTATTTTAAATGCTATTTTTGATTTTTCATTTATAATTATTTTGTTGATATATTATCCAGTAAAAATTGCATATTAACTTGCCAATTCTAATATGTAACGGCAGGCTAATTTTTCTACATATACATGTATATAGTCTAAGAGTCTAGGTATGTTCCAAGATTTCATTAGCTGTTTGAAACTATGAATAGAAGTAAATTCTGCATATGTTTTGATATTTGCCTATATATATATATATATGTATACATACATATATATATATACATATATATATATACATACATATATATATAAGTTTAATTTATAATTAGGTATATTAACAGATTGGCAACAATAGCTACTAATAAAATACAGCAATTATAATACTATCTTTTTGGGGTTTTTTTGTTTTTTAATACAGGGTCCTCACTATGTAGCTTTGTCCTGGAACTCACTGTGTAGATCAGGCTGAATTCGAACTCACAGAGATCTGCCTATCTCTGTCTCCCAAGTGCTAAGATTAGGTGTCTACCACTATGCCCAGTTTATAGTATGATCTTGTAATAAAAGTTATATAAATAAGGTTTTTCCTCTTTCAAAATATATAGGTTAAGTATATGATTTTCTTCCTTAAGCTAAAAGGTTTTACCTTTGCTTCTGTTTGTATGTGTGAGTATATATATATGCACTCTCCATTAAAATACTGGTTAATTAAATTAGTACTATGACAATGACAGTCCATCTGGTTACTATGATAGCTACTCAGAGACTAAGAGTGGGTGATAAAAACATTGTGGTCAAATATACTGGACAAAGGTCTGATTCACATCACAGGCAGGATGTACAGCACTATATAAGAATTTATTGTGTTACACAGAATGGTATGTAGTTTATAACTTATGAATTACTTATTTCTGAAATTTTCCATGTAATACTTTCAGACCACAGTTGGCCTGAGATCAAAGGAAACTCCTGTGCATTTTTCTGTTCCATTGTGTATACATGCATCTGTATGTGATTTTTTAAAAATGTCTGTAGAGAAAACATAGCAATAGGGAACCTCATTCATGACTACAATTTCATTAATTAGCTGCAGTTATTACTTAGCACTCACTCTCACTTTTATTTATTTCCTGGCTTCCACTTGGCCACTTCTGCTGCCTGCCAAACTGCTCAGAAAAGCAGCAGCATTGACATCACCTACAGTACCAAACAGACAATTTCTATATGCTTTGAAACACCCAGTTTTTGAGGTATCAGACTTGTTTGGGGTTGCATGAAAAGGAAAAAAATATCTTATGTATTCTGTTCTGGATTATGCTTCCTGGGATCTAAGTCTAACTGCATATACTCCATTTTAGAGCCTTTCATAAATGCTCCTTGCAACTTCTGGCTCTTTTGCCAGTCATTGACCATGAGAGGTCACTCAGTCCACAGTACTAAGGACACTTCATCATTACCTCTGTTTTCTAATTTCATCTCTTTTGTTACCTCCTCACAGTAAAACAACCTTCCTCCCCACCCACCCCCCAAAAACCTGTCTCATAGTTTAATCGATGGAAGTAAATGGACAATAATATGAGTACTGGGTATAAAAACAAAACAAAACAGACAAAAGATCACATAGTGAAATTCTAGTCAGATTTTTCCATCTATCTAAAACAAAATCTAAGACAAAATATTCAAAATATTGGCCTTCTTTATTGAATAGGTAGTACAGATATACTATCTCCAACAGAAATAACAAAGATGTAAACTCCTGATTTTTTTACCCCAATTGCATGCCTGAATAAAAATCCCTGAATTGAAGATACATAAGATTAAAGGCTATCAAGATACTGAAAATTTGAAAGACACAGTAATAGAAATGAGAGAACTGAAAAGGTAATGAGGTGAGATGGAGGTAATAGGTAGTGAGAAAATGAGGAGGACGAAGAGGGAGAGGAGGAGGAAGAGTAAGTGAATAGGAAGAAGGATAAAATAAAGAAAACAAGAGGCTAGAGGCATAGAGGGAGATGAGAAAGGAATGAAGAGGGGAGAAGGGTAGGAGAGAGCAACAGAGACAGAGGCTGTGACAGAGAGAATATCCAAAACTTGTGGTCATATAGAAAAGACTTCCTTGATCTTTAGCTGAGTAGTGATTATTTTATGTTATTTATTTTTACTAATTCTATTTGTTTTTGACAGTTTCATATATAGCACATGATTTATTCTGATTATTTTTTACATCCTCTCTCCTATCTCACTCCTACCCCATATTGTGTGACACTATTCTTGGGGAAACATGAACAAACATCTATAGACCAAAGTAAGGGCACCAAGGAAGTCCAACTTGGTGAACTAACAAGTTTTAGTGTGGCTACTTAGAAGAATGTGAGTGACAAGTTACTTACAGTCATTTAAATGACTCATAGTCATCTGAATCACCAAAATCTCTCCCCAGCATGAGTGACAGATCTTGAAAACCAGAAACCAGAAGTGAATTACACAATCTGCAGATATCTGAACAGGTTGGTATGTGTCCTTTCCAGGTAGCTCAACTGCTCTGAGCCTCTTCCAGGCATTTTGGCCTGTCTGAAACTCTTCAGTTACCTGATCTTGTTTGAAGGTATCGCTCAGCAGTCTGTACAGCTTATATATGCTTGTAAATGGAGGAATCCACTGAATCTGGTCAGTTTCAGTGTTTACTTCCAGAGCTTAATGAGCTTCCCTACAGGACATTCTGTTGTTTCACCTCCTCGTAGACCACCTTGTTGTTTCACCTTTCATTTAAAGTCTTAATGAGCTTCCCTTATCTCAGATGAAATTGCCACAAAGCACCCCAGTCAAGCCCCCATCCCTTTCTACAGGTCCCTTTCCTATGTTCTTGTCATGTGGTTTTGTTTCATGAAGCACCGACTTTAACCAGGGCTACGTGACCATGGATTTGGAACTATCAAATGGAGCCTGGAGGGCTCAGCAGTGGATGGATACACAATTGAGGACAATGACTCCTTCAGCTTCAGAACCTATCAGGAACCAAAATTTCAGCAGGGAAGGGTTGAACCATATAAGTCCCTTCTTCATCCACAACTGACGTGTTACAAGCTCAGTCTTGTGCAAGACCTGTACAGGAAACAATAGCTTCTGTGAATTCATGATTGCAATGGCTGTGTCATATCCATTTGGACAGTATTTCACAGCCTGTCTCCCTAGCCTCAGTTCTTACATATTTTCTGTCCATGATTCCTCCATGTTTCCTCTGAGCCTTTGCTAAGAGAGAAAGGGAAAAATATCCTGTTTTAGGACTGAGCACTCTTCCCTTATTCTCAGAACACTGAGAAGCCGCACAAGAATCTCTACATTTATCTCCCACTGTTCAGTGTAAAGAGAAGCTTCTCTGATTAAGGCTGAAAGTAGTGTCTGTCCTACAGGTATAAATATAGATATTCAGAAGGCAGTTTGGTGCTATGCAAATTTAGCTAAACAATAGTAGTAAGTTCTCTCACTAGGGCCCATGGCCTCCAAATACATACGTTTTAAATAAAGTCAACAGTATAAAGCATGAATATTTTCCTAGGGATCTGGTCTCAAATTCAGTCTAAGAGCTGCTGGTTACCTCCACAACAGTTGTGCCACCATTGCACTAGTAGGCATACCTTGCCTGAGAAGATAAGTTCCTAAGGTTCACAGTGAAGATTAGTCATGCCTTTTATACCCCAGCAGCCTGCATGATACCAAATGGCACTGTAAAAGTTAGGAGGAAGTTTCCAGCTCAGTTCCAGGTTGATTTTTCTATATCTAGCAATGGAGGTGTGTATTGCCTTCAGCAATAAGGGTCTATTTACTAGCTACGTGGGCAACCAAGAGAAATGGCAAGAGCTGCTGTTATTTTCAGAGCCAACAACTCAAAAAGGGGTATCTCACACCCAGCACTTGTATTTTTGTTTAACCACCCATGGAACAAAGCTGGGAGATGGAAAGAAAAATTGAAAGCAATAGGAAGAGCAACCTTTAGCATTCGCTTGAGCTAAGAAATACTTTGTACTTCTCCCAGGCACAGTAGAAAATTCCAAACTCCAAGCTATAAGATTCAGTGCCCATAAACACATTACTTCAGTAGTGGAGAAAGACAGCTATATACTAAAACCCAATAAAGTTTAAAGGCAAGCCTCATAATTATAACACAGAATAAAATTAATTTAATCATACCTTAGAAAAACTTTTAAAAATTAAATGCATTTTAAATATTTATCATTCATCAATGAAATGGCATGATGGCTGATATCCAACAAAAATTGTGAGACATTAAAGAAAGTATAAAATTTCAACCCACAATGAGTATAAAAAGTGAATAAATTAAAAGACACAAAATATACCAATGAGATAATTACTATATATAAATATTAAAATGTTCAACTCTTCCATGTTTTTCAAACATATGAACATGATAAGAAGATATGAAGCCAACCCAAGGTAAAAATTTGAAAAGTCTGAGAGGAAAAATACCCCTACTAGATTACATATTTCAGTGGAAAGATTAACAAATTTGAAGAGAGAAAAAGAAGAATCCTTAATGAAATACAGAAGAAAAAATTAATGAAGCATCACCTAGCTCTCTCTGTAAGACAACTTAAAGCAGAATAATATAGAGTTCAATGTGAGAACAGAAAAATGTTGGAAGAAATAATCACAGAAACTATATGATGACAAAGTTATAAATCTACACATCTCAAAAGCTCAATAAATGTCAAGCACAGGAAATATGAAGGAAAATACACTAAGACATAGTTTTAACTGCTTAACACCAGTGGTAAATGAAAAAAAAAGTCCCTCAAAGCAGCCAGAGATCACATAACATATAGAGACACATTACTTACAGAAGGACAAGGATAAGCATGATGGCACAATTTTTTTCATGGAAAACAATACAAGCTACAGGAGTGAGGAACAACATATTTAAAGACCCAAGAGAAATCAAATGTCAACCGATACCCATGCAAACTATCTTTCAAAACGTGTGTGAAATAAAAATATTGGCAGACAAAAAGACCTAAAAACATATCACCTATCATTCAGTTAGTCAAGAAACATCGTAGGAATCCTTTAGATGTGAGCAAAAGGGTAGAGGTGATAGCTCCAAATGACCAACTTTGTGGAAACATTAAAAGAAATAAACAATTAACCTATGTCACAAAGATCTGTCAGAAATACCTTCACCAGAATTGTGGAGATCAGGATAACTTTTAGAGGAACTGAGTAAACACTAAATCAAGAAAAAGGTAACTTTTAAATGCTGTTTAGTGTCTTTGCTTCTTTTCACCCCAGTGTACTTTCCTGTTCAAAACTGGCCTTGAAGACAATAAGTCATGTTTGCAGTATGGAAACCCAGTCTGTAATTGTGAGGAGAGCAGAATAGACAGACACCATTCAAAGTATTGGGTTATTTTTGATCTACGTAGCCAATATATTAGAAGCAGGAACCTGTCCATTATAAATAGCAAGCTATCATTTGCATTTTTAAAATTAACTTTGAAAGTTATGTTATAAAGCACTGGGTTTCATCCTGGTATCTTCATAAATATGTGTCAGTACAGTACACCATGTCTTCATTCATCCCCTACCCTATTGCCTTCTGTCATGGCCCTGGCCTGCCTGAATGGTTCACTACATTCCTCTTGTCCCAATATGCCCTTATGCTTTTATGTGACATGTATTCATTTCACTACCCTTTCTTCCTCCCTTGCTAGTAGGTATGCTCTAAATTTGTATAGTTATTATATAACCATGTGTGTATATTATCGAGACTCTTGGCACTATTCAGTGTCACCAATCTCCTGTTTGAGACAAGGTATGGTTATGTAGCTTTGACATGAAACTCACTATGCAAATATGGGTCCCCTTAAATTTGTGGTAATTCCCCTGCTTCTGTCTCCCAGAATGCCACCATACCCCATTGGTGTCATCAGTCTTTATATTCGATTTTCTGAAACTTTGACTTGGAATGGACAGGAGCTCCACAAGGAGCAACAGAACCAAAGAATCTGGGCATAGGTGTCTTTTCTGAGACTGCTACTCCAACCAAGGACCATACATGGAGATAACCTAGAACCCCTGCTCAAATGTAGCCCATGGCAGCTCAGTGTTCAAGTGGGTTCCCTAGTAATGAGATCAGGGACTGTCTGGGACATGAAGTCAGGGGCTGGCTCTTTGATCACTTCCTCCCTCTGATGGGGGAGAAGTCTTACTGGGCCACAGAGGAAGACAATGCACCTAGTCCTGATGAGACCTGATAGGCTAGGGTCACATGGAAGGGGAGGAGGACCTTCCCTATCAGTGGACTGGGAGAGGGGCATAGGAGAAGAGGGAGGGAGGATGGGATTGGGGGGAGTAAGTGAGGGGGCTAGAGGTGGGATACAATGTGAATGAACTGTAATTAATAAAAAATTAATTAATTAAAAAAACAACCACATAGTGTCTAGCTCTTGGTTTCTATGATCCATTCTCCAATTAAAGAAAGCATGGGCCCATGAAAAAAAAAATGATTATTTCCTGGAATAGGGAAAGTATCAGATGATTCTAGAAAGCTTGTGGAGTGAGAAATTCAGAGGTTCGGGGGTAGGTGGAATAAGGACATGTCAAAATGACAGAAAAAAAAAAAAAAAAACACCTGATGGAGCTCCAAATGGTCAAAGAAAGAACAGTTTCATCAACAAAATTATATTGATTTTAGGACATAAGCTACTGAGTCTATTCCAGTAAGAATAAAGGTAAAGAAATGGATGCTATGTTATCTTTATAGAAAGCTGAAGCCCAATGACTCTAAAGGAATTAAAGAACTAGGAAAGCAGATGCAGAGACTCAAAGCCAAACTTTGGACAGAGCACAGGGAGTTTTAGGGAAGAAGGAGGATATAGAAGGACCCATAAGAGACATGAGCCCCACAAGGAGACCAACAAAGAAAAACAAAAAAGAATGCTGGGCCAAAGGTAGCCTGTAGAGAATTATGTATCAACCATGGACCATGCATAGAGGGAACCTAGACCCCTTGCCCAGATGTAGCACATAGACAGCTCAGTCTCCATATGGGTCCCTTAATAAGGGAAGAAACAGTCTCTGACACGAACTCAGTTGCCTGTTCCTTGATCACTTCCCCTTGGTGGAGCGACCCAGCCAGCCCACAGAGGAAGAGGATCCAGACAGTCCTGATGGGACCTGATAGGCTAGGGTCAGACAGTAGGGGAGGAAGACTTCCTGTCGGTAGACTAGGGAAGAGGTACATAGCGGGGAGAGGGAGGAAGAGTGGGATTGGGAGATGAGGGAAGGGGCTACAACTGGGATACAAAGTGAATAAATAATACTACTACTACTAATAATAGAAAAAAAGAACTAGGAAAGCACTGCCACTTTGCCACTGGTAAAGATACTTATAAAATCTCTCTGTTGAATTTTATTTTTGTCAATGTGATAATATGTATAGGTGTTTCCTTTATGAGGTCATTAAGTCCTGAATGTGAAATCATGTAAGAAGGAATTTACGACCTTGCAAAATAAGTTTGATGGATTTGTCTCCTTCCTTTCAATTTTTGTCCTTCTCTACACGGTACCATTAGAGAAGCCAGAGTTATTCTCCTCTACAGAATAGACATCAGATGTGGAAGAAAACAGGGAACAGGAAGGAGCCTACCACAGAAGGCCTCTGAAAGATTCTACCCAGCAGTGTATCAAAGCAGATGCTGAGACTTATAGCCAAACTCTGGGCAGACTGCAGGGAATCTTATGAAAGTAGGGGGAGATTGAAAGACTTGGAGGGGACAGGAGCTCCACAGGAGAGAAAAAAAAATCTGGGCACAGGGGTCTTTTCTGAGACTGATAATACAACCAAGGACCACGTATACAAATAACCTAGACCCCCTTGCTCAGATGTATGCCATGGCAACTCAGCCTCCAAGTGAGTTCCTTAGTAAGGAGAGCAGTGGCTGGTTCTTTGATCACCACCCCCTGAGGAGGGGCAGCCTTACCAGGCAAAAGAGGAAGACAATGCAGTCAATCCTGATGAGACCTGATAGGTTTGGGTCAGAGGGAAGGGGAGGAGGACCTCCCCTATCACTGGACTTGGGAAGGGGCATGGGAGAATGAGGGAGGGTGGGATTGGGAGGGAATGAGGGAGGAGGCTATAGCTGGGATACAAAGTGAATAAATTGTAATAAAAATAAAATGAAATTTAAAAAAGCAGAATACAAAAGCAAGTCATAATTTTGAGTGCAGAGAGAACCTTCACTAGAAATCAAACCTGTTGGTGTCATAATCTTGGACTTCCCAGTGTTCCAGAACAACGAGAGAGAAAAAACAAAACAAAGCAAAACAAACAAAAAAAAGTCTCTTTGTTCTGTATAGGATGACTTGTAACTGATCTCCTTGTATGACACATGAACAAGGACAAAAGATCACTTCTGTGGTTTATTAACAAAAATGCAAAACTTCACCTAAATATGAGAAAATATCTGACAAAACCCAGTTAGAGCCATATATGGAGGTAGATGTGTTCCAATCCCATACTTAAGAGGCTGAGGCAGGAGGATCTTCAATTTGAGACTAGTGTAAGCTACACAGCAAAGCTTTGTATGAAAACACACACACACACACAGAAAGAGTAAATCAAACAACTCAGTTAAGGAAACTTCATTGTTGTCACTTATATTTGCTTCACTATGTATTTTTTATCCACTTTGAAATTTTACTATTGATTTGACATATAGTTGTTGTATTTGCAAATCTTGTCAACCTGAAAGACTTCTACTTAGTATTAAATCCCACATTTGGGGTATTCCATGTGAGAGTATTTCCAGATACAAGTATGTGTGTCAAAAAAGGGAGGAGGACCAACTATAAAAATGTGAAGAGCTTGGGTCGAACAAATGCTAGAGGAGGACACATGCCAGAGCACTCTGTCTTTCTGCTTCCAGGCCACTATGAAGCATACAGCTTTACTTTGTCACCTGTATCTCATTATCTGCCTTACCTATGGTCCCAAAGCAACCCTACCAGCCAAACATGGGATAAATCCTGCATTCAGAGGAACAATAAATCTTTCTTTAAATGGTTTATCTCAGGTATTTGTGGAAACAAAAGGTTTGGCTTAATACTATTCTCCATTCTTGGTAGGGTCAGTGTTCGTGGTTACAGTTATCAGCAGTCAACAAAGTCCAGGATTATTAGATGGAAAATCCTAGAAATTGGTGACACGTATATTTAAACTTCAGACTCTTCTGAATACTGTGATGAAATTTCATAACATTCTACTGACTAGAATCTACTCCATTCTGCCCATATCACACAGGGGATGTGATTTAATCCTTTGTCCAGGGTATCCACATTATATATGCTACCCACCAGCTATTCACTTAGAAGTCATCTAAGCTATCAGTTTATCACAGTACTCATATTTAAGTAAGCTTGTCCACAGACTATGGGGGCACACATTAAATGTGTATATGGCAATGTTTCAGGGTATATAGGAGAAAAACAAAATCAAAATCCAGTAGATAAAGGGTTTGGTATTTTCCAGTGAGTTACTAAAATAAATATTGTACATAAAGGATATTAGTTTTTGGAACAATAGATTTCCTAGTTTTTAATGGCAAAACTGTGTATGCATATACAGATTTTTTTTTAAAGAAAAGCTATTTGTAGCATAGGCTGGCTTGTAACTCACCACGTATCTCAGGTTAGCCTTTAATTGTCAGCAATCTTTCTGCTGTCTGGTCCTGAGTGCATGTACTATATCTGGTTCAAATTTTTTAATTAATTTTTATTTTTTTATATTAATCAGGTTATTTGTATCTAGCTGTAGCCCCCTCTCTCTTTCCCTCCCAATCCCACCCTCCCTCCTTCATCCTTCCTGCCCCTTTCCAAAGTCCACTGCTAGGGGAGGTCCTCCTCCCCTTTCATCTGACCCTAGCTTATCAGGTCTCTTCAGGATTGGTTGCCATGTCCTCCTCTGTGGCCTAGCAAGACTGTTCCTCCCTCGGGGGAGGGGGAGGTGAAGGAGCCAGTCATTGAGTTCATGTCAGAAATAGTTCCTGTTCCCCTTACTAGGGAAACCCACTTAGTTACTGAGCTACCATGTGCTACGTCCGAGCAGGGGTTCTAGGTTATATCCATACATGGTCTTTGGTTGGAGAAACAGTCTCATAGAGGGCCCCTGTGCCCTGATATATTTTATTCTTGTGGAACTCCTGTCCTCTCCCAGTCATATTAACTCCCCTTTTTATCGTATAATTCCCTGCACTCTGCTGAAGGTTTGGTTATGAGTCTTAGCATCTGCTTTGATACACTGCTAGGTAGAGTCTTTCAGATTTTTTTAAATTTACATTTTAGACAGTACAGGGGATTGAATCTAGGGCCTCGTGCATGAAAAACAAGTGCAATACTCCTGAGTTACAGAGATTTGTGATTTGTAGAAGATTAACTGTCATGAGCTCACATATTAGAATACTTGATCCTTAGTTTGTGACCCTATTTGGCAAGGATTAGGGGGTGTGGCTTTAAAGAGGATGTGCTCCCCTGGGGGCCCAGTCTGCCTCTTTGCTTCCTGTTCATAAATCAGGATGTGAGCTCTCAGCTACTGTGTCAGTGCCATTCCTTCCTGCCTGTTGCTATGCTCCCTGCCATAATGGTGATGGACTCCTATCTCTCTGCAACTGTGAGTTTTAAATAGACCCTTCCTTCTGTAAGTTACTTTGGTTATGGTGTTTGTCACAGCAATAGAAAAGGAACTAATAAAAGATTTTGATTTAGTAGCATGGGCTCACCTGTGAGAAGCAAGAGAAATAGAGCAGCTTTGAGCTTTTTCAGGAGTAAGCAGAGATCACAAATATTTACAGTAGTTAATAAAATGACTGTCTTTCCAAATCTCTATTTCATTAAAAATTGCTTTTATTTTTAAAAATCCACACATTAAAATTCATTCTTTTGGTGTATAATTCTGAGTTTTAACAAAAACCATACACATTGTAACTACAAACAACATACAGAAAGTTCTCATTATTAAAAAAAAAAATCCCTTGTGCGAACACTTGATAGCTACTGGTTTTTCAGCCTTATTGCTTCACCCTTTCTGAAAATCACACAAGTAAATATAACAGTAAGCAGCCATTTGAGTTTGACGTCTTCAACTTAGTAAAATACACTTATGATTTATCTAAGTTGTTAATACATGGTTCCTCAGTTTTTATTGCTGAGTAGAATTTTGTTGTCTGGATATACCAGTTTCTGTATCTCTGCACCAGTTGAAAGGTCTCCTCTATTATATTTTCTCCATTTTTAAGTGGTCTTTAGGTCTAGTAATGAGGAGGTAAGGTTTCCCACCTGAGAGGAAGCAGTCCCTTTTGGGAAACCTGGCTGAGAAGTATGACCAGGGTAACATGTTCAAGAGGCTGTAACTAGATTTCACTTCTCATCGCTTAAACTCTTTCAAAAATTGGAGCATTAATCATGTGAGCAATAGAGAAAATGAACACAAGTTTGTCCTGAGTAAAGTCAGAAATCCTCTGAGTAGGTCTGACAAATATTCTGGAAGCCAAGTGTTTGTAAGAATATTTTAAAAATTACTTTTTAAAAAAAAATAGTGAAAAAGGTAAAAAAACCACTCCAAATCACACCACCTAAAAATCTTCACAAGGTGAAGGTATTTTTTTAGCTTGTATTGACCCACTTCCAGAAGGTTTACAGCCTGTATATACATTTCCTATTTCTTTTCTACATTTGTTTGAAATTATCTCTACAAATTACACACATGAACTATTTGCTTAAATTGTGTCCTTACTATACACACATCTTAAACATACATACATCTTACTCTATAACTTATAAAATCTTAGATATGAGTACAAGTCACAAAATATTCATAGGTATAATCTATTGTTTGAAAGGCTTCATAGTATCCTACTAAATGAGTATGTGACATAAGTCATAAGCCACTCATGTTGACAGATGGGCATTTGGATCATCTCCAATTTCCTGTTTTGTTTTTTCAGGTTCACTGAGATTTAATTAACATACCACAAAATTTACCCACTTGGTATATTTATTGTTATACAACCATTAAGGTAATTTATGAACATTTCATCGGCTAGTAAAGAACTCCTATCCACTCTAGTTTTCCCTGCCTATCATTTACTGCTATATATGTATGTATTATATATGTATGCATGCATATTTATATATATATATATATATACACAGATATACCAATTACGGATGCTACATATACATGGAATTCTAGAATTTGTCATCATCAGCGACTGGTTTCTATGACTGAATAGATTCTCAGGGTTCCTCCATGTTGTAGGATTATTTCTCAGAAGTGTTTTTATTTTTAAAACAGCTTGTGGATAAATTGGATTTCTGTTTTATTAAACATTCAGTAGTATTCTAGAATTGAAATAAAAAGCAACTTAAGTATGGGTATCTTTGTGGGTATCTGTCCTGTTACTTATTTAATCTATTAGTTATTAGGTCTACTCTGACTTCCTATATTTTGTTCTTTCTAGAAATTTGTTCATTTTGGGTAAGTAAATTTATTGCCACAAGTATAATAGTATTCCCTCATACATCTCTTACTTTTCAAAGGTCAGTAGTAATAGACTTTCCTCTCTTTATCATTTTAATAATTATAGTCTACCAATTCCTGCTATATCTAGCAAAAGTTTACTACTTTTTTACTTGGATTCATTGCTTTTCCTCTGTTGTTTTCCACTCTCCCATTTTGTTCTTTATTGTTATTATTATCATTAACTACAATTTATTAACTTTTTATCCTGGCTGTTGTCTCCTCCCACATCTCCTCCTGGTTCCACCTTCCCTCCCTCTTTCCCCCACCTATGTCCCTCCCTTAGTTCACTGAAAGGGTAGGTCCTCCTCCCCTATCTGATCCTAGCTGATCAGTCTCATCAGGACTATCTGGATTATCTTTCTCTGTGTCCTAGTTAGGCCACCTCGCCAGAGAGAGGTTATCAAAGAGGCCTAGTTAGGCCACTGAGTCCATGTAAGACACTGCCCCTGCTCCCCTTACTAGTAAACCCAGCTGGAGACTGAGCTGCCATGGGCTACTTCTGAGCAGGGGGTCTAAGTCTTCTCCATGCATGGTCCTTGGCTGATTCATCAGTCTCTGCAGGACCCCCTGAGCCCAGATTTTTTGGCTCTTTTGGTCTCCTTGTGGAGCTCCTGTCCCTCCAGGTCTATCTCCCCTTCTTCCATAAGATTCCTTGCACTCTGCCCAAAGTTTGGCTGAGTCTTAGCCTCTGCTTATTGGGTAGTCTTTCAGAGGCCCTCTGTTGAAGGCTCCTGTCCTGTTCTCTATCTTCTTCCACTTCAGATGTCTATCCTGTTTGCCCTTTTGAAAGAGGATTAAGCCTCTTCCCTAGGGTCGTCCTTGTTGTTTAGCTTCTTTAGGACTATAAATTTTAGTGGGTTTGTCCTATATTATATGACTAATATCCACATATAAGTAAGTATTTGCCATGTGTGTCTTTCTGCTTCTGGGTTACCTCACTCAGGATGATCTTTTCTAGTTTCCACTATTTGCCTGCAAATTTCTTCCTTTCCTTGTTTTAAACTGCTGAGTAGTATTCCATTGTGTAAAAGTACCACAATTTCTGTATCCATTCTTCAGTTGAGGGACATCTAGGTTGTTTCCTGATTCTGGCTATTACAAATAAAGCTGCGATGAACATGGTTGAGCACCTTTTGGATATATGCCCAGGAGTGGTATAGCTAGGTCTTGAGGTATTGCTATTCCCAGTTTTCTGAGAAAGCTCCAGATTGATTTCAAAACTGGTTGTGCAATTTTACATTCCCACCAGCAGTGCAGAAGGTTTCCCCTTTCTCCACATCCTCTCCAGCATGTGCCTGTACTGTTGGTGTCTTTTCCACTCTCCCATATATTTTGCATGTTTTCCCATTTTTCTATTTGTTCTAGATATAGTTTGCTATTATTTTCTTACAGCTTAAGATATAAACTGAATTACTATTAAATGATCTTTCTTCTCATTAAGTAGGCTTATCTCTAAACATTTCCCACATAGAAAAAGGTGGCTGTGAACAACTTAATGTCAGTGCTCAGAATTAAACTTAGCTCCTCTGTAAGAGCAGCCAGCACTCTTGTATACTGAGCCATTTTTCCAGCCCTTCTTTTCTGTTTCTTTATTGACCTATCTGTTATGAAGTGTCATTAATTTTCACTTTTTCATGAGTTTCACAATTTATTGTGAGTGATTTGTAACTTCCTTCCACATGGTCAGAGAATATGTCTTACTTCAGTCTGTTTGTATTATTAATAACTGTATTATGGTTCAGCTCATGATCTAGCCTAAAGATGTTTCATGTGCATGGGATGAAAATATATATTCTAGTGTTCTAGGGTAGTATGTTCTATAGCTATCTTTCAGATCTATTTGGCTTACAGTGTTGAAGCAGTCTGCTTTGTTGTTTCTCATCTGTGTTGCACTTTTATTAGAAAGGGGACACTTTTTTGAGAATTGTCTATTTCTCCTTTCATTCTTTACTTTGTTACCTTGCTTGAGGTTATTTTGGGGCTCTATTGTCAAGAATATGTGATTACAATTGTTACATCTTAAAAGATCGATCTTTTAAACAACAAAAAATGGATTTTTATCTCTAGTATTTTTGTTTCCTTATTTCATACTTGGGCGTATGACAGCTATGCAGACTATTTCTACATGTTACAGGGCTAACAATACATTATAATTATCACTTAACATACTTCTGTACATTCAGGAAGCTGAATTATTTTTATAGACTTGTAGAATGTTGCCATCTTATTTCTCCTTTATTTTTTCCTATAGATTTATGCATTTTTAAATAAAATACAGCATTAACAGGACTTTATGTCCTATTAATGGCAAATACATTGACTTTTATGTTATAGCAAATACAATGCAACTATGTGCAACTTAATGTAACTTTTAAATAGAAATTAACAGAAATATAACATTGGGGAGGTAGAGGAGAGAAGATTTCTGAGTTTGATGCTAGTCTGGTCTACAGACCCGGATGTAGGACAGCCAGGGTTACACAGAGAAACCCTAACTCAAAAAACTGAGAGAGAAAGAGAGAGAGAGAGAGAGAGAGAGAGAGAGAGAGAGAGAGAGAGAGAGAGAGAGAGAGAGATGAGAGGGAGAGGGATGAGAGGGAGAGGGAGAAGGAGAAGGAGAGGGAGAGGGAGAGGTGTAGTGGTGCATGTCTTTAATCGCAGCACTCAGGAGGCAGAGGCAGGCAGATTTCTGTGAGTTTGAGACCAGCCTGGTCTACAGAGTGATCAAGGGCAGCCCAGCCAAGGCTACACAGAGAAACTGTCTCAGAAAACACACAAAAAAGAAAGATTAGTTTAGTTAACAGAATAAGAAAAAAGAATTCAAGGTTTTCTTTTACAGTCACACAATCACCTTTGTCTATGTTCTATGTGTAGATTCAAATTATTCTTTAAGGTTACTTGCTTTCAGCTTGACAAAGGTACTTTTTCATGTCTTGTGTGATCTGCTGGCAACAAATTCTCCAGCTTTTAAAAATTAGGTGGGCAATTTCTAAGATCACATTTGTGTCACTTTTTCTTAGTTTTGGTTTTTGAGCCAGGGTCCACTGTTTTACACAGACTGGTTCTGAATCGGGGTGCAATGCCTGCCTCAGCCTCCTGAATAGTTGAAAGAACAAGAACATGCCTAGGCGACCATTCTTATTTCTGATGAGAAGCTAACTGTTAATTTAGTTAGAGTTATATGACAAATAACCCTCAGCTTTCTTGGGTTACTGTCATTATTTTCTATGTCTCTTGAGTTATAGCATTTTATTATAATGTAGCTGAGGTTTGCATGGCTTTTGGATTGGCTCTACCTTTTTTGCTCAATTTGAAGTATGTATAACCATTATTTCTTTAAGTTTTAAAAATATTTATCTGTTTATGTGTATGTGTGTGTGTGTGTTTGTGTGCCTGTGTATGTGTGAATATGCTTGCCATAGTATATACTTCTGAACATTAGAGACAACTTATTGGAATTCTTTCCTTCTAGCATGTATTTGAACTCAGGTCTTCCTGTTTATTGGCAAATGCCTTTACCCACTAAGACATTTTGCTAGTCCTCTGGTAGTATTTTTATGCACCTTTTTTTCTTTTAAAATGGAATTCTTTTTATATGTTGTTTGATATCCTTAAGAGAGTTTCCTACATTTCCTTAATCTTTTCCCTTGCTCCTTACTTTGGATAATACAATCTCATTTAACCCTTATTCAGTGAGGTAAGTAGCAATATTACTCTTTATAGATGAGACAAATGAGGCTCACATTAAGTGACTTTCTAAGTTCAAGGTAGTAAACATAAGAGATTATGAGGGTCCACAGGTCTGACTCCAAAGCTGGCACTATGTCTGTACCATATTATGTTTCTTTTCTGCAACAACTATAAACAAATCATTAGGGGATTTGAGGTAGGGCCTTTATTCTAAAGAACCTTCTTTCCATGTCCCTTTAGTACTTTTTGCTATTTCATTTCCTCTTAAAAGTTCATATAACTAATATTAACTAGGCAGGTACTCCATGTTTAATGTTTATTGTTTTGAATTCAATATTTTGGTTTAAAAGATGTCAGAATAACATATCTTTTTGAGGACTCTGAAAACTTGGTGTGGAAGAAATCATTAAATATGTTGATAAACTCATGAATCTACCTATTTAATAGCTGTTGAAAGTTCTGACAAAACACAAGTGAGTTCTAGTAAATAAATATTTTAACACTGGATTAGTTTTAAAACTTTGCATTCAGGGACAGTCCTAGGAACAGTCCTAGAAAAGGTGTTATCTCTAGGACTAAACACTGAAGACTGCAAAAATGTTAAAGAATTTTCAGAATCTTCAGGAACAATCCTATGTAATATATCCCGAGAATTAAAGGTTTTCATATGATCTTAATACTCAGGCTATTATATGCCCTATATAATGTTTGATTATTTTATTTAACAATGAGGATATTGTTAATTTAAAATAATGTTTTCATATATTATACAGTATTTAATTATAGAAAAAATTTTTACCAATTTTCTCCAAATGCTGAAAGCCACTGTCCTAATTACTGTCTTTCTGATATTTCCTCTTTAATTTTAAAGAAATTGGAGATATATATATATATATATATATATATATATCCTAGATCTAAGATTATGATAAAAAATATCATCTGAGTGTGAGTTTACATACATATATACATACATACATATATGCATACATATCCAAATATGTATGTCTGTGTAGGTAGATGTGGCTTTCTAGCTACCACTGGTTTCTGTACTGTTTTCTGTAGCAGATGTTATAATGGAAGCACCCTGAACAGCTGACTGTTGCTTTTTGTTTTTTCCAAACTGTATCACCAGTATTTTCCCATGGAGTTTATATCCATTTATTTGATGCAATGCTTGCCATGCTATGTCTTTATCTGGAAAAAAAAATAAAAAAAAAAATGCACCGAATTACATAGAGCTTAATCACTCAATTATATTACAAGTTTAATTTTAACTAAACTTATATTTAAGCTTAATTACAAGTATAAAAATCATACTGTTTGATGTTTTTATCTTACCCACAATCCCCATCTGTGTATGTTAGCAAGATTAAATTAATGGGTAATAAAAATGATGACAAAAGATACTCAAAATATTTGATTCTAAGATACAGAAGAAATGGGGAAATAGTACATAGGGAATGTACTGAAGAAATATAAGTTAAACCTAATTATAAACATGCCTCTACCTTAGATATATTATAGATATGACAAGAAAATTTTTCAAAATTGTTACACAAATAGAAGAAGTTACATTACCAAACATACTTAGCTACTTTCTTTTTCCTTTTAGAGAGAAAGCAGTTGTGGGAAACCCTACTGAGATAATGAATTTTTCTTGCAGGTATATGGAAAATTTGTGTGTGAGAAAATACATAGCAGGAATATTCAACATATGAGTCTCAGAGACTCTAAGTAATAAATAAGGATGGGGTAGATTTTGGACTAGAGGCTATGGAATTATAAGTAGATAATGCCATTAGACTGAGATCATTTTGTCTCAGATATACCCTGAAGTTTCAAGTGTGTACTATACTTGTTAGGATTACCAAACTAGCTACAAATTATGAAGTATAAAGCTGGGAGATGGCTCTGTTAGCAAAATGCTTGCCATGAAGGCATGAGGACTTTGCTCAGATCCCTGGTACCCATATAAAATTCCAGATATTGAAGTATACATTGGTAACCCTAGACGTAGGAAGGAGTTCCTGTAGCTCACTGGCCAACCAGCCTAGCCACATCAATGATCTCTCAGTTCAGTGAGAACATGAAGGTGGAAGAGCAACTGAGAAAGACACTGTATGCATGCATAAAATGCATATATACACATGTGCACATACACACACACATGAACATATACACACATATGTATACATACTAACAAAAAAGACCAATATAAATATGCACTGACATGCAAGTGATATTTGGCAGAATGTATCATCTTCCAATAATTATGAATTGCTAATGACTTAATTCATTCACTTAGAATTACTTAATCCTAAAGAAATAGGGCATAAGACAAGTATGTCTTCTGATCAGAATACCAACACAATAAGTATGAATAATTCTATTATAACATACAGTAGAAACAGTACTGTAAACAAAAGAAAGTAAGTATTGGTAAGGTAGGAAGGAAAAGTCAAAAAAGAGGCAAACTGAGGTCACCAGGATAAGGTGGTTATGTAGTATCCACAGAGAAGAGGAAGTAAGTATAGGAAGGAGAATCTAGGAATACGGGAAATATATTTTCCTTACTGGCCCCCCTTTCATGTGCTAAGGCTATATCAAATTCAGCAAGGTAATATGGAGTTTTTCATGAACTGATGCTGCATTGGAGTGATTACCTAGATGAAGTTACTTACTAGGAAAGGTGATGAAAGCCTGTCCCCTCATGCGTCCTGTCATCATTTGGAACTGAATGGGTGGTCCCTTTTTCTCCTGGAACCGAGCAAATAATGAGATAAGGTCCTTTTCTTTCACCCGAGGACTAAGGTTCTTCAGATATAGCACCTAATACAAATTGGAAAAGTGACAAATATATCTCAGAACGAAAGCAACTTTTTCATTATGGTTTGAATTACTTTCAGATAAAGGTGGGAGACTGAACATTCATCTGATGTTACTCTCTCCAGAAAATTCTGAAACTACAGGGTCTGAAACAGTAAGGTCAGTAAGAACAGAGAAAGAAAGTAATAACAACAGTATTCCAGATGATATAAAATAAACAAGTAAGTAGAAACTAGGCACACCGAAGGAGGTACAATATCAAACTCATAGGGTGGAAAAATCCAACATATTCAGTCTTCTTCAAAAGTCAGATGTGGGCTACGGAGTACAAAGGCTTGCTACACTAACATGAAGACCTGATTTTAAATCCCTGGTATCTATGTAAAAAGCTGGCTGGATGTCTAGAGCTGGATGGACAGCCAGTCTAGCCAGTTGGTGATGTCTCAATTCAGTGAGACCCTTTCTCAAAAAATAAGGTGGAGAGCATTAGAGGAAGACAATGAGACATTGACTTCTGGCCCTATGTATGTGCATGTACACATGCACACACGTGCACACACATACACACACACACACACAAATAAAAATTTAAAAAGTCAGCGCAGTGGTGAAAACCTAAAGTTCTACCAATTAGGAAGGTTGAGTTGGGACAAGAGTCCAGTCTGGGTTATATAGTGATATCCTGTCTAAAAATTGAATAAATATATAAAAACAAAAATAAGTAAGACAAAACACATGCACAAACAGTTCTAGAATTGATAGCTTTGGAGGGCTTCAGAAATAGATATGATTAGATAAGGTTAGAATGAGGATGGTAAGTTGAAAGCAGTTGTAAGTTGAATTAGATCTTTACCCCTTCCACATTTATAGTACTGGGTGAGGGCAACTCACCAACCCTGGTCGAATATTGAAGGTTAATTGTCAGAAAATTCGGAATGTCTTGTACAGCTGTCAAGAGTAGTGTTTTTGAAAGCAAGGGCACTGAAAACATAATCTAGACAAAATACACATCAGGAACACTGATGATCTGGCCACCATTCTTCTAGTAGAACACTGATAGTTCTTTTGCAAGAGACCCCAGAAGCAGTCTCCTCTATGGAAACTAAGCCCGAGGAAAGATAAAAATACTAATTTGGAGTAGGAAAATTCTCCAACAAATGATCCAAGCTGTTTTGTTATTGTCATTTGGAGACAGTCTCACTATATACCCCAGGCTGGCCTAGAACTCACAATTCTCTTGCTTCAGCCTCCTGAGTGTTGAGATTATAAAACATCACCTTAAATTCAAAGTACACAATTGCCATGATCTCAGGGCTGATAAACAACTTGCATTCCTTACTGAGAAATAACAACAGGGATTTTAGGGAATTGAGAAAGGCTTTTAATGTGAAATCCAAAAAACAGGGGCAAAAAAGCAAATGAGAGAAAACAGAGATCAAGAAAAAAACAACTAAAAAAGAAAAAAAACAAAAACAAAAACAAAAACAAAAACTTGTGACTAATACACTCAGGAAAATATTCTATCAATTAGTAAGAAGATGTTATTGAAATTTTAAAAGATCAAAATAATCTTATGTTATTTAACTTATATATTGTCAGCTTAAAGCATCATTTTATTTATAGTAACTACAAAGAAAATACATAGAATAAATGAGAAAGGAAATGTCCAGCAACAGATAAAGAAAAGGTAGTACATACATAGACTAGAATATTATTTAATCTTGCTTTCTTTTTCTTTCTTTTCTTCCTTCCTTTCTCTTCTCTCTTCTCTTCTCTTTTCTCTTCTCTCTCTCTCTTCACTTTGTATCCCAGCTGTGGTCCCCTCAATTTCCTCCCAATCCTATCCTCCCTCCCTCTTTTCTCACCTTATGCCCCTAGTCCACTGATAGGGGAGGTCCTCCTCCCCTTCTATCAGTACCTAGCCTATCAGGTCTCATCAGGGTTGGTTGCACCATCTTCCTCTGAGGCCTGGCATACACCCCCCTAGGGGGAGGTGATCAAAGAGCTGGCAACTGAGTTCATGTCACAGACAGCCCCTGTTCCTCTTACCAGGGAACCAACTTGGAAACTGAGCAGGGAGTCTAGGTCCTCTCCATGCCTGGTTCCTGGTTGAAATATCAGTTTCTGCAGGAGACCCTGGGCCCTGGTATTTTGTCTCTGTTGTTCTCCTTGTGGAGTTCCTGCCACCCTAGGTCTTTCTATATCCCTCTTCTTCCATAAGGTTTCTGGCACTCTGCCCAAAGTTTGGTTATGAGTCTCAGTATCTCCTTCGATACCCTGCTGGATAGAGTCTTTCAGACTCTGTGGAAGGTTCCTGTCCTGTTCCTTGTCTTCTTCTGATGTCTATCTTGCTTGCTCTTCTGGGTGAGGTTTCAGCCTCCTCCCTAGGGTCCTCCTTGTTGTTTAGCTTATTTAGGACTAAAGATTTTAGTATGTTTATCATATATTATATGGCTAATATCCACTTATAAGTGAGTATATACCATATGTGTCTTTCTGCTTCTGGGATACCTCACTCAGGATGATCTTTTCTAGTTCCCACCATTTGCCTGCAAATTTCACGATTTTCTTGTTTTTTAATAGCTGAGTAGTATTCCATTGTGTAAATGTACCACAATTTCTGTATCCATTTCTTAACCGAGGGACATCTGGGTTGTTTCCAGCTTCTGGCTATTACAAATAGAGCTGCTATGAACATGGCTGAGCAAATGTCCTTATTGTGTATTTGAGCATATTTTGGATATGTGCTAGGAGTGGTATAGCTGGATCTTGAGATAGCACTAGTCTTAATTATCTGAGAAAGAGCCAGACTGATTTCCAAAGTGGTTGTACAAGTTTACATTCCCAGCAGCAATGGAGGAGGGTTTCCCTTTCTCCACACCTTCTCCAGCATGCATCATCCCTTAAGTTTTTGATCTTAGCCATTCTGCTAGCTGTGAGGTGGAATCCTGGGGTCAGTCTGATTTGCATTTCTTGGATGACTAAGGACCTTGAGCATTTCTTTAAGTGTTTCTCTGCCATTCAAGAATAAACCATGGCTTACTCTTTTTTGAGGTAAAAGTTCTTTTTCATTAACACTATTATATGCTATGACACAGACATTTAGTACATGTTAAATGACAGAAGGACAAATATTACATCATTTTAATCAGACAAAGTATTTAAGTAGTTCAACTCATTGAAGATACAAGTATAATGGTGATAAGTTATTGAGGCTGGAAACTGGAAATGAGAGCATTGCTTCTGTCATAGAAGATGAGAAGCCCTACAAGCCTGCTTGTACAAGAAACACCATGCTAAAGCCAACAATAGTGTTTTGGATACCTAAATTTTTCTTAGGAATGTAGATCCAATGTAATCTTTAAACATAATACAAAAAAGATTGGAAGATGAAAAAATAATCATTTAAAATATTTTTAGCTAAAGCTAAAGAGTAATTTTTTAAGTTAGAAAAGAGTTCACAGTAGAACAGAAAAGACAACAGCTAGGAAATGACGGATATAGTCACTGAAAAACATTAATCATTAAAATTTCTAAGTAGTAGACTCTTTAGCTCTAACACACAAGAATTATTGAGACTTAATGAGCAGTAGATGGCCCACACAAAATAATCTCAATGGTACTTTTGTAAATTTTTGTCTCATAGTTCTTTGTTTGGGCATTTACAAAATAATCTTGGCAGTCTTTTGCTTACATATTATAGTTTCTGATCTTGTATTTTATGGGTTTGTTTTACATGTGGTGTGTGTGTATGTGTGTGTGTGTGCATACATGCTTATGTCTTTTCTTTCCAGGTTTTCTACTCTAGTTTGCTTATTTGCCTGTTTGTTTTCTTTTATTTTTTATTTACTTTTTATTATTAGTTACATTTTATTAACTCAGTATCCCAGCTGTATCCCGCTCCCTCACTCCCCCCCAATCCTACCCTCCCTCCCTCATCTGTTCCCTGCCCCTTTCCAAGTCCACTGATGGGGGGGACCTCCTCCCTTCTCATCTGACCCTGTTTAATCAGGTATCTTCAGGACTGGCTGCAAAGTCCTCCTCTGTGGCCTAGCAGGGCTGCTCCTCCCTTCGGGGGTGGGGACGTCAAAGACCCTGCCATTGAGTTCATGTCAGAAATAGTCCCTGTTCCCCTTACTAGGGAAACCCACGTGGTTACTGAGCTACCACGGGCTACATCCAAGCAGAGGTTCTAGGTTATATCCATACATGGTCCTTGGCTGGAGAAACAGTGTCATATAAGACCCCTGTGCCCAGATATATTCGGTCCTTGTGGAGCTCCTAACTCCCCTTTCTTTCATAGGATTCCTTGCACTCTGCCGAAGGTTTGGTTATGAGTCTCAGCATCTACTTTGATACACTGCTACGTAGAGTCTTTCAGAGGCTCTTTATGGTAGTCCTGTTACTTTTATTCTCCTACATCTAATGCCCATCCCATTTGTCTTTCTAAGTGAAGACTGATCATCTTATCCTGGATCTTCTGTTTGTTTTCTAAAAAGAAAGCAACAGTGGAGTTGGATGGGAGATGGAAAAGCATGCTCAAATACATAAAAAATATTAAAAAAATTACATTTAACAGGCTTAAAAAGAGATGTGTAAGAACAGATTACAAGTTTTTCAGTAACTAAAAATGACCCATATTGACTGTTCCTTTTGATAAATATAATTTTAGTTTTATAGTATTTAAAAATATTATTTTACAGGTTTGAGTGTTTTGTTTGCAGGTAAGTCTATGCACCATATGCATACACTGCCTGCAGAGACCAGAAGAGGACATAAGATCTCTTGGAGCTGGAGTTACAGATTGTTCAGCCTGTGGATGCTGGGAATCAAATCTAGGTTCTCTGAAAGAACAGCCAATGTTCTAATTGCTGAGCCATCTCCCCAGGCCCATAATAAAAAAAAAAAATTCTCTTAAAAATACAAAGGGCTTCTGGACAAGAAGTTCTCTGAGATCTTTTTTAGTTCCATGTTCTCTGCTACAAAAATATAAACACATACCTATATGTACAGATATATGTACGTGTATATACAACATACACAACAAGAAGCTATTGGGAGACCCTAAAACAAGGTAAGCATGCTCATGAAACAGAGTAACAGAATCTCCTGCTATCACTGTGTAATATGTAGTTTTGATTGCACACTTTGATGTTTATATACAGTTTTATGTTCTCTGCATTAATTTCTAGCCCTTACAAAAAGCCTCGTAGATTTGACTTTAGTTTTAGAACAATTTTAGATTAACATAAAATGGAGTGTATGCTCCACATCCAGTTTCTGACTCAATATATTATTATGTTACATTTATTGTAATGAAACTACTGTTGTTATATTATGACTAACAGGAGTCCCGAGTCCCTTGTTTATTTTGATTTCCTTAGTCACTACATGTCATTTTTCTGTTTAAGACATTATCTAGGATACTGTATTTATTTTAGTTGTCATGTAACTTTAAGTTCCTTTTGGCAATTTTTTAGATTGTCCTCATTTTTTTTTATGATCTTGAAAATCTTAGGAATCCTAGTCAGATTTTTTTCTTATATGATACTCCAATACTAGAATGTTTCTGTTGTTTTTCTTAACATTAGACTGTACTAATGAGCTATAAGTAAGAAAGCTATACCAGAAGAATTCAGTTTTGATCATATTGTATCAAACGGACATACTGACAGCACTGATTTATGACAGGTGATATTATTGGCTTTCATCACCTGGCTGAGGTGGTGTTGGTCAAATTTCTCCATTACTTGCTTGTCTTCCTTTCCATATGGTAATTTTGGAAAACAAGTCAACACAGCCCACTCAAAACTAAGCATTGGGAAATTATGTTCCTAATATTCTTCTCTTCTTTGTTTACTTCCTCAATTCTTTAATTATTAGCACCTGTATACAGACAGGGATTTTGAATCACTGCTCACAGTTAATTTGTTTAGTGTGTTGCAGAAATATTTGTAGCTTTGATTATTGGAGTTTTCCTTCAGTCCCAGTGTTTTATGTTGTTATTTTACTTTGGCTACAGAAAGATGTACAAGGCTAATAACCTTGTATATTTCCTGCCTGAGTAATAGGAGCAGCCATTTATTTCTCCAAAAATCTCATTACACTTAGTAGAGAATGGTATTAGAAATAATCCATCCTGAGCAAGGGCAAGTTTGTTTCATTGGGGCTTGCTCAACTCAAAGAAGAAAGACATGTTCATACTAACCTGTGTTTAAACACACATAAATTCTTCTACATGTAAAATAATTGTGTCTACATTAAGTTAAATATGAATCTACAGTGATGCATCCAAATTTAAGCTTGTACCACATGGATCATTTTTAACTCTCCCCCTCCATTTACTTATATATAAATTCCAACGAGAACCTTAGCTTCTACTATCTGCCTATCATTTATTTAATAATGCATGTACAGCAGTATCAGTACTGCTAACCTGGAGACACAACCTTAGCAACCAGGGTGTGGTGTTTATGTGCAGTTTCCATTTATTGTTGGTCTTGCAGATTACACATTTCCAAAGCCATAACTTAGCTCAGCACCTCTCCCTTTAGTGAGACTGTCTTATATAATTGTAGTACAGAAAGACTTTTCATAATCTTTATTCTTTCCTGAAAGTCTATAGGCTCTTAAATGATTTTTAAATATCTGTATACATTAAGAATCTCTTTATACTATGTAGCTTTATATATGTTGTCAAAATGTAGAGGTTGCTTTCAGCATTTCAGTATAATGCAGAATAATTTTAATCTCTTAAAAAGGCCCTATACCTTTCACTTATTCTCTCCTTTCTCCAAAACTTTTGGTAATCAACTACCATTTTGATGCCTGCCATTCTGAATTTTCCATAATATTGCAGGATGAAATAATACAATGCTTTATTTTCATAGTAGCATCTTTTATTTACTAATATGCACTTAAAGTTTGTGCATGTCTTTATATGGTTTGATAGATCAGTCCTTTTGTTGCTAAATTATATTTCATTACATCAATCTGCCAAAATGATCTTTATGTAGGACATTTTGATTGGCTCTAATGTTTGACAATGCATACACACACACACACACAGAGATTTTTCGAACAGTTGAATAAATAATAGAGTAAATTTCTAGATTCCAGAAAAAAACAATATTTTACTTTTAAAATATACTTTCAAACTGGCTTCCACACAAGTAATGGCATTTTATACCCCCACTTTCAATTATTAAGTGTTTTTGTTGCTCTGCATCCTTGCCAGCATTTGGTATTGTCAGTTTTATCATGGATTTTAGTCATTTCAGTGGGTGCTTAATAGTATCTCACTGTTTCATTTTGCAATTTCTTTTAACAAGTAACGGTACGATTTTTTTTTCCATAGGCTTGTTACATTATAATCTTTGCTGATAAACCAGCTAGTCTTACCCTTCAAACATTTTTAAAATTGAGCTGTTTAATTATTGTCAAGTTTTAGGAGTTCTTTGTATATTCTAGATTTTTGTTAGATATGCATGTGTTTTGAACTATTTTTCTAATCTATGCTATGTCTTTTGTATATTTTAACGTCTTTCAAAGAAAAAGTTTTTGTAATTTAAATAAAGTATACTTTATCAATTTTTTAATATAAAGTGTGCTTTGGGTGAAAAATAATCATCAAAGACAAAGCCACTTAGACCCCCTTCCCATTTTCTTCTAAATGTTTTGGAGTGTTTTATCCATGGATCTATGACACATTTTCAAAAAGTTTTTATGATGGAGGAAAGGTTTGTGTCTAGTTTTGAATGTGGCTATCCAGTTATTCTCATGCCATTAGAGAAAAGACTATCATTTCTGCATTGAATTATCTGTGTCAAAGTTCAACTGAGTATATCTGTGTGAACCTAATTCCGAAGTTTCTGTTCTGTTCCATTGGGCCATTTTTCTTTTTCTCCACCAGTACCACACTATATTAGATTATAGGTATTCTTGATAGTAGATAGTAACAGTTGTTCTTCAGTGTCGTGTGGGACATTCCAGAACTTTTCTCTTTCCATATAAACTTACACTGTTTGTTAATATCCACAAATAACTTGCCAGATTTTTTGAGTGGTGGATTGTATGGACTCTACAGACCAATTTGGAAAAAAACATGTTTTAACTATATTCAGGTTTCAATCTATTAATCCAAAGTATTTCTGCATTTAGTATCTTTCATTTTTCATTAGTTTCAGCATTCCTGCATACAAATCCCATGTTTTGTAAAATTATATACAGTTTTTAATATAGTTTATATATATAATTATTTACAGTTTATTTATAATTATTTACAGTTTATTTATATTATATATAAATAATTTATATATAATCGTTTCTTCCTTTTGTGATACTAAACATTTTTAAACTAATAATTTGAAGTCTTTATTTCCTATATATAGATAAAAAACTGACTTTTATATATATGGCTTGTATGATCCAAACTGTACTTACTTAATAACTCACTTTATTTCTTGTCAATTATTTGGGATTTTTGATAAAAATTACTGAAGAGTATAATTTTTCTCTTCCTAATCCATGAACTCTCAATTTCCTTTCCTTGGCTTAATACACTGGCCAACACTTTCAGTGTACTGTCAAAAAGGATTGGATAAAGGTGAAAAAAAAAATCCTATTTTGTTCTGGAGGGAAAGTATCTCCTTCCTTACTACCAGGTATGATGTACAGTGTTGTAGCTGTTCTTCACTATCTTAAGGATGTTCTCTTTTCATAGCTCACTGAGTTTTAAAACATGAATAAAAGTTAAGGCATTTTTCAAATGCTTTTTCTACATCACATGAAATGAACGCATGACTTTTCTTATTTAATCTATTGCTATGGTAGGCTACATTGATTTCCAAATGTTGAACCAGCTTTGAATATCTGTTGATAATGATAGGTAATTATTTCCACAAATTACTAAATTTAATTTTCTCATATTTTGTTTTTTACGAAAACACCCAAGAAAAATATACTAATGCTTTCATTAGCATATACTAATTATATGTAATAATGGATTTCATTATGGCACTCAAAATGTTTTGATTTAGGATTTTTGCTTTTATGCACAAAATAGGTTGTAATTTTCTTTTATTGTAATGCTTTTAACTGGTTTGTGTAATAAGCTAAATCTCATCTCACAAAATGTGTTCTTTCTGCTTCTGTTTAACAGAATTAGAAAATAATTTTATCATTGTGTATTCTTTCCTCAAAGTTCTTCATTTACATAGATCTGAATTATTAAAGTTCCTAATTTTGTTCAACTTTGGAGAATGACTTTATTATGACAGATTCTCTACATTCTTGTTTGAGAAACTTATTTTACTGTAACTGTTTTGAAAAGATAAGTTTTCTGGATAGACTTCTAGGTAGATGGAAGGTTTTTTTTTTCTAAACATAAATATTTCATTCCATACTCTTCTTGCTTTTTTTTGCCTTGTGATAACTGATGTATTTTCATCCTATACAAAGTATTCCCTTTTTTTGTCTTGTCTTTCTATAGTTTGAATATTTTATGGTTACGTGTAGTTTTTAGTATTCATGTTGCTTCATGTTCTCTGAGATTCCTGGATGTATGGCTAGAATAATGTAATTATTTTCAGAAAATAATCAGAAATCAGTAGTCCAAATACCTCTCTTCTTTATTCTTGTTCTCACAAATGTGACACACACACACACACTTATAAAAAATAAACATAAATCTTTAAAAAATGAAAAATAAACCTTATAAATAAATACTGAAGGCAAAAATATCAAATGATGGACAATGAAACAGAAAATTACCTCACAGAGAGTAGTAGAATAGTTAATAAATGTATAAATACACGTATATCATTACATGAGGAATATGCAATTACCTGTCCAAATTATTAGTTAAATTTAAAGGTCTAATATAAACTCTTGGCAAAGATGAGGCAAATCTCTGAAATACTGCTTGTTAGCTGTGTGGTGGCACCATTTTTACTTACTTACTTACTTACTTACTTTTAATCTCAGTACTTTGGAGATAGAGGCAGGCGTATCTGTTGAGCTTGAGCCTAGCCTGCTTTATATAGCATGTTCCAGGAGCAAGTAGCCAGAGTGACACAGAAAAGCCCTGTCTCAAACAAGTAAAAGTAGAGGAGGAAGAGGAAGATGAGGAAGAAGAAGAAGATGAGAAGGAGAAGGAGGAAAAGGAAGAGGAAAAGAAGGAGGAGAAGGAAAATACAAATATCCTCTATCATAAACATACTAAAATATACACCTAAAGAAGCTAAGCATAAGAAGCAGGACAGGAGCCTACCACAGAGGGCCTCTGAAAGACTCTAACTAGCAGTGTATCAGAGCAGATGCTGAGACTTATAACCAAACCGTCAGCAGAGTGCAAGGAATTATATAAAAGAAGGGAGAGTTAGTAAGACCTGGAGAGAACAGGAGCTCCACAAGGACCAAATGTATCTGGGCACAGAGGCTTGTCTGAGACTGATTCTCCAACCAGGGACCACACATGGATATAACCTAGAACCCCTGCTCAGACGTAGCCGTAGTCCATGGCAGCTCAGTATCCAAGTGGCTTCCCTAGTAAGGGGAACAGGGACAGTATCTGGCATGAACTCTACAGCTAGCTCTTTGACCTCCCCACCCCCCGTGGGAGGAGCAGCCTAGCTAGGCCACAGAGGAGGACATTGCAGCCAGTCCTGGTGAGACCTGATAAGCTAGGGTCAGATGGAAGAGGAAGAGCACCTCCCCTATCAGTGTACTTAAGAGAGGGGCAGGGAGAGGATAAGGGAGGGAAGATGGGATTGGGAGGGAATGAGGGAGGGGGCTACAGCTGGGATACAAAGTAAATAAACTGTAATTAATACAAAAAAATAAAAATTTAATAAAAAAGGAAAACTTAAAACACTTCATAGTAGTTGCTTTAAATGTAAACCTATCAATGGATTAAAAGCAATTATTAAAAAAAAGTAACAACAACAAAAAAAAAAGAAGCTAAGCAACAAGGAGGACCACCCTGGGTAAGATGCTCAAACCTCACTCAGAAAGGCAAACTGGATAATCGGAAAAGGGAGAAAATGGAACAGTACAGGAGCCAACCACATGGGCTTCTGAAAGACTCTACCCAGCAGGTGAATGAAGCAGATGCTGAGACTCATAGCCAAACTTTGGGCAGAGTGTAGGGAATCTTATGAAAGGGAGAGATGAAAGACCTGGAGAGAACAGGAGCTCCATGAGGATAGCAACAGAACCAAAAATCCTGGGCCCAGGGGTCTTTTCTGAGACTGATTCTCCAACCAAGGACCATGCATGGAGATAACCTAGAACCCCTGCACAGATGTAGTCCATGGCAGCTCTGTATCCAAGTGGGTTTCCCTAGTAATGGGAACAGGGGCTGTCTCTGACATGAACTCAGTGGTTGGTTCTTTGATCACTTCCCTCTGAGGGGATATCAGCCTTACCAGGCCACAGAGGAAGACAATGTAGCTAGTACTGATGAGATCTGATAGGCTAGGATCAGAAGGAAGGGAAGGAGGACCTCCCCTATCAGTGGACTGGGGGAGGGGCATGGGAGATGAGGTAGGGAGGATAGGATTGGGAGGGGATGAGGGAGGGAACTACAGCTGGGATATAAAGTGAATAAAGTATAATAAATAAAAAATTAATTAATTAAAAAAACAAATATCCTGTATCACACTAATTTCATTCCTAGGTATACAACCTATAATAGCAATTCTGTAAATTCCACCTCTTAGACCAATAGTTTCAGCATTTCCTGGGAACATGTTGGAGGGTAAATTTTCATACCATTTTTCCAGATCCACTAAGCCAAATATCTAGTGGTGTTTTAATAACTCCTTCAGGTGGTTTTCATTTCTGCTAAAACGTAAGAGACATTATAAGAGAGTGATATATTTTCCAACGTTTTGCCTGAGATCTACAGGAAGAATTGCATTAAACACTGTAGGCCACATAAACTACTTCTTTATCATATTCTCTCACATATATGCATGCACAAAATATAAAGTTTTAAGAAACGGTGATCAATTTTGTGGAATACAATTATATGGGATATACTTTTGATTTGTTATTCTGTTCTATTCTTCTATTTATATTCTTAAAAATAAAACACCACTGGTGTGAACTATGAATTTTAAGTTAAGTTTGAAAAATATTGTCTAGGAAGAATGCTTGTACATGGACAGTAAGAGATGTGCATAAGCCAAGCCTGGTAATTTAAGCCTAGAATCCCCATTATTTAGGAGGCCTACGCAGGAAGATCACAAATTCATGCTTACTTGGGCTACAAAGTGAATTCAATATTAGCCCACAGTTAGTGAAATCCTGTCACAACATAAAACGTGAAAAAGAAGTCTATGGCTATAGCTCAATGGTAGTGGGTTTGCCTAGCATTCACAAGGTTTTAGGTTCAATCTATAGTACTGAAAAAAAAATATGAACGATAATGTTGTTACAGCTTTATCTGTATTAGTAAAATAAGAGGGGGAAACAAATCATCAACAAAATGGACAAATTAATTATAGCATATTTTTAAAATGGGATAGTAAATAGTTCATTATATTCTTAGAAATAAAATTTCCAAGTACTGGGTATACTGAGTCAAAATAGTAACAGAAAATATATGTAGGGTATGGCATTATCTATGTAGTTTTAAAAATGTATAAAATTGTATGAATATCTATACATATTTATAAATAGCTAAGATACAACTTGGGTAAAGACAGGGCTCTTGATAAATCCTTTGTAACATGAAAATATCGTAAATTGGAAATGCAGTTAATGTACGTAATCTATGGAACACTGCGACTTAGCCACCTTGTACTCCTGAGTGTCAGCTGTTTCCCTCATGATATGTAGCTGACTGTGAATGGTAGGTCACTGTGCTGCTCAGAATCTCAATAAAGTACCACAGCATCACAATGCATATTACTAGCTTGACAAAAATAAAAATTCAAAATCTAGAGTACAGGTTCTACTGAAAGCATATTTTTTCTTATACAACCATAATGTAAAAGAAAATAAATTTACTTCTCATTACTTAGGGACAGTTGTAGACAGTTTAAGGCAGTAAATACATAAAAATGCCCAGAGGAACAGAACTAACAAATTCAAAATAGTGGTTAAATCTGGGAAGATGGAAGAATGGGACAGATGAAAATGTGAAAGCATTATCCATATGTTTTAGTAATTTTTAAAATGAAGCAAATATGAAAGATTATTAAATCTTTGTAAACATGGCTTTCTAAGTATGCAGATAATTCCATAATGTATTTGTGGGATATGAAGTAAGAGCTCATGACAAAAAGTACATGAGAGTCGAGCTGCCTACCCTAGGAACTGGAAGTACTTCAGAAAGTCACTCAAAGTACTTCTGTATCCCTCCATACATTTTTTTTAATTCAGGGAATGTTTCATTATTTTAATTCTGTACCCTTAAATTAGAAAAAAAAAATTAATGCTGTAAGGATTTATGCTGTTGACACTACCCACAACCAGTGGGTCAATCACTAGGAAATTGGTGGGTTACTTTTTCCTGTATCCCAGAGCTTCTAGTAGGTAAATCTCATTATGATATTTAAAAAATTTTGAGGAGACTTTAGAACCTAAGAAAGGCACACAGAACATGGTAGAAAATAGGCTACTTAAATAGTATGCAGAAAATTATGGTTAAGGTCAAGGAAAAACAGAATCAGTATAACTATGTCACATTTTTGGCATAATCAAAGGTAATTTTAAAATGCTACGTTAGGTAGAGGTAAATAAAAGTGAAAACAACCCATGTTGTTTTCTTGATTTGGCCTATACCTTGTTTGGTTCCCCTGGATTATATGAAGAAAACACAGGAATGTTTCGGATCTCTTCCTCTGACAAACGATTTCTCTGGATCTCATCTTCTGGGATAAATTCTACTGGTTGCGTCAGCTTCTTAGGCCCAGTCCAACATTGCTCAGGTGGAAAATCAATAACTTTTGCCACATGGAGACTGGGGCCTTTACCCTGTGCTGCCTGTTTCCCCTTGTCCTGGAGTAGTGATGGGCTCTCAGCTGTGCCACTATCACCCACTGATGTAGCTGAGACCAGTGAGTGGGAAGCAAAGGGTTCACCTCTCATAAGTTGGAACTCTTCAAGACGTTTTTTCATTATAGCCTCGTGGTAAAAACCTTCCAGGTTGTTCATGGGATCACCTTTGTTCTTCTTTGGGGGTTCATCTAGATCAAGACAAAGAGATATGGAAGTTCTACAAAGCCTCCCCAGTACAACCTTTTAAAAATTAATAAAAATGAAATTCTGGATCTCAGATACAGAAACTCTTTTAGGAAAGGTCTTTATAACATGTAGCAATACATCTGTATGTATGTGTGTGCGTGTACATGCATGCATGTGCACGTGTGTACCCATGAGTGCACATGTGCATGTATCTTGGAACTGTGCATCTCTAGCAAGGCCAATACATGGCAAAATAAGTAAAGTACCCAGAAACCTTAAGCTTATGCAAGTATATATACCTGTAACTCACAAGGATATTTGAAGAACAGAACCAGGATGGCATTTTCATATTCATGATTCCTACACATCATTTAACCCCAGGGTTATATTTGAATTATCTTATTTCAGTGATTTTTTTTAACACTTGGTTATTTAATCAAGATCTAAATCAGTTTTGGGGTGTTATGGATTTTAAATTATTTTTTCTGTCCCATCCCTTCATCAACTTTTCTCCTCTATCCTTTGAAACTATAGAACCAGTCTGTTCTATGAACAAAAAGATTTAATGAAGTATTTTATGATGATAACTTTTTCCTAATTTCTTTCATTTCTTCAGAGTTAAATCTAGTCACCTTGGTCACCTGTATTTCTTTATTTTTTTTTAAATCAATTTGGGTCGATTTTAGTACATTTCAAATGCTTGATTCTATCTGTTCTTTATTACTTTTGAGAGTAAGGAAACTACTACTTTAAGAAATATCTATGGTGACCAGTGGTTAATGTCAGTGTAACTGTAAAATCACATATTTTTATATAACGCACGTGTTTTAATTAGATATGTTCACTATTTGTAGTAGTGGACAAACGGTCCCACTTAGGACCCACAGGAGTCCCAAGCTTATCTTGCACATTTTCTAACTTGAACCTGGACTATTTTTCCAAGGATCTCTGGTTCCTTTTAAAGAAAAGTACTTGGATACTACTGTTGTTCAGAGTGACTGTTGTTGTTTCTAAGACTTTGCAGTAGACAAAGCAGGTATAGCTTATAGGAGAAAATAGATGCTAGATTTATAACAGCATTTCCAATTCAAATTTAACATGACAAGATTTGTTCTTAAATTCTGATTTTAGACTTGCATCGCTTTAATTTTATTTTGTTTGGAGGGTTGTTTTTGGCAGTCCTGGGGATCAAATGCAGGGCTGTTTTCCTTTTAGGCAAGTACTCTATCAATTGGCTCTATTTCCAGTTCCTTGGCTCCTAATAATATTATCAAAGTTGTTTATTGTCTTTCTCTAACTACTCACATAATTGAAAATTTTCACAAGCAATACTAATAACAACAATAAATATACAAACCAAAACAAAATAAAATGCTAACAAAATAACAATAAAATGATTGAATATACTTTTATATTAGTAATAGGCATGCATTACTTTAAAGTCACTAAAGTAATAATTTTCTCTGTACAGTTTTGCTACCAACCATGGATATCATTTGTTTCATTTGCTTCAGGTTGTTTTTGAATTTTACAGACTTACTCTTTCTTCAGTTTTATGTGTTTATGATCCTGTGCAGTGAATCCAGGGCTTAGTGCATGCTAAGCAAGCACTCATCTGTGAAGAGTATCCTCCAGCCTCCCCTTTCCCTTTTTATTCAAGTTTTACTACATTTGTCATCATGCAAAACATGATTGTCTCTAAAGTGAAAAGGGTTATACAGTACCTTTACAGAAGAAGCATTCCATCTCTGATCCTTTCATTTCATTCCCTTCCTTCCCCATAAGTACTATTTCTTATTATTAAGTTTGACTTATGGTTCCAGTATTTCCTTTTATATTTGAAACTGAAATTCATTAGTTATATCCTTTTCTTATATAAATACTTGACCAAAACTTGCATGTTTTATTTTAACAATACATTCCATCAATAATTCCATATTAATGTTAAAAATATTATTTTGCCTTTTACAGTTACACAATACTTTACTTGTTTATATGTACAATAGTTATTCAAATACTTTCCTACTAACAAATACTGAAATATTTGTCTTATAGTCCAGTCTTACGCTGTTTTGAACTATGCCCTGAAAATAAGCCTTGTGTGTATGTGTACACACACACACACACACACACACAATTTGGTTTTTTTTTTCAAGCATTTCTTTCAAATAAACTCTACGAAGTGAAATTGCTGAGACAAAAAATATATGTCCATATACTTTTTATATGTTAATTTCACCCTGTAGGAGTTGTATTATTCTGTATTTCTACCAGCAATGTGTCAGACTATTTATCTCTTAAGATAAAAAAAAACAAAAACAAAAAAAACTGAATTCAAGAAAAAAGAGCCATGAATCGAGAGCAAGGGGAAAATCATGGGAGGGGCTGGAAAGAGGAAAGGGAAGGGGGAAATATATAATCATATTTTAATTTCAAAAACTAAAAATACTGTATTTTTAAAGGGGACAAAGGGTGCTCTTTAAGGAAATAACTGCTCAATACAGCTGTATTAAAATAAAAAATTCTGATCCTGAAAAGTGTCTGAAAATGTGCTACAAAATGTCTCAGTGGGTAAAGGTACTTGCCACAAAACTTGCTAACCTGAATTCAATCCCTGAGGTCCACATGTGGAAGAAGAGAACTAATTTCCAAAAGTTGTCCTCTGACTTCTACTATATGCCATGGCACAAGGCATCCGATAAATAAAAGTAAGAGAGTTGTAAATTGATAGAAAAACCCTGGGTTATGATATAGCCGGGTGTGGTGGCACACACCTGCAATCCCATCACTTGCGGAAGCAGAGGCAGGCTTACAAAAAGTACCTAGCACAGCCAAAGCTACACAGAGAAACCCTGTCTTTTAAAAACCCTAAAACAAATAAAAAAATACATATTTACTATACAGATAATTATTAAAGAGCGTGAATACTGAATATATGAAATTCCATATATCTACAATAAACAGAGTTGGGTAACCAAGAGGAAAATGAGCTAAAGATTGATGAATCTTCCATAAAAGAGGAATGATACATAATCAATAGATATGTTAAATCTAATGTTGATCACATTAGTTGTATTTGGTGAAATGTAACTCAGATGAGGAGTGAGTTCCATAGGAAAAAAACTTACGTTCGAAAATATATAAAATCATGCCAGTACATTGTTAATGAGGCTGCATAACTACTGGAATTTTATGAGCATTCTAAAATATATACTCAAAAATACTTATTTAATGACCACTATGAGGCAAGCGCTGTTCTAGGTTTTCAGGTGATATCAATAAGTAAAGACCCTAGGAACTTAAAGATGGGAGGAACCAGGTGGGGTGGCACAAATCTTTAATACCAGCACTCACGAAACAGAAGGACACAGAACCCTGAGTTTGAGACCAGCCTGATTTATATAGTGAGTTTCAGACCAGCCAAGGCTGCAGAATGAGACCCTGTCTCAACAAAACAAAACAACCTCCCCAAAATAAACCAAAAGTTAATGATTTTTTCCTTATAAATACATCATAATGAATAGCTATGAATAAAGCATGCAGTGAAAAAGGCAAGAAGATAATCCTTCCCTGACTCCAAGCAGATCAGCCTGGGGAGAGAATTAAGACCAGGCCTGCCACAGTGATACCTAGTGCCTAGTACCTGTAGGCCAGTATTTGTGGATTTTGTCATGAGAACTACATTAAGTTCTGAGGTAGAGACTATTCCTAAAACCCTTCCTCCAACCTCAGGAGGCACAGTATACAACTGGACTCTACCTGTCCACATAAAAACTACACAGAGCTTTTGTCTCAGAGTTTCCTGTCAAGGCCAACATAGTGAAAGATTGCATTGGGTAGAAACTAAAGGCTCCAAGCAGAGTCCAGAGCTCAGACTTACTCTCTAGATGCATTCCCAAATCAGGTGTAGACCTGGGTAGCTATGAGGGAGACCCAAGTTTCCACTCTCTCAGTTCTAGCCTGAGTGTGGAACTGGAGTCCTCTCACCCGACTTTCTGAACTGGACGAGCCCTGGCAACTTTGAGGTTCCACTGTGACTCACCTTAGAATCAGATTTAGTGGCCAAGATACTATTTCTACTAACTATACCCAAACCTTGGGCATAGCTATTACTATGCTGGTAACTCATGGTAGCTCACAGATGGGAGCTCTACAATTGTATAGGTACATGCACATCAGTTGTGGCAGACTTGTATTTTGCCATATCACCAACACATAAACACTGAAGTACCTGAGGCAGGGTGGGCCCCTGCAGCTGTGAGACTCAGTTGTGAGTAGCTTAGCATGAGTTTAGATGGCCAACAGTCTACTTATGCCAACATCTCTCCAATCTTGGGCAGAATAAGATGGTGCAAGAAGCCATTCCTTTAGATAGGACTTTCCTGTGCAGCTTACTTAGTGCTAGGCACAGAATATACCACATGAAGTCGATTCTAAGAGTCCCAACTCCAGGTCTGTCTGCTGTTTCTTTGGAAAATTTAACTAAATGACAAATCATTTAGTAGCACACCAAAAAAATAGAGAAGAAAAAAATGATTGAAATTATGAACTAAAGAGGAAGCATCACCCCTCGTGGAAATGAAAGCAACTACACAGAAACACTGTGAAGAACTCTAAGTCAATGAGGCAGAAAATTTATATGAATTGACAAATTCATCTATCTATCTATCTATCTATCTATCTATCTATCTATCTATCTATCTATCTAAATTATCAATACAGATTCCAAAACGGGAATGACTTAGCAAGCCTATAACAAGAGGTTGTTAGTAATTAGTAATAAGCAATAAGTAATAAGTAAGTTAGTAATTAGTAATAAGCTAGCTATCAAAAAGAAACAACCAGGTTCATTTGGATTCATTGCTAAATTATATGAAATATTTAAAGACTCAGTATCAATCCTGCACAAAAACTTAGAAAGTAGAGGAAGAAGAAATCTGTTTCAACTAATTCTCTTAGTAACATAGTCACCAAAAGAAAACAAGGATAGCAAAATAAAACAACAGACCAATTCCTCTAATGAACCTAGACGTAAAAATATTAAATGTGATGACATATGGAACAGTTGGAATAATGTGAGAAAGGGGCCATGAGTCAAAGAATGTTAGTGGCTTCTAGAAGTTGAACAAAACTCACCTAATCTCAAGACACATTTTAACAAGTTGCTCTTAGGCTTTCCGACCTCTAGAACTATGCTAGAAGAGATCTATGCTGCCTTATATTACCAGATGTATGGCAAGTAATTATGATAACCACAAGAAAGTAATAAAGTGCTCGGAGCTGGCAAAGAAAACCTAGAGATTAATGGTTAAAAACAGTTGTCTCCCCCTGAAAAGGGTACTTGCTGCTCTTCCAGAGAAGTTGAGTTTGGATCCTAGCACTTATGCCACGTAGCTCAAAGCCACCTATAAGTCCATCTCAAGGGGATGCTTTCATAGGCATGCTGACAAACATGAACACACACACAAACATACATACACAAATAAAAATAAAATAAACCTTTTACTAAACCAACTGGCTTATGGACATGACAGGACTGCTGTACTTATGAACTCACAACAGCTATGGCTACCTGCATAAGACCTGCACAGGATCAAGTCAGTCAACATTCTAGCATGAAGTATAGTAGTGTATTCGGCCCTGCTCCTCAGGAGCTATTGACATCTGATAGCTTTTGTGGGAAGAAAAGTCAGTTTTCCTTAAGGGAAATTAGGATCAGGTGGAAAAGTAAGGGTAGATCTGGTAGACATGAACAGGAGTAAAAGGTGGATATGATGAAAATATAGATTAACGGTATATAAAAGTCTCAAAGAATTAATAAAAATATTACATTAAAAGACTGGGCAGCAGGTCATGGTCGTGCACACCTTGAATCCCAGGATTCAGGGAGGCAAAGGCAGGTGGATTTCTGCGAGTTCAAGAACAGGCTAGTCTACAAAGCGACAGCCAAGGCTACACAGAGAAATCCTTCCTCAAACAAACAAATGAACGAACGAATGAAAATAAAAGAAGACTGGGCCAGGTATGGATGACACATGTTTTAAATCCCCAGCACTCGGCAAGTCTGTACATGGATATTTGTGAGGCCAGCCTGGTCTACAGAGAGTTCAAGGTCAGCTAGGGTTATTACACAAAGAAACCCTGTCTCAAAAAGGTGAAAAAAAAAAAACAATAAAAGAAAAAACAAAAAAAGAGAAAGAGAGAGAGAGAGAGAGAGAAGATTAGGAATAAAATACTAGCTCACAATATTTCCATTCAACAATGGACTGAAGGTTCTAGAGAATAGAAGGCAAAATCAAGTTTCCAGACTAGAAAATAAAACTGTATTTAGAGGAACCATGTATTTTTCCTGTGTAGAAAAATCTAAGCTATCTATAATAAAACCATTAGAACTAATAAAATAATTGGTAAAACATTTAATTAGATCATTTTAGACTAATATAAGATCAATACAAAATTCAGCTTATTTCTATATACTTGCAGACAAGAATCTAGAATATAAAACAGAATAATTCTATTTATAAGAGTGTTAAAATGACCCTGAGATTTCACTGTACACCCATCAGACTGACTAAGATCAAAAACTCAAATGACCCATACATGCTGGAGAGGATGTGAAGAAAAGGGAACCCTCCTCCACTGCTGGTGGGAATGTAAACTGGTACAACCACTTTGGAAATCAATCTGGTGCTTTCTCAGACAATTAGGAATAGTGCCTCTTCAAGATCCAGCTATACCACTCCTAGGCACATATCCAAAATATGTTCAAGTAAACAATAAGGACATTTGTTCAACCATGTTTGCAGCAGCTTTATTCCTAACAGCCAGAGCCTAAACAACTCAGATATCCATCAATGGAGGAACTGATACAGAAATTGTGGTATATTTATACAATGGAATACTACTCACCAATTAAAAAGAAGAAAACCATGAAATTTGCAGGCAAATGGTGGGATCTAGAAAAGATCATCCTGAGTGAGGTAACCCAGAAGCAGAAAGATAGACACGATATATACTCATTTATAAGTGGATACTAGACATATAATATAGGATAAACCTACACAAATCTGTATACCTAAAGAAACCAAGCAAGGAGGAGGACCTTGGGTAGGATGATAAATCCTCTCTCAAAAAGAAAAAAAGGATGGACATTCGAAGAAGGAGAAAACAGGAAACAGGACAGGAGTCTACCACAAAGGGCCTCTGAAAGACTCTACCCAGTAGGATATCAAAGCAGATGCTGAGACTCAACCAAACTTTGGGCAGAGTAGACGGAATCTTATGAAAGAAGGGGGAGTTAGTAAGACCTGGAGAGGTCAGGAGCTCTACAAGGAGAGCAACAGCATGAAAATATCTGGGCACAGAGGTCTTTTCTGACTGATACTCCAACCAAGGACCATTCATGGATATTACCTAGAACCCCTATTTAGATGTAGCACATGGCAACTCAGTATCCAAGTGAGTTTCCTAGTAAGGGGAACAGGGACAGTGTCTGACATGAACTCTATGGCTGGCTCTTTGATCACCTCCCCCTGACAGGGGAACAGCCTTGCCAGACCACAGAGGATGACATTGCAGCCAGTCCTGATGAGACCTGATAAGCTAGGGTCAGATTGAAGTAGAGGAGGACCTTCCCTATCAGTGGACTTGCAGAGGGGCTTAGGAGGAGAAGAGGGAGCGAGGATGGGATTGGGAGGGAATGAGGGAAGGCATGAAAGCTGGGATACAAAGCAAATAAACTAATTAATATAAAAAATAAAAAGAGTGAAAAAGAGTGTCAAAATAAACGAAATGCTTAGAAATAAATTTAATACAAGAAGTAAATGTTTGTTACACTATAATATATAAAATACTGCAATAAATTACATATAATATGAAGAAAAAGACACTGTGTTCATGGAGTAGAAGAAACTGTCTCTAAAAATGACATTATTTTCTAAATTAAATGACAGACTTAATCTAATCTTCATTAAGTTTCAGACTTTTTATAGAAAATCAACACAGTACTGATAAAATTTACATGGATAACAAAGACCTAGGATAAAAACATAAAGTTGGAGGAGTTACTCTCGATTATCAAACTCACTATAAAGGTCCACTATGGATATGAAGCATCAACGCAGATACATGGATCAAAGGAACAAAATTGTACATGGAAATTCAATGGGAAAATTAGTCTTTGCATGATACAGAGTGAATTAATTGGAAATAGTCACATGAAATTAAGGACTTAGATCATACAAACACAAATTTCCATGCATAATAAATAGATCTAAATATAAGATCTAAGACAGCAGGTATTCTAGAAAAAGACATAGAAGACTATTTTTTACTTTGATTTCAGGAAAGATTTCTAAGTTAAGATACCACAAGCTTCACCTAAATGAACATTGGTACAAACTCGCAATTTCAGAGATCAGACCTCTACTCTTGCCTGATGCGTCTAAAACAAAAAGGGGGAACTATAGAGAGCTGCGTAATGCCGCGCCTTAAAGATGGAGCTGGTTTCCGCCTTCCACCTTCCCGATGGTGAGTGCTCTCTGTCACAAACAACTCCATATTTGGCTAAGGCTGAGGATCTGGCTTGCTTCCATGTATGTGGACCTATCTGCATTGCCCACGAGGCACGCTGGGGTTGACTACCCAGAGGCTATTTAAGCTGTGGGCTGGCTTTCCCCAGGGTCAGAAGATTGTTCAAGGTTCCTGAATAAACTGCATTGAGAAGAACAAAAAAAAAAAAAAATCAGAAAGAAGGAGAGGAGGACCTCCCCTATCAGTGGACTTGGGGAGAGGCATGCATGCAGAAAGGGGAGGAGGGTGGGACCGGGAGGGGAGGAGGGAGGGGCTTATGGGGGGATACAAAAGGAATAAAGTGTAATTAATAAAAGTTAAATAAAAAATTTAAAAAAAGATACCACAAGCTTAAATCATAACAGAATTAATTCCTAAATTGAACATCATTAATATATAACAGTTGTGCTTCAAGATACATTAAGACTATAAGTGATAAACTACAGACCAGAAGAAAGCATTATGCCTTATAAGCAACTTGACTTAAGAATATACAAAGAAATCATAGTATACAATGTTAAAAACACCAATACTCAGTATACAATGCTAAAAATACCAATATTCCACAAACTTAAAAATGGACAAAAGATACAAATAAACATTTCACTAAAGAGTATTTTTGGTGCTGGGTAAACACATAAAATATAATTGATAGTGAAAGTATAAAATCCATGTGAATACCCACAGCTTCAGAGTGCCTACTGTTACTGTATAGACTTTCACTGAGATGTATAGATTTGGGTGTTGGTTAGACTTTATCTATCTGAGGAGAAAATCATAAACTGGAACTCTACTTTATAATGTACACATAAATCAGTTCCAAGTAGATTAAGGACTTAAATGTGAAGGACAAAGAAAACCTTCAGAACGAAGAACAATAGCTCCCTATACTCACACTAGGGAGGATTGATTAACTGAAACACAAAAAGCCTTAAGCATGAAGAAAATATTAAAACACTTTATTCCATAAAGATGAAGAATTTTTTTTATCAAGAGGTATCATACAGGCAAGGAAATGATTAGATAGAATGAGACTGTATACTTTAAATACATATAACTAACAAATTAATTCATAGCCATAATGATAAGAATTTGTACAAATTTACAGGAAAGTATACACTATGACTAGAGAGGTAGAGATAAAATATTCAGTACATATAAATGCCTAAACATTCTTTTCTTCCTTCTTCCTATAGTGACACTTAGATAACTGGAGACCACTGAGATCTACCAGCTTCAAGGAACTCTGGAGCTGAGCTACAGTTTTGATACAGGCTTAAAATAACTTCTGAACCAAGACTCTCCCTGAAACACACACAAACAGATGGAAGGAAGAGTATTTAGAAGTAAATAATCATTTTTACATTTATTACACAGGCAAACATTTTAAGGCCCATTCACAAAGGAGGCTGCTCAAATGGTCAATGCAGGTGTGAGAAGGTGTCCCTCATCAGTAGAAAATTAAATTTTCTAGAAATTATCTAGAAAATGAAATTAAACCCACAATGAAGCAAACAATATAGATTTAAACCCCAGAAAAGAATAAATGTCTGGAAATACAACTGTCTTTATAACACCACTCACACATATGTATACACACATGGATGCACATACACACCATAAGAGATATTCTAAAGCAAATTAAATGCAATGTGTGATCATGATTATAAGCTGGATAAAATGATAAATCTGATTACAAAATGTATATTTGATAAAATTATGACAGTAACAATTTCTCAAGGATATTATTATTGTTGTATAGAAAAATGCCTTTAGGAGAGACATAATGAAATATTTAAGAATAAACCCTACAGTCTGAAAGGATGGCTATTTCTTTCACAGAAGACTCATATTTGTTTCGCAGCATGCATGTGGTAGCTCACAACTGCCAATAACTACAGTTCCAGGATAATGGATATCTTTTGGTCTCCATGGGCACCAGGCATGTACACATGCATACAAACAAGTGAACCACTCAGACACATTTAAAGGATGGTTACTTCATATATTTGGTAAGTATTCTTTTAATTTTTCTCCATGGGGGAAAAATTTCAAAGCAATAGGGTTAAAGAAAATAATACTTGAATAAGGAAGGGTTAAAGTGTAAAGTATAACACTAATGTTAATTCTTAATACAGGGAATACAGTCAAGGAAACATTAGTAAACATCTATTAGATTGAAATCTGACAAGACTGTGGATGAGTTTAAGGTGCAACCCAAACATTCCTCCTTGACCGTTGAGATGTCAACTTGGGGGAAATGCCTTCAGATATTAATTAATATTTATTAAAGTGGAAAATATGTGGACTCATCACTTCTCAATTCCATTCCCAGGTCTAAACCCTGAGAAAATCATGTATATATGTTCCAGGATTCCTGTACATGAAGCATCACGTAGCAGGACTGATACTGACGCTCCATCCAAATGAGAACACCCCAAATGTCCAGTTATAGCAGAACAGAAATAAAACTTAACTGTTCATATAAAGGAATACTACACTTCAGTGAAAATAAATTTTCTGTAGCTCCAAACTGTAATGTGGCTGAATCTCACAAATAATAATATAAAATAGAAAAGGAAGACCCAGTAAATGTACAGTTTAGTGGACTGACAGAGTATTTAAACACAGGAAAAGTAAGTATTGTCTATTCATGGACATACAGACAGTAAAACAAATATAAAGAAAAGTATCATTATGAGTCAGTACAGTACCTGAAAGGAAGGGGGTTGTGGTTTATAAGGGGTATACAAGGGCATTTACAGTTTTCCACTGCTCTATTTATTGATCCCCTTGAGTCAGTATCGGAAGTAGTCTTCAGAATGATCAGTCTTATTACTTGAAAAATACAGTTTGTACAAATATGAATGAGAGACGAAGAAGAGGCAGTAGTAAACATACTGGGTTAAAGAATATTCCAAAGCCTTAGAATTTAACTTCAAATAAGAATGAGGTCTTTGCAGATATAATTTAATCAAGATGAAATCATAATAGATTAGGGGAGGGCCTAAGTCCAAAGACTGGTGTTCTTATAAGGAGGCAAATGAAGGCACAGTGCCATGTTCACAGAAGGAAAAAATGTTATGTGATAACAGAAGCAGTGATGGGAATGCTATGAGCCAAGGCTGGTCAGGAGTTAGGAAAGAGGCATCCAAAGGATTCTCCCACATAGCCTTAAGAGGGAAGCTACCTAGCCAACATCTTGCCTTTGTCCTTCCATACCCACGAGATACTATATTCCTGTTGTTTTGTTTTGATAACCCAGGAAGCTAATAATTATTTTGGACAGGAAATGGAATGATGTTGGAAGAATTTTTATGTTTTTCATAATAGAAGCCCAAATTTCCTTCAGGAATCCACTGGCGAAAAGACAGGTCTTAAAGACAGTTCTGTTAAAAGCTTAGGGGGGGAAAAAAGGAACAATAGGGAAAGCTCATGCAACCCTCTATGCATATAGACAAGCACATGTATACATACTCATCATGAATACCATGTGGCTACAGGTATAAATACTAATATAATTTCTGGAGAATCCTTAGGAAAATAGCAAACATTATTTGACACTGGAGGAAAGGCGTTTTTTATTATGCAGAGGCAGAAATTTGGCTGAAGTGCTTCCAGGCTACTTAGAAAAAAAAACCTACCTTTTAGGTGAACAATTTAGATATGTAGCTGAGACTTCCAAAGTGTCAAAGGTAAGAGTTGTTTCTTCTTGATATTCATAATAAAATCAGAACACTACAGATATAAAATGAAACTGGAAGTATTAAGGAGAAAGAAACCACCACTTGATAATCTTGAAAATCCTAAGCCTATTTACCTATCCAGATACTGTGCTCTGCAAAAAGGGCCATGGCTATAGCCAGACAAACTTTTACTGACGATATGGGGAGTGTGACTCATAGACTCAAGCAACAGCAGGAGCCAGAGATAGAGACAGGATTATCTAAGCAGGATCTGCAGAGAGCGTCAGGTCTAACAGCATGAACCTCTTGACTTCCTCAAAACTGACATGGTATCAGATAATTCTGCACCAGCGGAACCAGTGGTGGTCTGGTGGGAGACAGACATGGGACAAAGGGAATAAAGGAGGAGCAAAGAACCAGCTACAGAGGTCAAAGGAGCTCGGAATGTGGCTAAGGAATAAAACTTGCCCTGCTGGGTGGTTGACTAGATTAGTAACCCCTTTATTCCTTCTTTCTTGCTCTTTCAGAATATGGTTGTCTCGTATCCCTGTCCTACCATCACATATTAGAAGAGTATGACTTATTTTCCAGTTATACTAGTCTCTGGGTATGAAGGAAGAAATTTTGTTCCAGGATGTACTATATCCTGAATCTCATCCACACCTGATTTAGATTGAGTTGATGTGTCTCCACAAGTCACAGAACATGAAGGAGCGCCAGGAAGTCACAGAGACTAGAAAAGGTAAGGATGGATATGTTATTAAAGCCTACAGAAAGATGACCCATCAACATGTTGATTTGTCACCAAAACTGTGAAGGAAACAATTTTGTCATACAAAAGATGATTTATTTGAGGTTATTAGCAGCATTAAGAATCCCATACAGAAAGGATAGGAGCTCCACAAGGACCAAATATATCTGGGCACAGGGTCTTTTCTGAGACTGACATTCAACCAAGGACCATGTATGGATATAACCTAGAACCTCCACTCAGATGTAGCCTGTGGTAGCTCAGTAACCAATTGGTTTCCCAAAGTGAGGGGAACAGGGACTATTTCTAACAGGAACTCAATGACTGGCTCTTTGGTCTCCCCACCCCTGAAGGGAGGAGCAGTCCTGTTAGGCCACAGAGGAGGGCTTTGCAGCCAGTCCTGAAGATACCTGATAAAACAGGATCAGATGAATGGGGAGGAGGTCCCCCCTATCAGTGGACTTGGAAAGGGGCAAGGTGGAGATGAGGGAGGGAGGGAGGGACTGGGAGGTAATGAGGGATCGGAACACGGCTGGGATACAGAGTTAATAAAATGTAACTGATAAAAAAAATAATAATAAAATAAAAACAAAACAAAAGAATCCCATACAATGATTATAGAAACTTCATCTATAAATTGTGTTAGAGAAAGACATAGCTATTGAGTGACAGGTATACACAACAGTATACCTCAAAAACTTTATGTTGAATTAAGTAAATTTTCACAAAGAATAGTTACTATATTGTTATAAAAAGCTCTATAATAGGCAAAACTAATATATACTGGGGAAAAAAATCAATGTGTAATTTGCCTCTGGGTGAATAGGATGGGGTTACTGGAAAGAAGTATGATGAGACTTTCTGGAATGATGGTAATTTATAAAATTTGATAAGTGTTAAGTTATGAACGTGCACTGATGTGGAGGAGATGGTCTAAGGATTGTGGACACCCATGTTTAATTCCATGATGAGTGAGAATAGATTGGTAACTGCAACTTTCCATAGTGAGAATATATAGACTATGGAAACTAGCAAATAACAAAAGTCATGCCTGAACAACTAATGCACATTCTTACTAGTATATAACTATTCAGAAACATATTGTCTAGAAACGGGCAGATGAACACTTCAGGTGTGTATATTTAATAACATGCAAATTTTATGTAGAATCAAAATAAATATTTAACTACAGCCAACAATATGTATGCTGATGTATTGGGTAGTACATTAACAACTTTTGAAACATTTGTAAGTAAAATGGAGGCGCATGCATGATCTGGACCTAGGCCCCCCTGCACACATGTAGCTGACAGGGTACTTGGTCTTCAAATGGAGTGCCTAGAGAGTGGACATGGGGCCTGTTTCTAACATGGACTCTATTGCCTGCTTTTCGGTCACTTTCTCATAGCAGGGGTGCCTTGCAGGCCTAAGGGGATGAAGATATTCGAAGTCCTGATGTGACTTGAAGATCTGGGAAAGGTTGATTGGGAGGGCTCCATTTTCTGGGGGAGAATGGAGAAGAGAAAGGGGAAGGAGTGAAAGTAGGGGAGGGGCTGAGAAGAGGGGAGAGAGAGGGTACCCTCTGGATGTAAAGTAAATAAACTAATATAAAATTAAAACAAAAATAAAAAATAAGTTAAATGGATTGATATGTGTATAGAAAGATATTTTATAAGGTATACCAATATATACAGATGTTATAGGTATATGGTACAATACTGATTGTGATGTAATGAGTGTTTGTGAGAAATCTTTTTTAGTTTTCTACATGTTTGCAATTTTTCATTGAAAAAAGAGATCAGAAATCTCTTCCCACTTAAGTATCAAAAATATTAACAGATACATATAAGCCTGGATTACTTAAGACTTTGATTGATACTGTATCTTTTATATAGTATAAGGTGAAAGAAGATCTAAACATTTTTTTTTCAAGAACCTGAAATGCTGAAAGATTCCACCCCACCACCCATTTTTCACGTTGTTTAGATAAAAGGGGTATGTACTCGGGGGAAGCTGGAAAATGACACAATGATTATTATGTTGGAGTCTTCAGAGGAAAGGAGGGACAACTGAAGTCCCTTGGGAGAAAAGGACAGAATCCAGTACTTGAGTATAAAGGTTAGCACAAAAGAATCCCCTATCTCAGAAGAGCCTTGAACTCATTGGCATAGGAGACAATTTCCTGAACAGAACACAGGCTCTAAGATCAACAATCAATAAATGGGACCTCATAAAACTGAAAAGCTTCTGTAAAGCAAAAGACACTGTTGTCAGAACAAAACGACAGCCTGCAGAACGGGAAAGGATCTTCACCAACTCTATCTGACAGAGGGCTGATATCTAGAATATATAAAGAACAAAAGAAGTTAAAAAGCAACAAATCAAGCAATCCAATTAAAAAATGGAGATAAACAGAAAATTCTCTGTAGAGGAATATAGAATGGCAGAGAAACATTTAAAGAAATGCTCAACATCCTTAGTCATTCAGAAAAGGCAAATCAAAACGACCCTGAGATTTCACCTTACACCCATCAGAATGGCTAAGATCAAAAACTCAAGGGACAACACATGCTGGAGAGGTTATGGAGAAAGGGGAACCCTCCTCCCTTGCTGGTGGGAATGTAAACTGGTAAAACCACTTTGGAAATCAATCTGGCGCTTTCTCAGACAATTAGGAATAGTGCTTCCTCAAGATCCAGCTATACCATTCCTAAGCTTATATCCAAAATTTGCTCAAGTACACAACAAGGACATTTGCTCAACCATGTTCATAGCAGCTTTATTCATATTAGCCAGAATCTGGAAACAACCCTGATGTCTATCAATGGAGGAATGGATACAGAAATTGTGGTACTTTTACACAATGGAATATTACTCAGCAATTAAAAACAAGGAAATCATGCAATTTGCAGGCAAATGGTGGGATCTAGAAAAGATCATCCTGAGTGAGGTATCCCAGAAGAAGAAAGACACACACGGTATATACTCATTTTTAAGTAGGTACTAGACCTATAAGATAAGATAAACATACTAAAATCTGTACACCTAAAGAAGATAAACAAGAAAGAGGACCCAGGGTAAGATGATCAATCCTCACTTAGAAAGACATATGGGATGGACATTGGAAGTAGGAGAAAGCAAGCAATATGACAGGAGCCTACCACAGAGGGCCTCTGAAAGACTCTACCTAGCAGTATATCAAAGCAGATGCTGAGACTTATAACCAATCCTTGGGCAGAGGGCAGAGAATCATAGGAAAGAAGGGGGAGTTAGTAAGACCTGGAGAGGATGGGAGCACCATGTGGATCAAATATATCTGGGCACAGGGGTCTTTTCTGAGACTGAATCTCCAACCAAGGAACATACATGGAGATAACCTAGAACCCCTGCTCAGATGTAGCCCATGGCAGCTTAGACTCCAAATGGGTACCCTAGTAAGGGAAACAGGGACTGTTTCTGACATGAATTCAATGGCTGGCTCTTTGACCTCCTCACCTCCGAGGGAGGAGCAGCCTTGCTAGGCAAACAGAGGAGGACCCTGCAGCCAGTCCTGAAGAGACCTGATAATCTAGGGTCAGATGGAAGGGGAGAAGCACCTCCCCTATCAGTGGACTTAGAGAGGGGCAGGGAGGAGATGAGGGAGGGAGGGTGGGATTGGGAGGGAATGAGGGAGGGCGTTACAGCTGGGATACAAAGTTAATAAACTGTAACTAATAAAAAAATAAAAATTAAAAACAGAATCCCTTATCTCTGAATGAAGTGGGAAGAAAGGGAGAATGAGAAACCAAAAGTTAGCAGGAAGTGGGAAGAAGAAGAAGAAAGTTCTTGCTGCTCTGAAGTTGAACAGAATTCTATCTGTTAAATGTAATAGAGTATGATAGGAAAAAGGAATGAATATCTGCAATAATCCTCATAAGGAATGAAATGGAGGTCTGACTAGGGAGAGAGAGAAAGAGAGAGAGAGAAAGGGTAAGAGAAGGCTTTAGATGGTACCAGAGAAGGAACTCTGAGAAGTACTAATGTATGGAACTAGAAAAGATCATCCTGAGTGAGACATCCCTGAAGCAGAAAGACACACATAGTATATACTCACTTATAAGTGGCTATTAGTCATATAATATGGAATAAACATACTAAAATCTGTACATCCAAAGAAGCTAAGCGACAAGGAAGACCCTAGAGAAAAGGCTCAAACCTCATTCAGAAAGGCAAACAGGATAAACATCGGAAGTGGAAAAAGACAGGGAACAGGACAGGAGCGTTCCACAAAAGGCCTCTGAAAGACTCTATGAATCAGGGTATCAAAGTAGATACTGAGACTCAGCCAAACTTTGGGCAGAGTGCAGGGAATCTTTTGGAAGGGGAACTAGAAAGACCTGGAGGGGCTAGGAGCTCCACAAGGAGACCAACAGAGGCAAAAATTCTGGACCCAGGGGAGCCTGCAGAGACTGATGACCCCCTGCTCATATGTACCCCATGGGCAGCTCAGTCTTCAATGTGGGTTTTCTAGTAAGGGGAGCAGTGCCAGTCTCTAGCATAAACTTGTTTGTTTATTCTGGCGAGGTGGCCTTACTAGGCCACAGAAAAAGAGGATCCAGCCAGTCCTAATGAATCCTGAAAGGCTAGGGTCAGATAGTAGGGGAGGAGGACCTCCCTTTCAGTGGACCTAGGGGACGGACATAGTGGGACAAGAAGAAGGGAGGGTGGGACAAGGAGGAGATGCGGGAGGGAGCTATAGCTGAGATACAAACTGAGTAATTTGTAATGAAGAACTAATGAATGAAAAGTCACATGATTTTTCTCCAGTAGAGCTTGCAAGCAATGCTCAAGGAAGACATCTGTCTAAGGAGGCATGATACACAGACAAGAAAGCAAAGAGAATGATTCCCTAAGGTTGAAGCTGAATGAGACTAGGCAAGAAAAGGAACCAGGCAAGAGATGAGAGATTACAAATAAAAATATAAGAACTGAAGATATGGCATGGTCTAAGAGAACTCTGAGAGCTGGTAAGGTAAAAAAAAAAAAAAAAAAAAAAAAAAGAAGGAATGGCAGCTGGCCATGGTGGTGCATGCCAAAATCTCAACACTTGAGAGGCTGAAATCAGTTGACTGCCAAAAGTTCAAGGCAAGCCTGGGATACACAGCAAGTACCAGGCCTGTTAACATTGCACAGCAGGACTCTGTCTCAAAAAATGAAAAAAAAAAAAAAAAACAACAAAAAATATGGTCAAAGAGCATATGTAAATTTCTTAAGTATACTTCTAGAAATAATATATTATGATTTTCCATGAATTTTTAAATGATATTTCATAATTCAAGGGAGAGTTTGTCTCAAGAGCTGGAGATACAGCTCAGTGGCAAAGCCCTTGCCTGGTATACAAGAAGGTAGAAGTTCAATCTCCTGTTATTGCAAAGGAAAGGAAAGGGTTGTTTCAAGATATGGTCTTTAGAAATCATATACACAAGTGCTGTGACCAAAGTATCATTGATTTTTCTGGAGATGGCATATTTAAGGGACAGCATAACTAATTAATAGCCGTTATTTGAGGAAAGTTATTTATTTTCTTCAAAAGCTCAATGTTGTTACAATATGTGTAATAGAGTTATATCTTATAGGGCTATTACCAGAATTAAATGCATCAGTTTGAAAACAAAAAGTATTTAGCACAAGGATTGGCATAAATAAGCCTTCAAAAAGTATCAGCTGTTAGGAGTTCTCTTTCTAGGTAAGATGAAATAAACACCCCTTCACTCTATCTCATGAAGTAGAGTTAAAAACATATCTTGTCTAACCCACAAAGTAGAGTTACAAAACTTAGCAAGAATGTATGGTCCATTTGAAGATTGTGCTAATAAACAGTAACAGCCAGTTAACTGGTTAAAGGCCTGGATACTAAACTCAGAACTCATTAAATTGATGAAAATAACAAGAAAGCCAGAATAAGCAGCTTAATCCCAGTACTTGGAAGGTAGAAACAAGAAGATCAGATGTTCAATATTATCTTTGGCTAATACAGTAAGCTCATGGCCATCCTGGACTGCATGAGACCCATATCAAATACAACAAGGAAATAAACAGAAATAAAAAAGTTAAAATATTATATTTGTGGTAAATTTATTTTCTACACTGGTGTCAAGACAATTTAATGTGAAATGGCAGCCTTTTCATATGTAATGCCAACTGTACATAATATGTGTGTGTGATGAATGTAAATGTCTATTATATGCCAAAGTAACTCAAAATGGTTCGTAGACTTAAATGTATGAGCTGAAACTGTAGTATTTTAGAACACAGGAAAAAACTGGTATGACCCTGAGTTAAAAAGAAATCTTCATCATAGCACCAAAAACAGAAGTCAAAAGCATGTCATCAAAATCACACACTTCAGAGCTTTGAACTATGCCATTAAAACAATGTCAGCAAAAACAGCATAGTAGGAACACTTGAAAGATCTCTTCTAAAAATGACAATAAAAAAATGTCAGAACTAAGTCTTAGAATTCTAGAAAATAGTCAGTCTTATGACAACCTGGGGGAAGATTTCTTAGAAAGAATAGCTCGATCTCTGCAAGAATAATGAGTTTTTAGTGCTTTAATCTGTCCTACTTCCATCCCAACTCTTATTTTGGTGGGTAACATTGAAAGCCTGTGATTTGAAATCAAAGAGAGAGAAGAGAGAGACAGAGACAGACAGAAGAAACCTAAATACTAAAACCTAGCAGAAAAGTAGCTACAGGGCCACCAGTAGAGAGTGAAGAATGAGGCAGCAACCTTTTGGAAGTACTATTCCCAGAGCTGTCACACACTTGACCCATCTGGTGGCTTTCAGGAAATTCAAGGGACACTGTCTTTACGTGAGCTAACTCAAAGCTCAGAAAGAGGTAACAGCCTTTTTTTCTAAGGAACTTCTGGCAAAAATGTTCATATGAAATTGCTGAATTTCACAAACATTTGAGTAGGTAGAAAACAGTTGGGAGAAAATGCAGGTTAATAAAAAAAAACTTAAAAAGGCGAAATCAAGGGAATGAATCTCTAAAACCATCTAGCATTTTGTGTAGGACTACACATCCATACATGTATATAGCCTATCCACAGACTTAGGTTTCTGCATGCTCAGGAAAGTCCTGAAAAAGCCACGTGGTGTCACTTTTGAGCAACATGAGGCTTTGTGCAAACAAGAAATGAAAGGTGAGATTGCAAAGTACACGGGTGAGGGCTGATGATGTTTTCAGCATGCACACAAAAATCCCTCAAGAAACACTGAAAGAATACTACTTCTAGACACCAGAAAAGTAGAGAGCACCATCTATTACATGAATCATTTATATAAAATGTCCCAAATAGGCAAATCCATAGGGATGGATATTTTCTCAGTGGCTGCCAAGGATGGGAGTGTAAATAAGAACTAATAGCGTCTCTGAGGTGATAGAAATATCCTAAAACTAGGTTGTTGTTATGGTTGATGAATTCTATAAACTTACTACAAATCACTGAATTGTGCACTTAAGGAATGAGTTTTATGGTATGCAGTAAATGCTAACTCAATAAAGTAGGAAAAAAAATGACCCAACTCCATGCTATACAAGCTTACTCTTTCCCAAGTGTAATAACATAAATAGGATAGAGATAAAATAATGCCAAGAAAGCTAGAGTGAAAAAGCTCTAAAAAATCTGTGTCCAAAAAGCAAAAAGGACATTAGCAAAAAAAAAAAAAAAAGGTCAAAATCAATTTTGGAGGAAAATTAAATGCTTGCAATAAAACATGGAACACTGTTTTAAGAAAAAGTAAGATTAGTATGGTTTGTAGCATTCCAAGTTTCCATAATCACCTTTCTCTCCAGCTTCAAAGTCTTAAAAAAAAAAAAAAACAAAACTTTACTGCCATTATAGAAGCTGTAACCAAGAAAGGTAGAACAGTTCTAGAGCATTAAGAAAAAACAAACAAACAAAAAACAATAACACAATAACAAAAAACCATCCTCAGAGAATCTGTACTATTTCATGTGCTGGCACCTCATGGGAAAGCTACATTCTGAGGACTACTCTTTGATCTGACTGATATCCTACACTGTAAGAACAGTTCATCTCTAGGGCATTTGTCAAAATTAATCAGTGGGGTTTATATACAGTACATCTGCTTGAGAAGGAATTAACAGTTGAGACTAAAAAGGAGCCAACGCAACGATCTTGCACAGGATGAAAACAGTCAACATTCCACTATGGGGGAGCATGGGAACCTAAGCCCTGACCCCAAGCTGAGGATTATTGTTTTTAAAGGCTGTTAGGGGAGCAAAAGTCACTTTTCTTAAAGAGTACACTGCCTATGCTCTAGTGGACAGTTCTCTACCCATGCACATTAGACTCAATGAGGTTATCCAAAAAAAAAAAAAAAAAAAACACAAAAAAAAAAAGAAGGCATGAAGATGGGTAAGACATGGGAGAGGATTAAAGGAAGGATAGGAAGGGAGGAAGTGAGGGGCAGGCATGATCAAAATATTCTGAATACATGTATGAATTTCTCAAAGACTATATAAGTTAAAAAAATTTAGAAACTTAAAACAGAAAATCAAAGTTTTAAATATCCACATGTGTTCCCAAGGATCTGAAGAGCAATAAACTTAAATGCAAAGCTGTGTGTATACACAGGACATCTGGGAACTGATAAGACCCTAATATATCACTTTGGACTGACACTAGGGCTTAGCATGAGTAGAATGTGACGTCAAAGGCAGAGTTGTAAAGTATTTGGGTTTTGAAGAATGTTCCAAGCTATATCCACATGAACCCTTGAGCAAGTGATGATAAGACATTCTGGTTTAAGACATTTAAGGAAACTCTCTTCAATCATTAGAAGATTATTTTGCTAAGAAAGCAGAGAGAAGACATAATTTTTAGAATTAAGTACAAAGGAAAATTACTAAATAATGGCACCAACAAATCCATGATGTAGTGGTGATGGTGGATTGGTTTTTCAGAATAACCATGTTTTACTGTTTAAAATCTCTAATTTTCAACAAAAATACAACATATTACAAAGAAAGCAAAAAGTATGGCCCATGCACAAGAAAAGTCAATAAGAAGTATTTTAGGTAACTAGGCAAAAATTTAAAACAGTTATTCTAAGTTCCTTAAACAACTGGAGGGAAAAAAAATCAAACTATCTGATAAAGTAGAAACTAAAAATAAGCAGAGGAAACGAAAATAAAGACCCTAGTAGAAACTTTGGAGTTGTACATAGAGTAACTGACATGAACCCTTCACTAAGAACTTAACAGAACTCATATAAGCACTGAGATAACTCCACTATCTACTCATAGGACAATAATCCAGTCTTGAAAAAACAAACAAACAAACAAAAAGAACAAGGAAAAAGTAACAGCCTCAGAGGAGAAAGCAAATGATTAACCCTCTCAGATAGCACATACAGATCACAGGAGTCCCAGAAGTTAAAAATGGAGCAAAAAAACAAAAAACCCACATTTTTAGAAGCAATGGCAATTTACCCTGCCTACAAGATACGCAGGGCAAAAATAAAACAGGGATTGAAGCAATTTCCAACCAACGCCTGGCCCAACCTGAGAACTACCCTGTGGGAGACAGCTAACTCCTGAAACTATTAACGATACTCTGCTGTGCTTGCAGACAGGAGTCTAGCATAGCTGTCCTCTGAGTGGCTCCACCTAGCAGCTAATGCAAACAGATGATAAGACTCACAGCCAAACATTTGGCAGAGAGCAGGGAGCCTGTGGAAGAGTGGGGGAAAGGATAGAAGGACCACTAGGGCACGGGAGCTCTACAAGTCCAACAGAGCCAACTAACTAGGACCCAGAGGGGCCTGTGGAGACTGAAGCATGAACTGAAGACCATACATGGGCAGGACCCAGGCCCCTTACACAGATGTAGCTGATGGGTCGCTCTATCATCACATAGGTTCCCTAGTAAGAAGAATGGGGGGTGACTTTGAAATGGACTGTTACCTGCTTTTCAATCACTTTCCTCTTTCAGGGCCACTTTGCCAGGCCACAGGGGAAGAAGATGTGCTCAGGTCTGATGCAACTTGATGTGCTGGGGTGGGTTAGGAGTAGAGGAAGGGGTTAAAGGGAACTGGGAGAGAGGGTGAGATTGGAAGGAAAGGAGGGAGGTGGTTATGACCTAGATGTAAAGTGAATAAATAAACAAAACAAAAAAAAAATAAGCCACAACATCTGTGCGTGATGGTACATGCCTTTAATCCCAGAATTTGGGAGGCAGAGGCAGGCAAATCTCTGAGGTTGAGGCCAGCCTGGTCTACAGAGTGAGTTCCTGGACAGCCAGGGCTACACAGAGAAATCCTGTCTCAAAAGACAAACAAAGAAGAAGAAGGAGAAGACGGAGGAGAAGGACAAGAAGAAGAAGGAGGAGAAGAAGAAGAAGGAGAAGCAGCAGCAGCAGCAGCAGCAGCAGCAGCAGCAGCAATGGCTAGTAAAATCTCCAAACTGATGAAAAACATTAATCTACACATTGAAAAAGCTCAACAGGGGCTGTAGAGATGGCTCAGAAGTTAGGAGCACTGACTGCTCTTCTAGAGATTCTAAGTTCATTTCCCAATAAGCACACGGTGGCTCTCAACCATCTGTAATTAGATGTGGTGCCCTCTTCTGGCATGCAGGTGTACATACAGAAAGAACATTGTATTCATAAATATAAATAAATCTTAAAAAATCAATAGAATCAAAGTAGAATAAATTCAAAGACACACACACACACACACACACACACACACATACACACACACACATACATATATATATACACATACATCCAAACTGCCAAAGCAGAGTGCAGAGTAAGTATTTTTTGTGTGTACATGTGCACTTGTAAATGTGTGGGTTTATGGAGGGATACTCATGTATTACAGAGGTTTGTACATATACATAAGTGACCATGCATGTATAGGACACAGGACAACCTCATTGTTGTTCCATAGGAGCCATCCACTTTATTTTTGAGACAGGATCTCTTATTGGCTTGTAGCTTCTCAGGCAGGCTAGGCCAGCTAGGCAGTAAGGCTCAGGGATCCAGCTATCTTTGCATCTTCAGACCCAGGATTAATGCTGAGCTTTTTATGTGGGTTCTGGGGTTTGAGCTCAAGTTCTCATGATTACATGACAAACACTTTACTGACTATCTCTTTAGCCCAAGAATGAATATTTAAAACAGCAACTCAAGAAAAGGGACACATCGTGGAAAGAGGTCCAAGTAAAATTAACAAAGGACTTAACAAAAATCACAGAGGCCAGAGGCACTAAGATGCCAGATTCAATGTGCTGAAAAAAGAAAAGGTTGTGAACCAAAAGTTTTCACCCATCAGAATTTCAGAGAAGAGGATAAAAAGAACTAGTAAAGTAACAGTGGGATAATTATATCTAAAATATAATATATTCATAAGAAAATGTCCCAATGAATTCATTATTTTGCATAACTAACATATGCTAATACAGTGTTTTATAAAAATTATAATTAACAATTTTCAGATAAGACATTCATTATCAGAAGACCTGCCTTAAAAGAAAAAAAATTATTTAGGCTAAAAAGGAATGAAGAGTGCATAGTAACTCACATGCACAGAATGAAAAAGCACTCAGAAAGTTGACTACATGGGTAAATGTAAAACATGGTATAAGTATCTTTTCCTTTGTAATTATTTTTCTTCCTCTCTGATATAGTTACAAAACTGCTATTGCGCTTGAAAATCTATACAAATATAATCTGTATGATAATGCTTCAAGTAAAGAGAGAACAAAAATTTTAGATATGATTAAAATTTAATTGTCATTAATATTAACTATTTTGATTAATATAAGATGTTAATTGTAATCCTTAAGACAAGTAGGAGTAGGAAAGAAATAAAAGATACACACAAACATACACACTGTGGATGGGAGGGAAATAATCAAGTTAATTAAAATGACAGACTAGACAAAACTAATTCCATAAATTAATGAACAAAATAATAAATGTAAATACTATCTTATCTACATAACCTAATACTTTAAAATAAGCAAACTGAAAACCTCAAAAGACATGAGAAGCTACACCCATAAAGTTTCAATAATATGATTGCTTAAACAAGACCTGCATGATAAAACCACCAGCCGACATGCCAACACTTGCAACACTAAATGGATCGAGCAGGATTTGCATGTAAACAAACACACACAGACACACACAGACACACACACACACACACACACACCAATTAACATGTTTGTAAATGAATGCTGTGCAACACTAAATATACTGAGCAGGTTTTATATATGAACAAACAGACAAACACCCAAACACACACAGACACAGTCATGAATTTGAGAAGGAATGGGATTTGGTTGTTGTTTTTGGCTTCCTTATTCAAGACAGAGTTTCTCTGTTTTCTTGAGTGTCCTAGACTCGCTTTGTAGACCAGGCTGGCCTTGAACTCACAGAAATCTTCCTGCCTCTGGTTCTCTCAGTGCTGGAAATATAGGCAAGAGCCACCATGCCTGGCAGAATTTAGTTTTGATCCACTCATTATCTAGTAACATGATGTATTTTTTGCATATTTATAAATTTCCTGTCTTATTGATATTAACTTTCTATTTTTATTTCATTTTAAATAAAAGGGCTGAGTGTTACTTTTTCTTCTTTTGGTGACAAAATTTCAGTTTTTCACTAATATAATATTAAGTACTCACACATAAATATAGCAAAATAAATTATGAAAATCATATAAAGGTAACATAGTAGGGGAGAAGATATTCCTTTGTACAGCTAGTGCTCAAGCATTCATACACAAGAAAAGTCAATCTCTTTCTAGATCTCATGTATAAAAATATCAAGTAAAAATGGAATACAGGTGTACACACACACACAAAAAAGTATAATTACAAAACCACAAGAAGAAAAGACCGGAAAATGTCTTTGACATCACCTGGTATTAGGAAGAGTTCTTAATTCTTATATTCTTATAAAGGTGTATGTCCACACATACACCTTTGGACCATTGGACATACAACATGCATGTATGTCCATAAAAGAAACAAGTGATAAACTGGATAAGAGTTCAGAACATTTTCTCTGAGGTGGAAGACCTATACACTGAAAGCTAGAAAACATAGTTAAAAGAACTAAAAAATAAAAAACACACAAATAGCATTTAAGAACTCATGATCATTTAGAAGACTTGATACCATTAAAGAATGGACACACTAGCCAAAGGTCTCTTCAGATTCAATTCACTCCAAAATGTCAACCAAAATGTCAACGACCTAGTTTTGTAGAAATAAAATATTCTACTCTAAAATTCACATGAAATCTCAAGGAACCACCAAAATCACCAAGACAATGTGAAAAATGCCATAAGTATTAAATATTATTACTTCCTGATTGCAAAACTTAACTACAAAAAAGCGTTCTCCATGCCATGTATGGAGACACACAATTTTAATCCCAGCACTTGGGAGGAAAAGGCAGGTGGATATCTGTGAATTTAAAGCCAGCCAGGTCTATAGAATGAGTTCCAGGACAGCCATGGCTATGTAAAGAGACCCTGTCTCAACCTAACCAAAACGGCATGCTATTGGCAAAAAGCCAGACACATATACCATAAAAGAGCCTGGAAATAAACTCTCATCCATATGATAAATGATCTCTGGACAGAGCAGAAAGATTCAGTGCAGAAAGAACAGTCTTCAAAAAATGGCCCTGTGAAAACTGAATAGCAACTAATGTACTATGACCTATGTACCTTAACTCATTCTATATGCAAAAATTAACTCAAAATGGATCAAGGACCTAAACAACAATAACATAAACCATAACAGCTCACAAGGTAACAGAGGAAATGCTTCCTGATTATTTGGCAATGACCTCTTATATATGCTAATAAAATCATAGATAAAGGGAAAAAAAAAAACAGCTGGGTCGTGGTGGCTCAAACCTTTAATTCCAGGACTCAGGAAGCAGATGCAGGTGGATCTCTCAGAGTTCAAGGCCAGGCTGTGTAAGAGTGAGTTCCAGAACAGCCAGGGCTACACAGAGAAACCCTGTTTCAAACAAACAAACAAAACAAAAAAACGAATAAAAATGAGAAAATGCTGTGCATTAAAGGATAGTATAAAAAATAAATAGGTATATAACAAGAGAAAATAGTTACAAATCATGTACCTGAGAAGTGATTAATATCTAGATACTTGAATAGATATCTATTCATAAAATAGTCAGAGTATATGAAAAAATACACAGCAGCATTAGGTAGGAAAATGCAAATCGAAATTATAATATGTCATGACTTTTAAAGCAGCAATTATCTAAAAAGAGAAAGCCCCCAAAATAACATGTGTTCTTGAGTATTTAGAGAACCATAACTTTTGTGCATTGCTGGTAGGAATGCAAAATGGCAGTCTGTATGAAGATCAGTAGGGAGGTGCATCAAAAAAGTAACCATAGAGTTATTATAGGATCCAGCAATTCTACTTCTATATATGTACTGAAAGAACTAAAAGCAGATATCAAACATTTGTACACCAATGTTCACATCAGCATTACCTGCAATATCTATAAAATGGAAATACTTGAAGTATCCTCTGATGAATGAATTGATCAAAAAAGCAGTATGTATATACAATGAAATATTATGCAGCCTTTAAAAAAGAATGGAATTCTGACACATGCTACAATGTGAATCAGCAGTGAAGACATTTATGCTAAAGTAATATAACTCAATCATAAAGGAAAAATATTGCACAATTCTATTTATGTGAGATAGAGTAGTCAAATTCACAAAACGTAGAATGGAAGCTGCTAGAAGGCAGGGGTTGTGAGGTAAGATAAAGTAGCTTTTAATGTGTATAACTTTAGAAGCTCTGGAGCTGGACAGTGGTAATAGTTACAGAACAATCTGAATATACTTAATGCCACAGAAGTAATTACTTAAAAATAGTTATAATAGTAAATTTTATGTTATGTATATTTAAGCACAATTAAAAACATACTTCAAAGGAATGAAATGACAAGCTCCAAACTGTGAAAAAATATTTGTAAAGCACACATCTGACAGACGACCATGTTTAGCATATATAAAGAAATCTCAAAATTCATTATGAAGGAAAAACAACCCAATGATAAAATGACAAAGATGTGAAAAGAAACTTTAACAAACAAATATAATGATGGCAAAAAAGCAAATGGAGAGATGCTCAGCATCATTAGCCATTAAGAAAAGGCACATTAAAACAACAGGGAGGCATCACTTCACACCTATCAGGACAATCACAATAAATACTGACAATACCGAATACTGACAAAGATGTAGAGCAAGTGAACTTTCATACACCATTGGTGGGAATGCAAAATGGTACAGCCACTCTGGAAGATGGTTTGGCAGTTTCAGATAAAGTTAAATGTGCACTTACCATATGACCCAGTAATCCCACTTCTAGATATTTACCTTAGAAAAATAAAAACTTATGTTCACACAAAAACCTGCACAAGAATGTTAACAGCAATATCATTCATATAAAGACCATAACCTGGAAAACCCAAATCCACTGCAATATGTGAATAGATATGGAATATCCATACAATGAAATGAAACTCCACAAAAATGAATGAGTTATTGATATTAACAACTTGGATGAGTCTCAAAAGCATTATGCTGATTGAAAGAAGCTAGCCTCACAATGTCACACACTGCATGATTCTATTTACATGACAGTCTCTAAAAGATAAAGCAGAAGTAATGGAGAGAAGCGATTGCCAGGAACTCGGGGTGAGCAATGGGAGTGACTCTAAAGGGGATAGAATGAGGAGAGCTTGTCTGAGTGATGGAGTTGTTCCCTCTCTTGATTGTGGTAGTGGATACATGAAATCTACATGATTTACAATTCACAGAATTGTACAGCAGGAAAGGCCCCATGCAATTTTAATACAAGCTCGATTCAAAATAAAATGCTAGTTTTGATATAATTATCATCATTATCAACAGTTACACTGATTAATGGTATTCAGAATTATTTGTGCAATGGGATCTAAAATTCAGCAAGGTCAATGTACGTCTGGCACAATAAAACTATAGAAGTAAAAACAAAAATAAATGTAAAATCTTGACAACTTCTACTAATTCCTCTCTTTAATATTTCTTATCAGGAAAATATGTTCTTTCTGGATCATTTCCTATAAACATTGTCGTATAGTGAATATGGAAATAAATAAGTGCTCAACTTAGAAGCCTGGGACCCTAGTTTACATTCCTAAATCTAACACTGTAAGAAAACTCTCAACTTGCCTTTTGTGCCTAATTTTATCTTCCTCTTCATTGAGGTCATGTACTTGTTTGCACTTGTCTTTGTGGTATGCTGTGAAGGTTTAAAGCAAGGAGTTTCAAAGAGAGGAAACAGAAACAGAGACTCACACACTCCCACCCCCCACCCCAACCCCAGGCACCACTCTGATTTCCAGGTATTACCTCATTTAATCCTCCTAACAATGCCATACCACAGCTACTATGGATAGTCTCATTTCATAGAGGAAGCAACTAAAGCATAGAGATTAGGTAACATGAGCACCACTTCACAGCTAGTAAGTTGGGGAGCCAGGCTTTTCCCAGGCAGGCTGCTTCCAGAGTCTATGCTCACATTCAGTATGCCACAATGCCTCTTTACAGAAAGCTGCTCATTTGTTCCTTCCATCCTCCACCACAGCTTGGCCACCTGTATATATCTTTAACACACCATTCAATCCCTCATGTAACTTTAACATAAAATTGAAACAGAGATGAGTCCTAGCTCCAGAGACCCACTTCTGACTTCTCAGCTTCACTGCTTCATTTCTGCATCAGTATCAACATATGCTAATCCCACCATTCTCACAAATTCAACATGTTCAAATGAAAACACACCATCGTTCCTCAAAATAGTCCCCTAAAGAGTTAATTTTACCAACTGTTAAGTCACATGGCCTTGAAATATCTGACTTATCTTGCCATATTCCTCTTCACTTCATTCTTAGTCAATGATCCTTCACTCAGTCAACAGGTTTTATCAAGTATTCCTTTGACATATCACATACAACTAATCCCATCTCTCAATTCCACTGATGTCGTTCCAGTCTAGATATTGATAACTCAGTGATTTTAATGCCATTCTCTTTCCTTTCTCTGATTTCCTTTCTTGACCACCACATTAATTATTTCCAAATACAGTTTTTATCATCTTACTATATTCAAATGTATTAACTAAAAAAAAAAACTAACACCATATACCTTTGCACCATCTAACAAATAAAGAGGCAAAAATTCTGAGCTACCTTTTCAAGCTGATCTCTTAAACTGCACCCAATTAACAGTGCTCATACCAATTACTGCAACTGAATGCTATTTCCCCTCTTGTCTAATAGATAAGCTTAAAAGAATATTTAAATCTTACCTCTTCTGAGAGGCCTTCTTCAGTCATACCACTAAAACTCTGAACTTCTGTGGCACCAAGAGCCACTATATCTAATATTACTTCTACAGAGTATACATGGGCATCTCCAAGCTGACCAGTACAGGGCTAGGAACCATTTCATAAACCCTTTCTGTGTGCTTTCCACCATGCAGAGTGAATTCTTTATGGTTAAGACACATATTGTTTATGTATATATTTTGCACTATTTTACAGTTCAGTCTAAAGATTCATCACAATCTAGCTTTATTTCCCTTTCGTGTATCAGATGTCATTCCTTGCCATAACCTGTTTCGCTGCGACACAGACGACCTCACTGTTCCCTACATATACCAGGTCTTTGCATCACGTGGCTCCTATCTGCTCACTAGCTGTAATGTTCTTTCCCATTTACATTAAAAATATGCCAGTTGCCCTGTCAAGGTAATACAAATGTCAACTTCCAACTCCCACAACTAGATTTGGATGCTCTGTGTTCTATGCCACCTTGGCATTTGATTAAACTCTCCATAGCAACACTTTCCATGTTACCATGCAAGTAACTATATACAAATTTGTGTCTCTCTCATGGGACTACATATTTCTCAAGAGTAGTGATACCCTGTCTTTTACTAATTCCCCATATCTAATGCCCTGATATTAAAATCTTTCTTTCAATTAAAGAACAGTTCAGAGTCAGTGAGGATCCCATACCTTGGTAATAAAGAGCCTTAAGGAAGGAGTGACGATCAGTCCCCTGAAATAAGGATTTTTCGATTTCCATTTCTCTCCGGGTCAGTTGTTTGCTCTTTGAAAACCTCTGTGGCAGGCAAAGGATACGCTGGCGCTCTGAGATCCTTTCTTCAATATCTTGAAGCCGTTTCTGTATTGCTTCGGGAGTTGCCCTTAGCTTTGTCCTCTGAAAACAGGGAAATAAGATGCTTTATATCAAAAAGGACACAGCACTAAAGTGAATCCGAGACCTCACATAAGAAAAAAAGATGAGAAAGGCCCAGAAAATGGAAGTGTTTGTGGAAGTTTTAGTTAAAGGTAAGCCAGAAGCTTATCATTAGCCAATGTTTCTACAGGAAAAACTAAAGATGATTCAGATGCAACACTCAGTTTCAAAAAACTCAAAACATAAAGGATTTCAATGACAAAATGAAGCAATCACTATGTAGGGGAGTTCAGCTGTGCCCTCTTGCAAAACATCATCCTAAAGCTGGTTGATGGCTTACAAACCCCAGCATAGAGGCAGAATTGGGCATAAGATTTATCTTCTGAGTATCCTACCACTCCCTACCAACTGGAAATAATATATGTGATCTGGGAGAGGGCTAGAGTATACAGAGGCCACAGAACACTAGCCAGGGGCTTGTGGCTATGGGAAGGCCCTCATCAGTGTTGGGTAACTCTTTTCAGGCATAGTTTGTTGAGCGAGTCATGCCCACACCCTTATCGGTACCCTTTAACCTAAGCTCTGTGAGGAAGCTCAATAAATTCATTGGTTTCCCAGAGTGAATTTTGGCAGAACTATGCCGTAGTTTGTTGGTTTGTTGTTGGGATCCTGGGAGAAAGGGCAGATGCTGCTCTAAGTCTCTCTTAGGGAAGAAATTGTATCAACACAGGCACAAATACACATAAATGAAAATAAATTTGTAAGAAAACAGCTCTTTTTTTTACCTTTTCACCTGAAACGTGGCCTTTCCAGATCAATATTTCTGTTTCACTGAGCCCTAGTTCCCTGAGAGAAGCAGTTTCCTGGTCTTTTTCATGTAGTGTCTGGAACTGGGACAAAGTCATTGTCCCAGCTGCTTCCTTCCCAAAGGGCTTGTACATAGTACCAGGGGCAAAACTCTCTTTCTTAGAGACACATCTGCAAAACACAGAAAAGAGTAAGAACAACTTGTGGTTACAAGTCACAGTAATGGGGCCTCCTATTATAACAGGTCAAATGATGCTCATAGGCAAAGTCTCTCTCACATTCTATTGCCAGGAAGCACCATGGAACCAAAACGGAATTCCACCAACAGCCCCCAAACATCCAGGACTAATAAATGACTAAATTAAAAGAGGTTTACTGAGTACCTGCTATGTATTAGATGCTGTATTCTATACTAAGAGTTAACAGTAAAAAAAAAAAAAAAAAAAATCAAGGGGCTAGAAAGATGGAGCAACAATTAAGAGCTCTTACTGATTTTACAGGGGACCTAAGCCAGTTCCCAGCACCCACAGGGCAACTCACAACCACCTGAAACTCCAGTACCAGGAGATCCAAAACCCTCTGGCCTCTGCAGACACTGGCACACATGTGGGTCACATAAATTAACATGTTCTCTCTCTCTCTCTGTCTCTCTGTCTCTCTGTCTCTCTCTCTCTCTCTCTCTCTCTCACACACACACATAGACACTCATGGACAAAATAGTCTTCTATAAAAATATTAAAAGAGGTGCCACTTATATAAAAAATAGTAGAAAGGAGGCAACTAATTAGGAAATAACCATACAGAATTATAAACGTCATGTTAGAGGATATGCAAGATGCTTAGTAGGACACAGTAAAAGTACTCAGCTTAGGCTTAGCACGACATAGGAAACTTCCTACAGAAAGATACAATAGCAAAATCTGATTTTGTATAAAGAGGTCTTTCAAAGAAAGTGTTTGTGTGAGAGAAAAGTGCTCCGATCAGGCTTTACGCGGGATGTATAACCTGCAGGTGAGTCTATTATAATCTGTTTTCAAATCAATACTCACTCTTCAATGGAGACAGAGGTATCGAGTTGATGTTGAAGGAGGCTCTTCAGCTGCCTCTCACCTTCTGTTTCCAGTTCCTCCAGGACATGTTCTTCACTTTTCACACAGCTATTTACCCTGGAGTAGATGTAAAACAAACAAATAAACAAAAAAGCAAAGACCACAGGAAAAGCAGACAAAACATATAATCCAAAAATATATTCCTTATTTATATTACCTATTAGTGATCCATTTGTACAAAGACATTTCTTCAACATTCCCCTGCCCTGAGTATTGATAATACAAACATTTACTAAATGCCTATGCATGGAATACGTACTGTCTTAGTTACTTGTACTGGCTAGTTTTATGTCAAATAACACAAGCCAGAGTCATTTTGGAAGAGGGTACCTGAATTAAAGGAATGCTCTTAAAAACTGGCCTATGGAAAAAAAAACAAGTGTAAAAACAAGTGTATGGTGAACTTTCTTGCTTGATAATTGATATGGGAGGGCCACACTCGCTGTGCATGGTGCTACCCTTGGGCTGGTAGTCCTAAGTTCTATTAAGAAAAGCAGGCTACACAATCCATGAGAAGCAAGCCAGTAAGCAGCACCCTTCATGGCCTATGCATTATATCCTGGCTTCCAAGCTCCTGCCCAGTTTGAGTTCCTGTCCTGACTTCCCTCAGTGATGGCCTGTAACCTGACAGTGTAAGCTAGAATAAGCCCTTTCATCCCCAAGTTGTTTTTGGTCATGGCAGTTTCTCACAGCAATAGAAAACTAAGACACTACTTGTGGAAGTTTTAGATGTTCAAGGCATAGTTTTGATCAAGGAATTTGTAATATATTTAGGAAGAGGTCTATACACTTGTGCTGTGTGCATGTGCCTACAAAGACAAAGAATCTGAATAAATAATAATAGAGAAACATGTTCAAATTAGTAAAAGTTTGCAGAAGAAAGGGGCAAACTGGAGCTCAAGTGGCAAAAAAAAAAGACTTCAGAAAGTTTTTCTTAAACTGGTATTTGAAAGTGTGGGTGGGGCAAACAAATGGAGAGGTGAGAAACCAAATATAAAGAGACAGAACACATACTGCGGGACAACTGGAACCTCTATTTAGATGTAGTCTTAAATACATGAAGGGGTTCTAGACCAGACCTGATCACACAGGTATTAGAAAGCAAATTATCAGGCCATTAGGTGTCAAAGAGTAAGCAGTGGTTTAGGCCATATGGATTAGAAGATAACTAGAATAACTAGTTAGAAAACTACTAAAGCATAAGGCAATGAAGGTGCAGACAAGGCAGTAATGGCAGAAATACATAGAAGGGAACAAATGAGAGCTATCTTTTGGAGGCTGATGTTAAGTAAAACAGATAGATAGATAGATAGATAGATAGATAGATAGATAAATAAAATAACACAATTTTTTCTTTCCTTTTTCTTTTTGGTTATCTGAGGTAGGGTTACTCTCTGAAGAAACCCTAAACTCACAAAGACCCTTAAACTCACAAAGATCCACCTGCCTCTGGGTGCTGGTTAAAGGCATGTGCTACCTTCCCCAGCCAATACTCAAATCTGAAACTACTGGTATAGCAAAAATTTCAAACCACTGTAAGAATTTGAAAGAATGTTACTACCAATGTAGGAAAAGAATTCCAGATGGAAAAAATGCCTAGGAAAGTGACATTAATACCCACATTGAGTTGACCAACTCTTACAACTCTAAAAGACTGGTGTAAAGTACACTTCCCATACACTGCCTGTGAAGTAACACTAAAAGTGACTAAGAGGCAAGTGAATGATGGCATATTCTTCCAGGGAGGACAGTCTGAGCCTGAACATGGAGAAACCTTAAGCCATTTGTGTACATAGATCTGAAGTCTTTAGAGAAGTAATTCTGCAGGATGAGCAGAAAATACGAAGCATGTCAAGTTAACAACTTCCAGACTAGCCACTCTACTGTGTAGATACCTGGATCACGTCTATGAGCCAAGATCAAGTACCAAAAAAAAAAAAAAAAGAAAAAAGAAAAAAGAAAAAGAAAAAGAAAAAAAAAGAAAAGAAAAAAAAACCCCGCAACCCTTTAACTATCTAATAATAGAGTAGAAAATAAAAACCAACCACAAAAATAAGTGAAATCAATGCGAAAAAAAAATAAGTATTACATTTCTTACAAAAAAAAAAAAAACTTTGTCTACTGGGGTTTATATAAAGTATAGGAAAAATCCTTCTAATTGTAAGATTCCTATAAAGACCTGGACCTATATTGAAAGATTCTAAAATAACTTTGGAATGAATTTTTTTTTACAACCATTTAAGACTCTCCATTATTTAGAATTTGTTGTTAAAAATGAATAAGCATACCCTATACAATGACTTGCTAAACCACTTTCTCATCATGGTATATCACACAAAGGCTCCGAGAATCTAGGCTTCTGATGCATCTCCACCAGAGTGCATGGCTGGCCTTTCTTTAGCTTTATGTTACTTGTATCTGTCTTCCTTAATCTTCTGTAGCTCCCAGACATGTTTCAAAGACCTGTCTCTGAAGTCCATGGAGAATAGCTAGTTAAAGTAAGGTTATATATGAGCTATTTAATAATATGCTACATACTTTAAATATTGGTGAATTATATGTAGCAACTATAGTAGAAAATTATGGCTTATTTACTTATTTATTTATTTATTTATTTTGTCTAGGAACTAGATTTGGTCTCACAGCCTTTATATTCATGAGTAATTCTCCTAGATTCTCTCACTAAACTTTTTTTGTTTGACTATGTTGGCTATAAATTTGATCTATTTGTGCCTCTTTGTGGTTGTGAAAAAAATGGAGTGTTTGGTAAAATTTTTTCAAATTGTAAAACACCACGAAGATATAATTTTCCGTTAACTGGTGTTTTCTGGCCAATGACCCATCAGACATTTTGACCAGTTGTTCTGACAGATTTGACAAGATGAGCTTCAAACAAATGATACATGTCTAAAATGGGCTCTTTTAGGCAATTCTCATTAAATCTTTCTAACTACTGCCATACTGAGTGCTAAAACATGGAAGCAAAATCTCTACTTATTGTCACCCTCAAAGTTTTTCATTTCAAATAGAAAAAAAAGAAACATTCTCCGAAGATACATTATGACATTACTACTGTGCCATGTTGGATTACTGGCATAAATTCATGTTAACAACAAACTGCATTTGGCTAATTATCTCATATCAATCTATTACTGCTATTTGCTACATTCAAGGTTTAGTCACAAATGATTTTGAATATTTTAAAGATACAAACTGCTTTTATTGGGAAAACAATAAAAACTCACTATTGTTGAACTGATGGCAGAAAAAAATGAATAAGCATATCAGCACACATGAATCTATAGAGAAATGTTGTGTTAAAAAAGCTTGCCACAGAAAAAATAAAGACAATTATGTTCCCATTTATATAAGATTAAAAACAAATGAAACTAGAAATATTTCGTTCAGGGATTAAATTTATATGTGGAAAATGTGTTAAGAAACAAAACAGGGGGCTGGAGAGATGGCTCAGTGGTTAAGGGCACTGTCTGCTCTTAACCAAAGGACCAGGGTTCAATTCTCAACACCCACATGGCAGCTCACAACTGTCTATACCGCCAACTCCAAGGGATTTGACACCTTCACACTAATGCACATAAAATAAAATTAAATAAATTATCTTAAAAGGGGGGAGGGGCAAGGGAATAATTGGTGCAAAATCCTAGAGAGAAGGGGGAGAAGCAATCAGGGAAGAACCAGAGGTTTTTCAGCTATGTATGCTAATGTTCTACTGCTTACACTTGTACAGTTGTAGCCTTTATGATTATTCTTTAAGCTCTACAATAGATAATTTATTTTTCATCTATGAGGTATGACATCACAGAATAATTAAAATGTTACTTTCTAATTAGGGCAGAGAAAACTTAAAAACAACAGAAAATCTTTAAAAGTTCAGGCACTAAGAAAGCAGGAGAGAGCATTCTTCAACATGTAAGTTGTGCAGCACGTTCTAGCGTGAAGATTCTCCTGCAGAGTGAATGCAAAACTAAAGTAGAGCGGATCCTTTCTGCAGGATTCCTGTCCTGTCAGTAACTGTGAAGCTCTGGGTCTCAACCGGGGCCATCCCAGGTTAAAAGGGCCACTTACTGCAAAAGCGGTAGGAGAAAATGCCCTGAAGTAATGCCTTTCTTCTCCCAAAACACGTGGCGCCAGTTTTGTGCTCAATTCGAAAACAAAAGCAAAAACAAAAACAAACAAACAAACAAAAAACCTATCGCTAACTTTAGTATCTGTAAACACTACCCTGTGTTGCAGCCCCTTTATGTCTTTAAAATCTAGACAATGACCACCCTGAGACCCTCTGTAGGGTGAGTCGTCCCAGGGAGGGCCGGCCAGGAAGGAGCTAGCTTGCTAATCTCCAAAGAGAGGAATGTGAGAACCCAGGCAACAACCCAGGGTTCTGGCCCGAGGGAAACATTCCTATGGAAACCGGCCTGGCAGGGGCCCTTCCAGAACTTCACCTAGCAGACTGGTCCGGCCGGCCTTCCTGTCCCCCTTCTCCTTTGTCTTCTCGCTAGAGAGAACCCACCCTTCGAGAACGTAAAACATCCCAAACAAAAGGAAAAAGCAATTTTCAAAGTATAAGATAAAAGTTGCCACCTCAAAGTATAAGATAAAAGTTGCCACCTGTCACTCGGACATGACCTTACCTTTTCATGTTTCCGCAGGCCCCTATCACTAACTTGGGTAAATAGGCCCCAGACCTCAACTCCCAGAAATCTGTGAGGCGGACTCGAAGGTAATGGAGGTGGAGCGTGGGATTCTGGGACTTGTAGTACCAGAACTATGTGGTTATGGAAAAAGAAAGTAGGTTTCGGGTGCCAGGTATATTGTAAGTTAAGAACTCCTAAAGATAAAAAAAGATAAAGGCTAAAGATAACCAAAAATGTAAAGCTTATAAACCCAGGATTTGCCTTTGGCTTCTTAGCTCTTTCTCTAAGTATCAATAAATCTAGTTCTTCTCTAATTGCCTTCGAATTTGTTCTTGTCAGCAAGGCTTCTCTTTCGAGGATTTATGTGACCTACCTGCTATTTCCAGTCAAGCTGCTGATCTGACCACATCGCTTGCACTAATGCTTCTCTCTTCTTAGCTGTAATAGATCCTTCTTGGTTCCCTTAGTTTAAAGTCAGAATCAGTATGTAGCTAGGCTATTGGATATCTTATTGATAAAATATATCAAATCAAGAAGTAGATATAGTAGGAGTTGGAGACTGCACTTGTGGGAACTCAGTTCCCAAACTGCAACTCACAATTTTCTATACCCAGTTCTGAGAATCCAACCAGTTTCTGGGACACACATGGTGGACATACATACATGCAGGCAAAACACTCATACACAGAACATATATATATATATATATATATATGTTATATATATGTATATTTTAAAGTTTCATATAATAAAAGTGTTTAAAGGGGCTGGAGAGATGGCCCAGGGGTTAAGAGCACTTGCTGCTCTTCTATAGGTACTTAGTTCAATTTCCAGCAGCCACATGGTGGCCTCTTCTGTCCTGCAGGTATACATATAGGCAGAACACCATATACATAATAGACAAATAGAAAGATAGATAGATAGATCTTTAAAAAATAAAAAAGAAAAGTGTTTAAAAGCATTGGTTCTTGGGTTTAGGAATGAAGCTTAATCTGTAGAGTCCAGGCTTGGCATGCATAAAGCACGGGGTTGGATCCTCAACACCACAACCTGGCTGACAAACCTGTGTGCGGAATACTTGCTTGTTTAGACACTGAGTTCAAGGCCAGCTTGGATTACATGAGACTCAATTAAAAAATTACAACAACATCAATAACAAAAACAAAGTAAGTGTTCTTTGTAAAATTAAGTGTGTTTGTTATATGAGTGCTCTCTCTGTCTTCACACATGCAAGAAGAGGGAATCAGATCCCATTGCAGATGGTTGTGAACCATCATTGCTGGGAATTGAACTCAGAACCTCTGGAAGAGCTCGATACTCTTAACCTCTAAGCCATCTCTGCAGCCCCAAAGTGTGTGTTCTTAACTGTAAAAATTGGAAATGCAAATATCCCTAAACCTAAAAAGAAAGGTGTTAATTTATAAGATGGAAATTTCAAGTTACATTACACAGTTCAAGGCAAACCAGGTCTACATAGTTAGAGATTCTCCTGGAAAAAAAAAAAGTCAACATAAACAAAAACATAAAACAAAAGAGGACTCCCATCACTCCTCTAAACTATCAAAGCTAAATAGAAAATTCTGAGATTGTCACATCTATGAGGACACATGAGAATGATGGTAACATTTGTTATCATCATGGTGGGAAGCATGGCAGCATCCAGGTAGACATGGTGCAGGAGAAAGAGCTGAGAGTTCTATATCTTGATCTGCAGGCAGCAGAAGGCTACCCCACGCTGGGTGCAGCTTGAGCACAGGAGACCTCAAAGTCTGCCCCCACAGAAACACATTTCCTCCAACAAGGCCACACTCTTCCAGCAAGGCCACACCCACAAATAGTGCCACTCCTTATGGCCAAAAATTCAAACACATGAATCTATGGGGGCCATTCCTATTCAAACTAACACATTTCACTCCCTGGTCCCCATAGGCTTGCAGCTACAACAAAATGCAAAAGTGCATTTAGTCCAATTTCAAAAGTTTCCGTTGTCTATAACAGTCTCAACTTATTTAAAATTCCAAAGTTAAAATTTTCTATTGAGATTCCTGTAATCCCTTAACTGTAATCCTCTTTATTTTGCCTTTTTTTCCCAGAGATGAGGACCTAATTGAGGGCCTTTCGCTTGCTAGTCAAGTGCTCTACCACTGAGCTAAATCCCCAACCCCTGTAACCCTCTTTAAAATCAAAATAAAAAAGCAGATCACAAAGCTTGCCATGGTGGCACATGCCTTTAATCCCAGCACTAAGGGAGGCAAAGGCAGGAGTAACTGTGAGTTTGAGGCAAGCCTGCTCTACAAAGAGAGTTCTAGGACAACTAAGGCTACACAGAAAACCCTGTCTTGGAAAGAAAGAGGAGAAGGAGGAGGAGGAGGAGAAGGAGGAGGAGGAGGAGGAGGAGGAGGAGGAGGAGGAGGAGGAGGAGGAGCACATACTTCCAACATATAATGGCACAGGATTGTAGGATCCTGAAACAAAAAGAGGACACTAGGTAAAAATCTAAGTAAATGTAAATAAACAATAATTTTTATTTAATAAAGTTCATTAGATGTGACAAATATACTGTGTTGTGTAAGATGTCAACATTAAGTGAAACTGAGTGGAATATGTATGGAACACTGGAATATGAAGCTTTTATCTAAATCTGAAACTATTCTAAAAGAAAACTTATTATTTTTACTTACTACATAGGATAAGATGCCAAAATGAGAATACATTTGTTTTGCTGACATTCTGGTGAAATGAGCACTCTCATATATTGCTGGTAGGAGGATAAATGGGTACAACCTCTACTAAGAGCAACTTGATGTCACTACTGAAATTTAAATACACTATTGGGCGTTGGTCTGATGTTTGTATATTGATGCCTGGGTACACCTATCCTTGTTGTATAAATCTACCTGATTGGCTGATTAAACATGTATACCTGGGCAAAGCAGAATGGGGTAAGCATGGATAAGGTTCCTGGCCTTTTGAGACAGGAGAATCACAGGACACATATGGACAGGAAGAGAGGAGGCAGGAGGACACAACGATGGGTTAGCATGGAGAAGGAACCATGTGGGCTACGAGGAAAGACTCCAAGGACAGTGTGGATGAAAAAAACACCAAGATAAAAATATAAGTATATTGGGATTATGGGTGGAAAGCAGACCAGATAAGGATGATTGAGGTGGCTGGCATTGGATGGGGGCTGGGAAATGGATGGTGAGGTTATTGAGAGAGCATAGGTGAAATATCTGCCTGGCCCAAGGTAAACAAGGCAATTATAAAATCTAACAGTTGTCTGTGTCTTATTATTTGTGATAGTGGGTTAGATAATAGCGCTGTAATAATGTTATGGCTAATAATAAACATTATATAGTCCATCACTCATTTTTTTAAATTTACAACAACAGTAAACATTTTCTTTAAAGTGGCAATTTAACACATCTACAAATAATCCTCAATACAATAATAATAATCCTTAATCTATATGCATTACTATTCAATAACTGACTGTAGCAGAATCCTGGGGGGGGGGACTTAAACATACAAATACTATCAATGGAATCTATGTAATGATGAAAGGTGATAAAGTCCTTTGGATTAATACAATCTTGAAAATATACCTAGCAAAATAGCAATTTTCAGAAGAACATATAGTATACTTGCAAAATAACACATAGTATATTTACATTTGTGAAAAAGATGGAATATATATGTGCCTGAATATGCATGAGATATTTCTGTGAAAATATATGACAGTGAATAGATCCAGTTAACAGAATTCAATGATTGAAGGACATGAACAGAAAGAAAAAATACAACTCTTCATGTTTTGTCTCTATTGAAATTTATTTTTTTCATTTATTATTATTATTTTTTATGTATTATAATTTATTAACTTTGTATCTCAACTGTAGTCCTCTCCCTCATTTTTGTCATTGTATTGATACTGGGTTTTGTATGTAGCTCAGACTGGCCTTTAATGTGTGATCTTCATGACTGAGCCTCCCAAGTATTGGGATTGCAGGTGTGTGCAAAGCATGCCCTTATATCCTTTCAAGTTTTAACTGTATGACTGTCTCACCTAGTTGATTTCTTTTTTAATTAGATAGAAATTTTCTTATATCAGGAATCAGGTAAGAAAAAAATATCTTGTGAGCTTTGGGTTCATAATATTTGGGTTGAGATTTCAGTTCTCAGTTGCTGAAAATATATCATAACCAATATGCATGTTGAAATTTTACACCAATATGTATGTTAAAATTTTGTTTTGGTAAGTTAGTGGAATATAAATTTCAGTAAATTTCTTTGACTAGTTTAATTCAGCTTCCTCTTAGGTAAAATGAGGATAATCAGCAGTTCTCAACCTGTAGGTCATGACCCCTTTTGGGGTTGACCGACCCTTCCACAGGGGTTGTATATCAGATATCCACAATTCATAGCAGTAGCAAAATTACTGTTATGAAGTAGCAACGAAAATAATTTTATGGTTGGGGCATCAGCAAGACTGTATATAAAGGGTCACAGCATTAGGAAGGTTGAGAACCACTGCTTCAGAAAAATAGGCAACAGTGAAGCTGTATGATTTTAAAGCTTTTTCATGACAGGGTGGTTATTTAAATATTCCAAGGTTATCCAGTAAGTTCAGGCTTGTTCAAACTCCTTCATACTGTCATGTTCAAGTCAGCAAAAGACCAAAGAGCAGCTAAAGGAACAAAATGAAATCTTTATAATTTTGTACTTTCTGAGAACTTTTCTAGTAGACTTAAAATATCATGACAGGTATTAAAGTTAGCTGAAATCTACCAAATGCAAATGCCAGTGCCCTAGAAGCACACTGATAAATAAATGCAAATATAAAACACATCACTTTGTAGCTCTGACATAGAATAAAACTGAATGTATGTATTAACAAAATGTGGGTCATATCAGTCTGTAAGTTAGGCATATTCTCTAAGGTGGTAGGGCTTAACATTGTTGCTCAGCCAAACTGTCCACCTGACAAATTTGTAGAGAGGAAAATGGAAAACATACCAAGGTTGTTAATATGCTTGACTTCCTGGTTGGATGGAACATTTTTTTCATCACCGTAAATTTGTCCAGTTCTAGTAAAAGAGTCTATTGACACTGGAGTGATGCACACACTACATAACAAATCTCCTAGGTAGCATGAGAGGAGAAAGAATGGCTAAAATACAGTTACATGGATGTGGAATTGCAAGTGGAAAGCAAGGTCATGAAGTGTTCTGTGTATCTGTATATAACTGCAGACAACCCAAGTGGTAGGCACCAAGAGATGTTTAGAAAATTTCACTAGAGGGAATGCCATTGTACTTCTAGCTCTGCCAAACTAAGGTATACTAGCTATTCCATTTTCTTTTTTAAATTTGTTTTTTAATAAATTAGTTTATTCACATTGTATCCCAGATGTAGCCCCCTCCCTCATTCCCTTCCAATCCCACCCTCCCTCCTTCATCTCCTCCCATGTCCCTCTCCAAGTTCACTGATAGGGGAGGTCCTCCTCCCCTTCCATCTGACTCTAGCCTATCAGGTCTCATCAGGACTAGCTGCATTGTCTTCCTCTGTGGCCTGGTAAGGCTGCTCCCCACTTCATGGAAAAGTGATCAAAGAGCCAACCACTGAGTTCATGTCAGAGACAGTCCCTGTTCCCATTACTAGGGTGCCCACTTGGATACTGAGCTGCCATGGGCTTCATCTGTGCAGGGGTTCTAGGTTATGTCCATGCATGGCCCTTGGTTGGAGTATCAGTCTCAGAAAAGACCCCTGTGCACAGATCTTTTGGTTCTGTTGCTCTCTTTATGGAACTTCTGTCCCTTCCAGGTCTTTCTATCTCCCCCTTCTTTCCCTGCACTCTGCCCAAAGTTTGGCTATGAGTTTCAGCATCTGCTTTGATACATCCGGTTTCAGCACCATCTGTCAATGCCCTGCAGTGACACCTGAATACCACCTGAGTGAAGGCTGGAGATAAAGAGACAGGGCGACACAAAGAAGGACACCAAATCTAGGTTCTGATCAATGTGTCATTTACTGAATGTCAAGTTAACACTTAAATAGCAGGAAAGTACAAGCAGTTTCTCACGGAGGCAACTTTACTTGGCCAAAACATACGAGGGCTCACTCAAGGTTACACAGAACCTGCTCTCTGGTTACCATGGTTGCACGGAATTTATTGTCTAGTTCTCAGGGTCAGAGCCCTCTGCTGTAGAACTGTCAGGGTCAGTCTCTGGGTCACTGAGCTTTTGATTAGAGCCAGGGCCAAGAGGCCAAATTACACTGCTCAGATGTGCACTCCAATTTGGCAATCAACTCCAAATAGGCTGTCACATGTACTCATAAGCTGATATTAGCCATAAAGTACAGGATAACCATGCTACAATCCACAGACTCAAAGAAGCTAAGTAACAAGGAGAGCCTAAGGAAGGATGCTTGAATCTCACCCAGAAGGGGAAATAAAATAGACATCTGAAGTAGATGGAGGGAGAGACCTGGGTGGGAGAGGAGTGGGGAGAGGGACAAGGTGGGGATCTGGTGTGGGGAGAGCAGGGTGGGCAGGGGGAGAGAGGGCTGAGACACAAAATGGAAATCGATGGGAGGACATCTCTGGGACATAGGAGTCTATGGAGGTGAGCCTAGGTAAGACTCCTAGCAGTGCAGGTGGAGGGTGGGGTTATGGAGCTTAAAGTGGACACCTGAAATTCCTTCTTAAAGGAGAAAAATGGCTGTGTGTTGAGAAGGGGCCATAACATTACAAATGTAAGAGCTCTCCTTCAGTTAATACTTGAACTTGATAACAATAGTTCCCTTGGTATTATTGGCAAAATGGGTTATTTCTTTAAAAGTTAGTATTGGTTTAATCAATGTCATTTCCTTTAGACAAGTTAGAACCAGAATCAAATATACTTTTGGGTAAATTTAGTCTGAGGTTCTAAATTTCAGACAAGATACTTGGAGGTTACTGCATGAACCTGGAAGCTACTTGTCATTTTCCAAATCTTTTATGTACCAGTGGTAAAAAATACTCTAAATTCCAGTAAAGGTAACACAAAAGACAGTGTAAACAGGACTTTAGCTTCCTCTCTTTATAGAAAGTTTGCAAAATATCCTCTGCTTGTATTTAAAAAGGAATAAGAGAATCATAAAACTTTGGAAACTTAAAAAAAAGTTTATTCTCAGAAAACAGTTGGCAAAACCAAATGACCCCACGTTTCCTTTTTGTACAAAAATGTTGCCTAAGATGATTTTTTTTCTCTCCAGTAAATTAGACAAATAGACGTTTAAAACCATAAATTTACAGAAAACATTATATTGTCTTTACTGAATGTGGAACCTCACTCATATGTAAGCTATTATACAAGAGGTTCATCAGAAACAAACAAACAAAGAAAAAAAATCAATGTCCTTGTCTAAGATACAGTGGTAACAATATTGAACCCCCCAAATTAGAGATTACTCAAGATAACCACCCCCCTCTCCATATCAATATTAAAGACTGAAGCTGTGGTGTGCTAGCACAGCACTCCATCACAGAACTTGCAGGACCGGACATTGTTTTATTCTTTGAGACACGGTCTTATTTAGTTGGACTCATGCTAGCCTTGAATCTGTGCTCCCTCTGTCTCAGCTAGGTGGGTGGGATTATAGGCCTCTGCTACCAGGTCTAGTTCATACTCTATAATTGTGAGTGGTGGCAAAAACTTACTGAAATAACTAGGCATTTCATGGAAACGTTTGAACAGGAAATGAAACCATTACGTTCTAGTATTTATTATACTCACAGAACTTACCATCACAAGTAGTCATTTAAAAAATTATATTTTTCTGTGACATGAACCCTTCAATGAAGCCATGTGTGATCTGGACAAAAAATCAGTTCAGTCATTTAAAATCTTTTAATCAGTTTATTTTCATTTTTAGGACATCACATTATTAGTGACTTTAAGGAAACACAGAGATGAAGATGTTTAAAAGCTAAGAATAAGGCTTTTTCTTTAAAAACATAAAAAGTCACATAAAATAGCTCTATATCATATGCTAAAACAAAACAAATGATAAAAATCACTAGGATACCTAGGTGTGGTGGCACCTGGAAAACTGAGGCAGAAGGATTGTAAGTTCCAAGCCAGCCTACGCTATACAGTAAAATCTTGATTAAAAAAAAAAAAAAACACTGAGGTATTTATATAATGCTGGGTATATAATCCAAGAGTGTGGGATGGGTTTGATCTTTAGTACCATAAGAAACATTAAATCCCTAATTAAAATCCTTAATCCGTATCTTCTCTGACACTTGTCCCTAAAGACACTTGCTCTAACTCATGAGACACTTCCTTTCATTGCCCAAATTGTTCAATTACATATCAGAGTAGACAGCAAATTTCACTTAGGCTTTGCAGTTTCTAGCATTTTAGGGGAATGGCAAATGCTCAGCCAAGACTGTTTGGCATGTGCATTTTGCCAAACATCTTTCCACAATGAAGCTGCAGTAGGAAGTTGGTGGGTACTGGTGATGGTATATAGAATCTAAGTAAGTAAAATAGAGATTGTGACACAAAAGCAATACTTCATAAGCATCTGTCTGGGCAAGGGAGCTAACATACCTTTTGCTTCATTTTGGGTAAGCCTCTATAACTAAGTCCTGATCTTACTTCATTATGAAAGAAAAAACAAATGTATACTTCTTTTCACAGTATTTAAATGAAAACTGTTCGAACACATGCACAAATTATTGCAATCAAAGATTAAGAGGTAAAAGTAAACACTACTCTATTTAATAGCATCAGGGTAAATGAATAATCCAAATGGAGCAGGTTGGAGCAATAGGTATTAAAAGGCAGTCTTCATGTTCTCCTGTTCCTTGCGGAACTCCTCAAAAACCTTCGTAATCTCTTGGACCTTCTGATGCATTATGCCTATAGAGGAAAGGCATACAATCATCAGTCATCACATGACAGGAACATACCATCACACCCTCCCGTCAACGATAACATATAAAACCTTAAATCTCAATTTTAATAGTTTTAAGTTTTAGAAAATGAGAGAGAGAGAGAGAGAGAGAGAGAGAATCCAACTGTTTGAAAACAATGAAACAATGGGTGAGAATAATCTTTATTTATTCTCTTTAATTTTGGAGCAATAATAGTCTAACTTAAATTTCTGTTTTGCTGGAGAATGAATGTGAAACCTCATTCATATGTAGGCTATTATACAAGAGGCTCATCAGAAACAAACAAACAAACAAAAAAGCAATGGTGACCTTTGTCCTTGTCTAGGATACAGTGGTAACAATATTGAACCCTCCAAATTAGAGATTACTCAAGATAACCACCTCCCTCTCCATGTCAATATTAAAGACTGAAGCTGTGGCGTACTAGCACAGCACTCTACCACAGAACTGCAGGACTGGACATTGTTTTATTCTTTGAGACAAGCTCTTATTTAGTTGGACCTTATTTAGCTGTTTATTTTTACTCGTTAATGCATAAAAGTACAATTCAGTGTTATCAATAAATTGAACACATAAATTGTGGTAGGTCTGAACTACCTGTAAGACACAAGTCTTAGGGAATATTTACATTTCTTGTTTTCTCAGTGATTTATACACATTGGTTGTTCTTAAGTTTGCTTAGGGGCAGTGTACCAAAAAATACCATTAACAGTGACCATATCAAATAGTACTTTTCTGTCATGAAAAATAAACTCTTGAAGGAAGTGTGTTAATCAGAGATTTTTTACAAAATGCACAAATAGAAATGGTCATTCATGTGAACTAAGGAATAAAGAATAGTTGGTACCCCAAAGGAAAGAAAAGATTTGCAAAATGAAATCTAAAGTTTAATCGATCTACTTTATTTCTTCCAGGCAGACAAAACAGTCTTACTATTTACTCAGTTTTTCTTAGAAGCATAATGGCTCCTCTTATCATATAATGTACATTCTGCAAGCTCACACTCTTAAAAATAGGTAATTTAAAGCATGGTTATCTGCTGAAGGGCCAGAACAACAATGAATGAATGATATCTTGACAAAACAAACCTCTTCCTTTTGTTGTAATCACAAACTGCAGGGTGCAGATTTCCCCCTTAAATAACCATTTTAATGTTATGGAAACATAAACAAGCACTGCAAGGAACCATTAACTTCAGACTACAGAGGTCAACATATGCACAATTTACTAATTTGCTGTTTGGAACATATTAAATGCAAAAGAATGCATTTATAACAATCTTAAAAAATTAATAAACTATCAAGAAGCAAAAGTCATTGTTATTAAGAGAGTCTTACTATAAATATTTTGTCGTGTCTTTTAGTTGAATTCTCAGGACTATTTCTGTATTAACGCACTTTAAATGTTTTAGGCCCTTCATTCATTAAATAGTGTATATGGTGCCTACTGTCCAGAATTCTGGTCCCAAGACCATCATCATTAATTGGTTTCTGTCAATATATTTAGTTAACACATCACAATAAAAATAAAATTTTAGTAGCAGTCACTTGTAAGAAAATATACCATGCACACATTTGCATTACTAAAAATGTACAAAAAATAAAAATTCTATTCCAATGAGTTTGAAAGAGAGAAAAGAGGGGTACATAGGAAATTTAGGAGGAAGAAAACAGTAAGGGAAAATGATGTAATTATACTATAATCTCAATATTGAAGAAATAAAAATATACACCATGACATATGAATATTTAGCAGTCATTAGCAGCATAAAAAGATATTTATGTATACAAGTCTGTCAGCTGTCAGTTTTGTGAAAGCTGAGGGTTTGGTTGAGATAGCTCAGCTGGATAAAAACATGCAGGTTTGAGTTCAAGCCCTAACATCCTCATAAATGGTGCTGCAGAAATGGAGACAGATGGATTCTGTGGGCTTGTTGGTCACAGCCAGCCTAAATGACGAGCCCAGGTTCCCAGTGAGAGATTCTCTCTCAAAAAGTAAGGTAAGATGGCTCCTGAGGAATGACACTGAGTTTGACCTCTGGCTACACACACACACACACACACACACACACACACAAACACACACGCACACGACTGTAATATGACAGCAAGCTCTTGCAGTATAAAAGTTATGGGGTTGTACCAGTTTACATTCCCACCAGCAATGGAGGAGGGTTCCCCTTTCTCCACAACCTCTCCAGCATGTGTTATCACTTGAGTTTTTCATCTTGGCTATTCTGATGGGAGTAAGGTGAAATCTCAGGGTCGTTTGATTTGCATTTCCCTAATGGCTAATGAGGTTGAGCATTTCTTTAAGTGTTTCTCTGCCATTTGATGTTCCTCTTTCGAGAATTCTCTGTTTAGCTCCGTTCCCCATTTTTTAATGGGATTACTTGGTTTGTTGCTTTTCGGTTTCTTAATTTTATTTTTCTTTGTAGTTACATTTTGTTAACTCTGTGTCCCAGCTGTATCCCACTCCCTCATTCCCTCCCCAACCCCACACTCCCTCCCAGGTCTCCTCCCTGCCTCTTCCAAGTCCACTGATAGGGGTGGACCTCCTCCCCTTTCATCTGACCCTGTTTTATCAGGTATCTTCAGGGCTGGCTGCAAAGTCCTTCTCTGTGGCCTAACAGGACTGCTCCTCCCCTGGGAGGGGGGGAGTCAAAGAGCCTGCCCTTGAGATCCTGTTAGAAATAGTCCTTGTTCCCCTTACTTTGGAAAACTACTTGGTTACTGAGCTACCACGGGCCACATCTGAGCAGAAGTTCTAGGTTATATCCATAGATGGTCCTTGGTTGAGTGTCAGTCTGTCTCAGAAAAGACCCTGTGCCCGGATATATTTGGTCCTTGTAGAGCTCCTATCCTTTCCATATCATACTAACTCCCCTTCTTTCATATGATTCCCTGCACTCTGCCGAGGGTTTGGTTATGAGTCTTAGTGTCTGCTTTGAAATACTTCTAGGTAGAGTCTTTCAGATGCCTTTTGCGGTAAACTCCTGTCATACATTCAATGCACATCCCATTTGTCTTTCTAAATGAGGATTGATCATCATCTCCCGTGTCCACTTTCCTGATTATTTTCTTTAGGTGTGTAGATTTCATTATGTTTATCATATCTTGTAGGTCTATATAAGCGAGTATATCCCATGTTTGTCTTTTTCCTTCTGGGATACTTCACTCAGAATGATCTTTTCTAGATCCCACCACTTCCTGCAAATTTCATGATTTCCTCCTTTTTGATTGCTGAGTAGTATTCCATTGTGTAAAAATACCACAATTTCTGTATCCATTCCTCCATTGATGGACATCTGGGTTGTTTCCAAGTTCTGGCTATTACAAATAAAGCTGCTACAAACATGGTTGAACAAATGTCCTTGTTGTGTACTTGAGCAAATTTTGGGTATATACCCAAGAGTGGTATAGCTGGGTCTTGAGGTAGCACTACTCCTAATAGTCTGAGAAAGTGCCAGATTGACTTCCAAAGTGGTTGGGAAGGGAATGAGGGAGTGCAATACAGCTGGGACACGGAGTTAACAAAATGTAACTAAAAAGAAAAATAAAATAAAATAAAAAAAGTTATGGGGAAAAGTTTCCTGTTCAACAGAACATTTGGAATAAGAAGTAGAGTGCAGATCCAGAAAAGTTAACAAAAATATAGAGACACTTGGAAAGAATAAAAATGTAGATCAGTTCAGGGAACCAAACATTCAATTAAGCATGTTTCCGGAAAGTGGAACAGAGATAACATAAGCAAAGAAATGAGCAGAAAGCTCATTTAAGAACATAGTCTCAGAAAGAAATGAACTTCTTGACTCATTAATATTAGGTTCAGTAGATAAAACAGATTCACATCAAAGCATATCATCTGAAATGTAAGTATTCTCCCAAAGAACTTAAAATTTTCAATAGAGAGAAAAAAAAGCAAAATGAAGAACTTAAAAAAAAAAGGTTCAGAATCAGACTAGCTCTCAGAGTTAGAAGACAACAGAACTGCTTCTTCAGAAGTCCCAGGAAATTTTAATTCCAAGCTATAACTCAATACCTAATATTATCAGGCAAGTTAGATGGTGGAATATATTTATCTTTTCAGAAATTCACAATATCAAAATATTTAAAAGACATACAAACTTTCAGGAAGTTGCTGGAATATTTGCCATATTGGAAATAAGGATATAAATCAAGGGACTGGAAATAAGAGCCATGAAAGAAATTTGTCAATATGATAACAGTGCAGAAAGGAAGAACTTACCTAAAGAACACACCGAAACAGCAACAATTTCAGAAGGTAAAATAAAGAGGAACTAAAGGGATGATAGCTCAGGGGTAGAGAATTTGCTTAGCATGCATAGGCTCTAGGCTCAATCCCAGGCACTACCACCACCACCACAAACCAAATAAACAGCCCAGAGAAACAACAGTACAATAGCAATTACATGACTATGGAAGATAGCAGTCATGTAAGTTGAACTAGATAATTTAAATTAAAGCACAGATTTAGGTAATGACATCCTGATAAATATACAGAAAACTACACAAAAACATGAATAACATTCAAAAGTAAGCAAAAAATTGTAAAAAGAAAGAAAATATAGTGTATTAGGCTGTGAACAACACCTGAATGATTGCAATTAAAGTAATAATGATCAAAGTAAAATTTATGATATATGTATATGGCAAGTTAGTAGAAAGACATAATATAGAAAGTCGAAGAACTAAATAGTTTGCAACAAATTTATTTTAATTTTAGGTGCGTTTGGCATAACTATGTTTGAATGTTTGCTAATGCAGAGTTTTGACAGTGAAAATAAAAATAATCATATGTGAAAGTTATGGCTGGAGATGATAACTGAGGTCAAACATATTACTGGTTAAAACAGGAAACAGAACAGGAGCCTACCACAGAGGGCTTCTAAAAGACTCTACCCAGCAGGGCATCAAAGCAGATGATGAGACTCATAGCCAAACTTTGGCCAGAGTGCAGGGAATCTTACGAAAGAAGGGAGAGATAGTAAGACCTGGAGGGGACAGGAGCTCCACAAAGAGAGCAACAGAACCAAAAAAAAATTGTGCACAGGGGTCTTTTCTGAGACTGATACTCTAACCAAGGACCATGCATGGAGATAATCTAGAATCCCTGCTCAGATGTAGCCCATGGCAGTTCAGTATCCAAGTGGGTATCCTAGTAAGGGGAAGAGGGACTGTCTCTGAAATGAACTCAGTAGCTGGATCTTTGATCACCTCCCCCCCTCCCCCAGGGGCAAGCAGCCTTGTCAGGCCACAGAGGAGGACAATGCAGCCAGCCCTGATGAGACCTGATAAGCTAGGGTCAGATGGAAGAGGAGGCAGACTTCCCATATCAGTGGATTTGGCGGGGGGCATAGGAGGAGATGAGGAAAGGAAGATGGGATAGAAAGGGAATGAGGGAGGGGGTTACAGTTGGGATACAAAGTTAATAAACAGTAATATAAAAAATAAAAATTTAATAAAAAAGAACAAAATATAAAATACATATGTAGAGAGAGAGAGAGAGAAAGAGAGAGAGAGAGAGAAGGCTTTTTAAAAGAATACTATTAGAAGAAAAAGTAGGGAAGATCCTCGAACTCTTTGGCACAGGAGACAACTTCTTGAACAGAACACCAACAGCACAGGTTCTAAGATCAACAATCAATAAATGGGACCTCATGAAACTGAAAAGCTTCTGTAACGCAAAGGACACTGAACAAAATGACAGCCTACAGACTGGGAAAGGAGCTTTACCAACCCTTATCTGACAGAGGGCTGATATCCAGCATATATAAAGAACTAAAGAAGTTAAACAGGTACACATCAAGTAACCCAATTAAAAAATGTGATACAGAACTAAACAGAGGATTCTCAATAGCAGAATATCGAATGGCAGAGAAACACTTAAAGAAATGTTCAACATCCTTAGTTATCAGGGAGTTGTAAATCAAAACGACCCCGAGATTTCATCTTACACACATCAGAATGGCTAAGATCAAAAACTCAAGAGACAACACATGCTGGAGAGGTTGTGGAGAAAGGGGAACCCTCCTCCACTGCTGGTGGGAATGCAAACTTGTACAACCACTTTGGAAGTCAATCTAACTCTTTCTCAGACAATTAGGAATACTGTTTCCTCAAGATGCAGTTATATCATTCCTAGGAATATACCCAAAATATGCGCAAGTACACAACAAGGACATCTGCTCAACCAGTTTTGTAGGAGCTTTATTTGTATTTGCCAGAACCTGGAAACAACCCAGATGCCCCTCAACGGAGGAATGGATACAGAAATTGTGGTACCTTTACACAGTGGAATACTACTCAGCACTTACAAAAAGGAAATCATGAAATTTGCAGGCAAATGGTGGGATCTGGAAAAGATCATCCTGAGTGAGGTATCCCAAAAGCATAAAGACACACACGGTATATACTCACTTATAAGTGGATATTAGACCCATGAAAAAGGATAAACATAGTAAAATCTATACACCTAATGGAGCTAAGCAAGAAGGAGGATCCTGGATAAGATGATCAACGGTCATTCAGAAAGGCAAATGGGACAGACATCAGAAGAGGGAGAAAATAGGGAACAGGACAGGAGCCTACCACAAAGGGCCTCTTAAAGACCAGCAAGGTATCAAAGCAAATGCTGAGACTCAGCCAAAATTGTCAGAATGCAGGGAATCTTATGAAAGAAGGGGGAGATAGAAAGACCTGGAGGGGACAGGAGCTCCACAAGGAGAGCAACAGAGCCAAAAAATCTGGGCACAAAGGTCTTTTCTGAGATGGATACTCCAACCAAGGACCATGCATGGAGATAACTTAGAACTCCTGCACAGATGTAGCCCATGGCAGCTCAGTGTCCAAGTGGGTTCCCCAGTAAGTGGAACAGGGACCATCTCTGACATGAACTCAGTGGCTTGCTCTTTGATCACCTCCCCCTGATGGGGGAGCAGACTTACCAGTCCACAGAGAAGGACAATGCACCCAGTCCTGATAAAACCTGATAGGCTAGGGTCAGATGGAAGGGGAAGGGGAACCTCCTCATCAGTGAACTTGGGGAGAGGCATGGGAGGAGATGAGTGAGGAAGGGTTGGTTTGGGAGGGGGTGAGGGAAGGGGCTATAGCTGGGACACAAAGTGAATAAACTGTAATTAATAAAAAATTAAATAAATTTAAAAAGAATACCATTATAAGCCCAGTGTGATGGAACACATCTGTAATCCCAGCACTCAGGGAGAGAGTGGTAAGTGGGTCTCTGAATTGAAGGCCAGCCTGGTCTACAAATAGAACCTAGGATAGCCAAGAAAAACAGAAACCCTGTCTAGAAAAAAAATACCATTAGAAGCAAAGAGAGATCTCAAAGTAATATTCTATTTGCCTACCTTAGAAAATAGAAAAAGGACAAAATCAACACAACTCAAGGAAAGGGAGAAAATGATCAAGACAAGAGCTGAGAGCAACAGAAATGCAAAAGAATCACCATAGAAGAAAATCAATGAGCTAAAAAGCTAAGTCTTTGAGAAAAAAGTCAATAAAATTAATAAACTTCAGACAAGAGAGAGAAATTTAAGCACAGGAAATATAAATCACCAATAGCACAAAAGAAACAGGATATCGCACTATAAAACTACAAAACTGTATTTATATCTTAACAGCTTAAAAGAAATGTACCCATTCTATGAAAACCACAAGCTTTTAAAATTTAACCAAGGTTAAAATACACAATCAGAATAGTTTTACAAACAAATGAAAATTTCTCCCTATAAAAATACCCAGGCCCAGATTGTTTCCCTGACAATCTATCAAACATTCAAAGAATTAATACAATTTCCTCACATATCCTAAGAAATAGAAGATAGTGTTAATACCAAAACCAGGCAAAGATAGTACAAAATCAAAAGGGAAAACTACAGACCAATACATCTGCAGAAACTCAAAATATCTCATATATTTAAAAGCTTCTAGCAGAGCATTAGCAAAGTAGATAAAAATAAAAGTAGATTTTTATTCTATATATGTATGGCTGACTCTATTAGAAAAGTATCAATGAGTCTAGTAGTAAAGAAATTAAAGTTAAAAAAGTAACAAGTGATACAGAAAAAGCATTTGATAAAATCTAATATGTACTTCTGATTTAAAAGTATCAGCCCAACACTCAGGAGGCAGAGGCAGGTGCATTTCTGTGAGTTCCAGGCCAGCCTGGTCTACAAAGAGAGTGCAGGACAGCCAAGTCTACACAGAGAAATCATATCTTGAGAAAACAAAAACCAAACCAAACCAAACCAAAACAAAAATCAGCTAGTTAAGAATAAATAAGAATTGTATATGCTTAATGAAGAGAATCCACCAAAACCCTACAGCTAATATTACTAAATTAAGATGAAAGACTGAAGACTTTGCATATATGATCAGAAATGTATAAAACATAAAAGCAACGGATACATAACCTTAGGGCTGTGTGATATAAGAGGAAAGACACAAATATCTACAAAATAAAGACTTCAGGGAAAAAATTCAAGCATACAACAAACTGATTTTTGATAAGGCATGAAAATAAATTCAAGGGCCAAATATGGTGGTTTATGTCTGGAATCCCAGGTTTAAGGAGGCTGAGGCAGGATTGCTGTGAGTTGGAGATCAACTTGGTCTATGGTGTCAGAGACTTTCTTTTAAAAGGAATGAAACTTAGACAACATGATACCTCAGCAGATAAGAGTGCTTGTCACCAAACCTGAGGATCCATGTTCAGTTCCTGGAACTCACATGGTAGAAAGAACGGACTCCTGCAAGTTATCTTCTGTCGTTGACATGTGTGTTGTGGCATGTGTGTACATGTGAACACACACACACACACACACACATATAGAATATAAACAAAAAGCCATGATAAGAAAAGAAAAGAAACTCATCTGTCAATGAATAGCTGTTCCAATAGTGTTGGATCAACTGAATGAATGCAGTTAAAATCAACAAGCAAAAAGCCCTTGATCTAAACCGCAATGGATCACAACTTAAAACATAAAATGTAATAAGATGAAACTTACAGAAAAAAAATGGGTGAAAAATCTTTGGGATACAGATAATAAAAGCAAAAACAAACACTGACAAATTTCCTATCATCAAAATCATACTTTTGTCCTGTGAATTAACTCCCATGAAGAAGATAAACAGATAAGTTATAGATTGGAAAAATCATCTTATAGCTACATACCTGGTAAGGAACTTGTATCTAGAATACATGAAAAATTCTTAAAACGCCAGAGCAAAAATCAATTAGATAAAAAGAAAGATTCATGGAAGAAAGTTCAATAAAGCAGGCAAAAAAAAAAATGTCAGTATCATTAGACATGAGGGAGATGAAAACTGAAAACAATGATATCACTACACAACCATTACAGGGTTAAAATGAAAAGATATATATAACACCATACAGTGGTAAGGACACAGAAACATCATATCACTCATACATTGCTGGTGCTGATGTAAAATGGGACAACACCTCTATAGAAAACTGCAGCCTTTTCTGAATCGGTGGTTGGGCGTGGCAGGGTCCATCTGTAATCCCAGTACTTGGGAGAAGGAAGCAAGAGGATCAGAAATTCACAGCAGTCTCAGCTCAAGGCCAGCCTGAATTCCTTAAGACCCTGTCTCAAAACATGTAAACACGCAACTACCATGGGGACCAACAATTATAGTCTAAGACATTTATCCTAAAGGAATGAAAATTTATATCCACTTAAGTGTTCACAGCAGCTTTCCTCATTTTATCTCCAAATGTCCTAGACAGATTAATAACCAGTTAAATAAACTGCGGTACACCTATACTGGAAAATTACCTACCAATATGAGAGTCAAACTATTGACATATTCAGCAAGTCAACTGAGTCTTTATGGAATTTTGATGCATGGGGAAAAAGTATTCTTCAAGATCACATGCTGTACAATTCTATTTATATAATAAATCACAATGAATTTCTGCAACACAGACTAGATTAGTAGTTCCCAGGAGTTTAGAACTCAGTGGTAAGGCAGGGGAGCAGATGGAAGGAAAATGGGCACCTGATAAAGCTGCATATAATTAACATGTATCCAATTAAAACTGAACAAATCTGTGACAAGATGGGTCAGTGTCAGTACCCTGATCGTGGTGTTATACTACATTTGTGTGTATGTGTTTGCTTCTTTTATTTTTTTTAATTTTTTATTTTACTTTTATTGATTACAGTTTATTCACTTTGTATCCCAGCTGTAGCCCCTCCCAATCTCATCCTCCCTCTTCTTCTCCTATGCCCCTCCCCGAATCCAATGATAAGGGAGGTCCTCCTCCCCTTCCATCTGACCCTAGCCTATCAGTTCTCATCAGGACTGGCTGGGTGCATTGTCTTCCTCTGTGGCCTGGTAAGGCTGCTCCCCCTCAGGGGGAGGTGATCAAAGAGCAAGCCACTGAGCTCATGTCAGAGATGGTCCCTGTTCCTCTTACTGGGGAACCCTCTTGGACACTGAGCTGCCATGGGCTACACCTGTGCAGGGGTTCTAAGTTACCTCCATACATGGCCCTTGTTTAGAGTATCAGTCTCACAAAAGAGCCCTGCGCCCAGATTTTTTGGTTCTGTTGTTCTCCTTGGGGAGCTCCTGTCTCCTCCAGGTCTTTCTATCTCCCCCTTCATTCATAAGATTCTCTGCACTCTGCCCAAAGTTTGGCTATGAGTCTCAACATATGTTTTGATACCCTGCTAGGTAGAGTCTTTCAGAGGCCCTCTGTAATAGGCTCCTGTCCTGTTCCCTGTTTTCTCCCTCTTCCTATGTCCATCCCATTTGCCTTTCTGAATGAAGATTGAGCATCTTACTCAGGGTCCTCTTTCTTGATTAGCTTCCTTAGGTGTACAGATTTATACTACATTTTTGTAAGAAGTTATAACTGAGAAAATAAGGTAAAAATAAGAAGGGTTTCTGTATTATTTCTTACAACTGTGTGTGAATCTTAATTGACCTCAGAAACAATTTTGATAACAAAAAGACCAACACATTTAAATAAGGTATTTTGTTTTTGCTGTTTAAACAGTTTTTCTCCTCTCTCTCTCTGAAGTTGAAGCTGGCCTGGGGAACTCGCTATAAAGTTCAAGCTGAACTAAACTTGTGGCCCTCCTACTTTAGGCTCCGTAGGTACACCACATGTTCAGGTTTTAGCTATTACATAATATATCCTATATATTAGGTTAGGTTACTTTTGACTATAAATTTGAATTTTTTTTAATTTAATATAATTAATATTTCCTTATAATTTAGAAAATGAGAATGAAGAGAAAAAGAGGAGGGGGAAAGGTGGGGGAGGGGAGAGAGATGACATTTTCTGACTAGTCATAGCTACTCTTAAGATATTCAATTTATTAAAATTCAAGTAACAGATGAATATACTTAAGTTTTTGGTCATATATACCTTTCAATAGAAAAGATATTTATAGAAGTACAAAGCTCTCACCTCCACCACGAGAATTTAATCTGGTCTCTTTGTTGATATATTAAAGTGATGACAAGACACTATGCTTGTTATAGCACTGCTCTTTACACACAATTGATTAAAAAAAAATTCGTCTCAATGACGAATTAAAAAATAAAAAAGATTACCAAATGGCAAGGTGTCCTGAATTATTGCAGTCAAGTTAGGTAATCCAGGTAGAATTATTTTTACATTTGTATGTGGTCTTTGCTTGGTTATTTATCAAAATTATCAAAATTTACTCATTATAGAAGTCTCACTAAAAATGTCAGAAAACTAAATCCACAACAAAACCTTGTGAGCCATTTTACCCACTCAGTTTTTATTTCTTTATCACCTCTTACCTCCCCCTTTGTACTTGTTGAAGGCAGGTATAACGTGGACATTTATGCCAGCTACAGAGTAACACAGGGCCATGCCACATAGGTGTTTTGTTTGACATCTAAATAATATCTAAAACAACAATACTTAATCACATAGTACTTTAATTTTCTGCATGCACATGGTGTATGTATACACAACAGAGTGCATGGCATATGCATGTGTGCTGTATGTGCGTGAGTGTGTGCATGTATGCATGCAGAAGACATCAGGTGTCCACTTTTAACTCTTTACCTCATTCTGTTGAGACAGGATCTTTTAATCAGGAGCCAGGCTAGCACCCAGCAAGCCCCAACAATCTTCTTTCTCTGTCCCTTCCCTCTCCAACTCTGTGTTTACATGGAGAACCCAGCTTTTTGAACTTGGGACCCTATGACAGCACAGCAAGCACTCTTACTCACTGAGTCATCTCCCAGCCCCCACACTTGCATTTTCAATGCCTGTGGATGCTACTTTGGTTCTTACAATGTATGTAAGGAAGTTTACATAGGAAGTTTTAAGCAACTTATCAGAGGCCAAAGCTAATGAGGATTTAGTTGAGCCTATATGATAGACTCCTATCTAATAGTGCTTTTTTCTATTAATGTACATCCTTGTCAAATGCTATGAAGTTTTAAAATAAACAGTTATATAATGCATGCATATATTGAAATATCACACTGAACTTCATTGACACTTAATAATGGATAATGTTAATTAAAATAAATTAAATGCTGGGCCAGCAAGATGGCTTGGCAGATAAAGCAACTTGCCACCAAGACTGATGTCATAATTTAGATCCCAAGAGCCCATGTGGTGGAAAGAAAAAAGTTTGACTTCCTCCTACAAGTTGTCCTTTGTATTTGACAGATTCACATTGGAATATGCAGAACCCCACCAAATTAAAAAAGGCAATAAAAATTTAAAAATAAACTAAGCACTGACCTATGTGTGGTGGCACACACTTGTAGTCCCAGCACTTATGAAGCTGAGATAGGAGAAGCACCATGAATTCAAAGGCAGCTTAAGGTACATAGTGAGACCCTGTCTCAAAAGTAAAATAAAATAAGCACTGTGCTGGCTCCATAATGGCATTTGTTGTTCTTAAACACTGATGTACACAAAATGAGGATTGCCTATGTGAATACTTCATGGGATGCTTAACTGAAAAAAAGACATCATTATAGCTCATGTTTGAAGTAGCTATTGAGCATGGCATCCAAAACAGCATTATCATGAGGTTCCAGCATAGTTATTTATTTATTTAGTCACTAGCAAGAGGAAAACTGCTTTGGAGGAAAAAAATACCTTTCTCACAAACAATATAAATTCTGCTATTTGGGAGTGATTTAAATTATATTACATATAATTCATGTGGGGAAGCTCACCAGCTTGAGGAAATTCACTTGGGCACAAAATGTACATAAGTAGGATTAGTGAGAAATCTAATTTTGCAGATGTATTGAGGGTATGTCAAATCTGGATTTACATATAGAAAAAGAAGTTTGGGAAGTCAGCTCTGAGAATGTTAACCATCATACACTATTTCTTAACAGGAACTGAAGATTTGCTTAATTTTAAGTTAGTCCTCTAATCTAAAGTACAGGACGTTCTTTGGAATTAAGGGACAACATCTGTTTTGTTTTTAAAGAATAGCAGAGATGATCAAGTGGATCATTGCAATTGTTGGAAGATACAATTGCAAGAGTTAGTTAAATACAGTTGGTGACTAAGAATATTTAGCACAGAACGTAAAGCAGTCACAGACACGGGAATATGTTTTGGAAATATTATAGCAACCCCTAAGGCCATTTTAGTTATGCTAAGGAGTAACTCTTTCTGCCCTAAATAAAAGTATAAATGTGAGAATCTACAGAATAATTATGCAGTTCTACTCTTTAGGAGTGTGAGATGAATATACATAAAATATCTTTGGTCTTAGAGGCCTGGGACCTTTCATGAAAGAAGTAAAATGCCATGATAATACTGAAGTTTCAAATGATAGCTAGCACATGTTCTTCCCAGAGTCTGCTCCCTTCTTATTGTGCTTTTTGGTCATTATCCATATACACAAGCAATGATTTGGTGGCATATAAAGCAACAGGAAATATGGATCCCTTATCCCACCTTCCTCCTCTGCCAGAATGAACTCCACATACTTAAAACAAATAATAATTTGCCAATTGTGTTACAAGAGTTACTGCAACTTCAGGGACTGTCAACTCAGAAGACAGATGTGACTGCAACACGATCCTCAAGCCAACCTTGAAATAATGCTGTAGTGTTTTACAAAAAGGAAGACAAAAGAATGGACACTTATTTGGATCTGTGGCTACTATCCACTCTCAATTATTTACTTGGGAGAAAAAAAAAACATAATGTCGAACAGTGACTAGGCATCATATTTGAAATCCTTCATGTTCAGGTTCCCCTTAATTTGAGGGCTTCTAACCCCCTTTATTTCTGCCCTATCCCTATGGACTGTGTAGAAGTTAGTGGCAAACCAGGCCACGTTTGTAGATGCTGAAAACTTGATTGGACAATGAATGTAATGTGTCAACATACTTAAAGTGTATGTGATGTTTGTCTTCCAATTTATTTGTACTTGTTCATTTCATTTATTTTTCTTTTGAAATACAAATGATTATTTGGAGTAACTTTACATCCATGGAAAGGGATTTCTCATACACTCAGTGCTCGACCCTCACAAGCACACCCACCCCAGCTACCAACATCCCATACCAGAACAATGCATTCACTGCCACTGATAAACTACCATTACTACCCAAAGTCCATCCTTTACACTGAGGTTCAGTTGCAGCATTGCTCATCCTATGGGTTTTAGCAAAGGTAATAATGATAAGATCCATCATTACAGGACCACAGAAAATATTTTTACTGCTCTGTGTTTACTACTACTTTTTTTCTTTTACTATCTCCACTCTTTTGCCTTTTACAGAATGCCACATATTTGGAATCACACAATATATAGTCTTTTCATTTCAGCTTTTCTCAGTTAATATTTATCAAAATCACTTTTAAAGAAATGATTTTCAGCTAAATATGTGATCTTTTTCATGTAACAGCTGCCATGTTTTATGTTGGAAAATTTTTGTGCCAATATTACAGATATTAAGTCACAAAAACATTTCCCGGAAACCTTTTAAAATAAAGATTTGATTTTATATGAGTTAATGATTTATCTTTAGTAAAATATAATATTTGTATTACTATAATAACACACTCATTCATTTTTCTATCACTGCTGTTTCAATGTGAACAAATGGACTCATTTAATCTTAAAACTTGCAGTCCATAGATCATTTCAGCAGACATGTTCCTCCAATTAACTATTAAAAAGCAACCTAAAACAAAACAAAACAAAAAAAAAACTCTTCTCCTGGACAGCATAAATAAGCCCTGCCATTCTCCACTTCTTTATCACCCCATTTCCTGATATGAATATGAAAGGTAAGGCTTGTTGGGTGGGAATGGCAACAATAATCTTTCACTGTCAGGAATTAACAGGCTTCTCCCATTCTGCAGCAGAGCCCCTATCTCAAATGCAAGCGTCTACAACAGTGGTTCTCAACCTTCCTAATGCTGTGACCATTTAATATACTTTCTCATGTTGTGGTGACTCCCAACCATAAATTATTTTCATTGCTACTTCATAACTGTAATTCTGTTATGTTATAAATTGGAATGCAAGTATTTTTGGAGATATACTTTTGCCAAAGGGGCTGTGACCCACTTGTTGAGAACTACTGCTCTACAACATTCTGCTGCTTCTCTAAGCTCAAGTGACTCTTCAGTGAAAAAGAAATTCTCATTAATCATCACTCTACTGTCATATTCTTGCTACCAATTTTGACTGAGAGCTTTACTAAGACACCTAAAATTTACATTCCATTGAAATATTTTCATATCTTGACAACCCTGTCCTCTACTGTTTTGTACATGATCAAATTTTGTTTTTATAGCCAAGTGTGGTGGTGCATGTCTGTAATTCCAGCACTAAGGGAGGCAGAGGTAGGCAGATCTCTGTGAGTTCGAAGCCAGGCTAGTCTACAAAGCAAGTCCAGGACAGCCAGGGCTACACAGAGAAACCATCTCAAAAACAAAAATAAAAAAACAAAAAAAATTGTTTATATATCTAATAATACCTACATTGTTCAAAAAGCATACTAGAATTAAAAATACTGCTTTGCACATAAGGAAATCTGGATCCTGATCCCAGTTATTCTCTGATTAGTTTTAGCTATGTCTTCTAAAGGCCTCGAGAGACTTAGGTACATGCTAAAAAGAGGTAGTAAGTTGACTTTAGTGTGTGTATTACTTTTCTATTGCCATGACAAAACACTATGACCAAGACAATGTATATATATATATATACACATATATATATATATATATATACATTTAATTTGGGACTTATGGTTGCAAATCTATGACTATCATGGTGGAGAACATGGCAGCAGGCAAGCAGGCATAGCATGGCACTGGAATAGTAGCTGAGACCACACATCACAGTTTACAAGCATGAGGCAGAGAGAGTGAGTTAGCTGGGAATGGCCTGGGCTTTTAAAACCCTAAATCCCATCCCCAGTGACACACCTCCTCCAACAAAGCCACACCTACTCCAATAAGACCACACCTCCTAATTCTTCCCAAACAGTTCCCCCAACTGGGGTCCAAGAATTCAGCCTATGGAGACCATTATCATTCAAACCACCACAGTATGCTTCTCCCTATTTTAACAAATTCATGTGCAAACAGTATAGAACTTAACTTCCTGTCAATGATTCTAAACACAGTTTAGGAAGGAGCAGGGCATTTCTTCCTCTAATACAGGGAAAAGCAGGTAACAATGAATGATAATATTGCTATATTTCTAAAGAGAAAAACACAATCGAGATTCACTCTATTTGTTGTCGATAAATTAGAGAAAGGAATACAGGAAGAAAAAAATGTATTATTTTAAGGCTATGTCTTGAAAAGTTGTAATTGGTTGCTTAACTAAATTTTGTGTTCTTTTTTCCTGATATATCTTCATACAACTACATTTAGTAAAAGTTTATAAAGTGACTTGCCCTATATTTAATGTTTTTACTAGTTCTTTCCGAATTCCTGTTTTGATTATATTAATCCTCTCTCCTCCAATTCATCCCAGACCTTCCTTACACATACAACTTAGTGCCTTTTATTACCATCAAGGCCAATTTGTACTATTCAAATATTCTTGAATGAGTGGCCTTCTAACGGACCACAGTCAACTTTCCAGGAGCTGCACTCTTAGAGAAAAGTAACTTTCCTCTCCCAGTAGCTAAAAACAGCCCAAAGCTCTATGGCTGAGTAGCAATTTGTGTTCCACTCCCCTTCCCGTGTTCTTTTCTGTCTGTTTTTGTTGTTGTTAATATTATTTTGTTTTGTTTTCCTCGAGACAGGGTTTTTATGTGTGGCCTTGGCTGTCCTGGACTCACTTTTGTAGACCAGGCTGGCCTCAAAGTCACAGAGATCTGCCTGCCTCTTCCTCTCCAAGTGCTGGGATTAAAGACATGTACCACCATGCCCTGCTGCCTATTGTTTTTATCTGTAGGAAAGTTCAGAGAAGTGTAAAACTGATATACTTGTATGCCCTTCATCTATATATGAGTTCATTGTTTTGCCATAAGTTCCTCTATATTTTCTAGGAAAATATTTTCTTACACAGTGATGATCATCGCACTCAGGAAAGTAAACGCATTCTATTTAGTCTATATACCATTTAAACTCCTTAATTATTTGAAAAAATGTCTGTTTTAGCTCTTGTAGTATATTTAATCAATGACTTAATCACCATGTCTCTTTTAATCTATGATTATTTCTTTCAGTTTTTATTTTTCATGATTATTTTGAATAGTCCAAAACAATGATATTTCAGGATGTATACACACAGATTATATGATTTTGCTCTTAGTTTCAGGTGAAAATTTTTGATAATAATACTATTTACATAAGTCAAGTATATACTTATCATGCATGTCAAATCATGAGGCATACTAATCACCTTATCCATTATTTGTCAGGTCCAGTTTGATTACTTCATGAAAGTGATGTCTGTCAGATAGCTCTTATAAAGCCTGTCTTCTCTTTTGTAATTATTAATCAATATATGAATGATACATGGAGTGATTTTAGTACATAAATATCTTATTCCTCAGTCATCCTAAACATTATAGCTTTTGCCATTTATCGATGTCCTTGCCTGAATCAGCTACTAAACACAAATGCGAAATTGTAATTTCTCCATTGACTTAAACAACTAAAATGTTGTTTCATGGTATGCAAATTGTGCCTCAATAAGACTATTTTTATAAAGTTAACAGACTAACCTGTAGTCTTTATTTGGTTCATTTCCTGCTACCATATTTTTCTGCCAAGAAATGACTATTAGTTGAAAGATTTTATAAATGAGGCAAGGTATTCAGGATGAACGTAAACATATATTCCATGGAAAACTTGTAATTAGAGTTTACTAAATTTGTCACCTTCTATAATTATTTGTTGGCATAATTCTGCAAAATTTTCCCTCCCCTTCTCATTCCTCACTTTCCTTTAGAAGTATAGTTGTGAGCTTATGAGGTTTTGCCTTTAAAATATTATAATCTATTACTGTTATTATTATTTTTATGTTCAAAGCATCCTAACATAGTAGTGGAAGTCACACAAAGCAATCTTATGTTCTGATAGAGCATCATTAGTATTATAACAATGTTTTCTTTCTTGTACCTCCCCTAGTCCTCCTGTACTCCCCTCCTTCAGCCCTGAGGTCAATGTCCTCCAAGAATCGCTTTCTTATAATGGGATTCTTTGTAGAAACCAAAATCTTGGTGCTAGATATGTATTTCTAAGCCTAAAACAAAGAAATCCAAACCTGAACCATTGAGAAAGTTTACTCATATTTGCATTTTTGTCCACCTAATGAGAACACACTACCAAGAACACTGTGCTCTGGGATGCTGGAGATAGCTCAGTTGCTTAAGCACTTGCTGCCACTAAGCTTCAGGCTCAAAGACTTGGTAAAAAAATAAAAAAGGCAGAGAGGCAGAGAGGCAGAGAGGAAGGTACCCAACATTGACTTGCCTAGTCCCTGTAGGCATGCATACATGTAACAAAAACACACACAAACACATACACATGCATACCCTTACACATAAAACACTCAAAAAAGAATGTTGCATTCAATGGTATCTACAATGAGTTAGTATATTACAAATTGCACTGATTTTTTCATGGGAGAGGGCTTTAGTATTTGTCTTTCTTTCCATTTTGGGATCCAATTATGAGTATATGAAATGTTTATGTTTTACCAAGATCAAAACTGCATACAAACGATAAATTTAAAATGTCTGCTTCTATTTGTACTGGCAAATACTTTACCTCTGATCCAGTCACTGTTTTCATCAATTTCCAGTTACATTTTAGAATTTCTCCAGAGCATGAGATGCACAAACTTTCAGCTGATCTCTGAAATCAGTGTGGTCATAGGGAGCACAATATGTGTTGTACACTTTCATATCTACAACATGATATACAAAACAAACTCCTACCTGAATTCTGACTGATCCAGTAGAGAGACTGCATATGAGCATTCAGAATTTTGGAGATCTGTTGAAGCTGAAAATACATCCAAGCCTTTTAGATTATGATCATTGTAATGTAGTAAACAAACAAACAATTAAAAGGAAGAACACAGAAAAAAGAAAGAAAGAAAGAAAGAAAGAAAGAAAGAAAGAAAGAAAGAAAGAAAGAAAGAAAGAAAGAAAGAAAGAAAGAAACACAGGAAATTGAAAATAGGAAGCAACATTTAATTTTGTTCTGGTAAGTGGTGCACTAACAAAAAACTACATATTAATGGTGCTTTGTCATTTCATACTTACACACTAATTACTTTTATGCATTACTTCAGTCTATTCATTTTGTAACTGTCAGGAATTAGATTCCTATAAATTAAACAACCTGACAGGTACAATATAAAAATAAAGGACATTAAGAGATGCTTCAAAAAAACCAAATTAATATATCACATAAAGTTAAGAATATCAAATCGTCAATCAAATCAGCAATTTTAAAGACAGTGGATTGTTAGGTAGTTCAAATTGGCCAGGAAGTTAACCATGTACCCTAGGCCATTCCTCAGTATCCTGAGTGTTGTGCCAGCATGCATGGCTCCTCAAATTCATTATTTTAAAAATAATAACATTCAATAGTCAAGTACAGGTTGATTACGCCTTACCTAAAATGTTTGGAACAGAATTGTCTCATATTTTCTTTTCAAAATTTTGGAACATTACATTATATATAATGAAATATCCCAGAGATGGGAAACAAGCCTAAACATGGAATTTATATGTTATACATATCTTGTATATATAGCCTGAAGGTGAAGTTATATAATATTTGTATTATACGTGCAGGTTTGTGTGTGTGTGTGGGCTTGCTTGCTCATTTGTTTCTCTTGTGCTACACAAGACTATGACCACTGAGCTACACTCCAAGTCCAGCTATGCCCATGTTTTTTGAGTATGACCCATTTCATGATTGTGAACTTTTCCACTTGTGCATCATTTCAGCTTTAAAATATTTAAAAGATTTTGGAGCATTTATAATTTCAATATTTCAGATTAGGAACACTCAATTTGCAAGTAGGAAAAATCAGCACGTTAATACATACTCAAAGTAATATAAATTGGTCCAAATTTCTGAATGTAAATTTTTATAGCATGTGTCAATAGTTTTAAAATATTTATACTATCATTTTTCTCAGTATATGCTACTTCCAGGAGCCTACCCAAATCTAAATATAACTGGTCATTACAAGGCTACATTAGAATTTGCATCAAATTTGGAAATAATATCTCACTAATAAAAATGTGAAATTCAACACTAGTGAAATATCTGGGCACTACTAAAACACACATTGTCAAAGAATGTTTAAAATTTTCAGAGAAGAACATGAAAACTGAAGGTAAAAAAGAATATAGGTATGTTTCTGATTTTGCTTAAATAGAAGAACATATTTGTGCCAGCACTGTAAAAAGACTAGAAGAAATACATCAATACAGAAGGAAGGAGTTAGTAATTTGATGTTTTAATTTTTTATGGATTTTATAAAAAATATAACTGGAAAACTGAACAGAATATGTTCAATAAAAATGTAAGTATTATGTGGTCTCTCCCATTCACCCCAACACACACACACACACACACACACACACACACACACACACGAGTAATAAAAGATTAAATCCCAGCAGTATGAATACTGGAACACATAGCTTCTACTGTGATTCCATGATATATAGCACACAGTAACAGAGTTTGTGATGATTGTAATATGTAGGAACACTGTCATTAAGTGGGTGTGTTTTTTCCTGCTTTCTGTCCAATGATTTTTTTTTTTTTTGCTATCTGAAAAGAGGGATTATTTCTTTCTTCCTTTATCCTGCTATCACACAATAAGTACCCTTAACTCACTCATCTTAAACATCTCAATTATCCTTACCAGGAAAAATGGAAACAAAAGAATATTTATTAGTAAAACAAATACAAAACTACTTGCTAGACTATTAACTAGTAGAACAAAATAGTCACGGGACAAATTTAGAAAATGAGAAAGATAGGATTTTACTAATTCTGTTCACAACACTTCTCATATTAATTCACTCCAGGTCTAAACATCAGTTCTGCACTATGCCTATCTGCTTGTATTTATCTATGCACTGGAAACCTATCACAACAAACCATTTTTGAATTTTGGAATTACATTCAGAATCTAATAGAAATGTGCTTTGTGGGCTCATGATCATCTTGGGAACGCAGGGCAGATGGTAGCATTGGTAATTCCAGACTAATTTATATTTGTCACTGTTCAATTATATATTGATGCTACGTAGAGAACAGCACTATTATATGGCTGAAAGGGACCCAAGGAGATTATGTGACAAACAAAGTACTAAGAGTTTCTTAACTATAACTGGCCATCTTATCGTAATTAAAAAAGTCGATAATAATATGTATGCACAGAAAGAACTGTCTGCATCCAACTGGACAAAGAGAATAATCACCACTTATGTATATGTTATTAATTCTCATCTACCCAGATCCTAGCCTCACTCCTACTTATAATTAATGAGAGAAAGCACAATGGAAGCTCCTACAATGGGGGATTCCTCTTAGCATTAGTTCCATTGAGTGAGAGTGGGGAAAGAGGACAATAGGAAAAGATAGAGGAAATAAGCTCTTTATAATTAGAGTATAAAAAATGAAAGAGAAACACTCCTTTCTTACTAACAAATTGATTCACAGAATCTCAAATCTGACAGGATCTTCAGCCATACATTTCCATAATAGAATGTATTTGCTTTATGAACTAAGTAGTACTCTGTGAGGCAGTTAGAAACATGATGACAATATTTAACAAAAAGTTTCTATAGGAAAATGCTAAGTCTTAATAGTTAAGTCACTATATTTTAAAGATATAAATTGAAGAGTACCTAAATATGTCTAGCAGAAATACACCCATCTACTCATATTTATTTGAGTATGCAAATAATTATATGTTATGAAAAATTAGTAAGTGGGAAAAGAGTACCAGGATACATTTAATTATGCAGAAAGTAAATCCTGAATAACATTGAAAGACTCACTTATTTTACCCTCTGGGAATAACCACAAAAACCTCACAACTGTAAATATTTACTAAATGTTTACTGTCCCACTAATCATGCCTAAGAGCTTGGTATCTCTAGAGAGCAGATAAGGAGTACTCTGGAAGACAGGCAAATGTGACTAATTAGAAGACCTATAGAGGGGTAATTTCATATGAAATCTTTCAATTTCATATGAAATCTTAACTGTCTAAACCAAAAGAGCAGGGACCATACCTGTTCATCAATGTTAGCAGGACGTGCAAGCGAATTCAGGTAAACAATAATGTCCCTGAGATCTTGAGACATTTTTTTCAGCTCAGCATCGATATGTTCTGCTAATTTGTAACTGCAAAGGTAAATGACAGAAATATTTTCTCACTTTTGTTACTGACATACAAAGATATAATTGTCAACAGGATTTGTCTCAGTTCCCCTACATTCACATTGGTTCCTAGTTTTAATCAATAACATATAGTCTCATGGATTCAATGTTTGTAAACTTATTACCACCAGAACCTAAGAATGTAAAGACAAAGGTTATTTAGCCTCTGGCTAAATTTCTGATGAGTGTTACTGCAAAGGAACCCTTTTGGGGAAACAAAAAACATGCATTGGACATTTGAACAGATAAAAGACCAGTGTTGAACATTATTCAATAAAGGTTGAGATTTCCTCAATGATAGAGAATACATAAAATTTCATAGTAAAACCTTACATGATATAGCAACAAAGGATTTATTTTCCGTTTTTCTTCCTTCCTTCCTTCCTTCCTTCCTTCCTTCCTTCCTTCCTTCCTTCCTTCCTTCCTTCCTTCCTTTCTTTCTTTCTTTCTTTCTTTCTTTCTTTCTTTCTTTCTTTCTTTCTTTCTGTTTGCCTTTTTGGGACAAGGTTTCTCTGTGTAACAGCTCTGGTTGTAACAGCTCTGTGTAACAGCTCTGTGTAACAGCTCTTGTAGACCAGGTTGGCCTCAAAAGCACAGAGAGCCACCTGCCTCTGCCTCCCAAGTGCTGCGATTAGAGGCCAGCACCACCATGCCCAGATAACAAAGGGTATTTTGAGAAATGAGCTTTTCAACAATAAAAGGTAGATATATCTAAGTTTATGACAAATGGATCAATGGCATAAATTCTCAAAACTTCCACTCAAACTGTTTATGAGACACAGATCAGGGAGGAGGGACAGAGAAAGACTGATTGATTTGGTTGAAAGATTTCTCAACTTTATTATCTATAAAATTAAAAGACTCAATTAGATTTCTTGGTAACTATCTTGGTTGGCTAAACAGATGAAAATTCCTGTGAAAGTATTAATGCAATATAAATCTGACCACAAAAGTGCAATTGGAAAGCAATTGGTGTTTCTAATGTTTTATTCCCCAATCTACAGATAGCTTATGCTAAAAATGTGTTTTAAAAACAAAACAAAAATGATAGAGTAAAGTTGAGCATGGTGGCTCATTCCTATAATCACAGCACTTGCAAAGTATAGATAGGAAGGTCAAGCTTGTCAGTCAGCCTTAGCTGTTACACAGTTTCTACTAGATGAGACCTTCTCTTAAAAACAGTGATAAAAATATAGTATATATCAGGCATGGTGGAGCATACCTACAATCCCAGCACTCAAGAGCTGGAGACAGGTATATGGATCTCTATGAGTTCAAGACAGCCTTGTCTACGTAGAGAGTCCTAGGCCAACTTGGTCTATATAGGAAGTCCCAAGCCACCCATGGATACATAGTCAGACCCTTCCTCAAACAAGGAAACAAATGCGTGTGTGTGATTGTGTGTATGTGTGTGCATTTCATAGAAACAATGGCATAGAATAGAGCAAGGAAATAAAAAAAAAAAGAAAAGAGAAAAAAAAGACTGAAATATAGAAGTAGAAATAAAATGGAGGTCAGCACAGATTAGCTGTGCTTATCCACATTTAAAATTCCTACAAAAAAAAAAAAAAAACAACCCCCGTTAACTTGCAAGGCTTACAAAAAAAAAAAAAATAAGTTCAGTGGCAGAGCACTTGCAAACGATCAGCTGGGCACTATGATGTGTGCCTGCATTTCCTGCTACTCACAATGTGAGTGACAGAATCACTTTAACCCAGGAGTTTGACATAAACCTGGGAAAACCAGTAGGAACCTGTCTTAGAAACCAAGAAAGAAAAAAAAACTAAAATATAAAAGACCCATCTCAATTCATTAACAAGCCACTGATAAAATGAGTCCAATTAAGTCTCAATTTAGATTATGTGGTATATTCACACAAAATCTCTTTAGGCTTTCTAAACTGGCCTGATTATCAAATCTCAGGTCCAGGGACAGTTACTATGGAAACGCTGACAATGAACAGATACAAGGTAAAAACTGAACAGTACATAAATAAAACATACCTAGCCAGAAACACTGAAAAAATCATTCCATTTTTGAAAACCATAGTTCATCCTTATATTAACAGTCTGTCTTTTAAATAGTAAGAAATGTATGACTAAAACAACTGTATATTAGGTTTAAGATGTGTCATTATGAGAACAGAAATATTCCACAATGCTGTGATATCACACATAAGCTTTGTATTTCTAATCTAAGAACACATTTGACAAATATAAAAAGTTTATAGTAGACAAACATGAGCTTGATATTAATAAGAGTGAATGAAATGCTATAAAACAAAGCTACCAGAATGATTTATTCATTTCCAAGCATCCATTAAAAATAAACATGGAACAGTCCAACAAGCTGATAAATACCAACTAGAAGAACTTGCCCTTTTCTACCAATATTTATTTTCTGCTTTGTAATTCAATTTCTCCCTCCTCTGCCCAATTCTTCAATCTTTATTTAGTTACTTACATTATCTCATACTCTTTATCTATAAACACATGTAAAGGCCCATTCTGTTCCTTCAAAAACTCCTCTAAAGGAATCAACACATGTTCTAGTTCCTTCTGCTGTGTCAGGATACAATTCAATTCGTGTTCCAGCCTGAATAAAACAAGTCAACAGAAGGGCTGATGAAAGCAATTTTGGGTAACAAATTAAATGTCAATAAACAGCAAGGGAAAGAAAACAGCACAAAAGTATCTTGAATATTTCAGCCAAAGAAGTCAAGGTTCTACCTCTTCTGGTCCAGTTTCACTTTTTCCACTTCGTTATACAAAATGGCAATCTTTAAAAAGAAATAGGAACAAGATGATGTTGATACTCAGAGTTTCTCAATGATTTGAGAACGATATACATTTTCTCAAACATGCCTCTTCCTAATTCAGGAAAATGTTTTTAAGCTACTCTTCAATATTGCCACAGGACACTAACCACAAAACAAAAGTCTATTCTCTTGTTTATCTGAAAATACGTGTGTAATACAGGAAGATTAAGGAGAATGTCTTCCTACCTCATCACCATAATCAATGAATGTATTATTCCAAGCACTGTATTTGTTTTCCTGATGAAGAAATTTTCCTTGTTCTTGTGGGTAAAGATTCCAGTTGTTCTCCACACTATCCAGATGTCCATATGTCATTACAGGAGTTACTATTGAGCTAAAAACATAAACAGATGATCATATTTATTAAAGTATAATCATATTTAAAATAAAAAACACAGGAAGACTAGGGGTGAAAAGCTTTTGGGGAAATTCTCAAATTTGCTTTCCAGCAAAATCAAAATAAGTAAAGATGATTTTTAAACATCCACTTAAATTCTTTGAAAGTTATCCTAAGGAAATAGAGTAAATTAATACTTCTTAAGATGTCTACTAAATCAAAGTATAAACAGTTAAGTCTGGGCCACAATTCACTTCCACTCTTTCTGCTATGTCAGCACAGCATGATGAAAGCTACAGAAATTAGTCATCTTAGTAAAAGTATGCTTCTGAATACTAGTAACAACTGACAGGAATCCCTTACCAACAAGGAACTGTTGTACTGAACTCCAACTCCTCTGCCAATTTATTTAAAGACTAATCTTTGATCTTGTGATCAAGGCAGCTCAGCCACACTGTGACTCTAGCAGGGGTAGTATCAGTGGATCTCAATGGGAAGGTAAAAAGTAATACCTTCTAATTTCCTACTGGGATACTAATGGGGACATATAATGGCAGACTGAAGTTAAATCCTCTCTCAAAAGCAACATCATTTTTTTAAATTAAATATTTAATTTTACATTAATTACATTTTAGTCGCTTGTATCCCAGCTGTAACCCCCTCCCTCATTCCCTGCCAATCCCATTCTTTCTCCCTCATCTCCTCCCAAGCCCCTCTCCAAGTCCACTGACAGGGAAGGTCCTCCTCCCCTTCCATCTGATCCTAGCCTATCAGGTCTCATCAGGACTGGCTGCAGTGTCTTCCTCTGTGGCCTGGCAAGGCAGCTCCTCCCTCAGGGGGGTTGTCAAAAAGCCAGCCACTGAGTTCATGTTAGAGACAGTCCCTCTTCCTCTTACTAGGGAACCCACTTGGATACTGAGTTGCCATGGGTTACATCTGAGCAGGGGTTCTAGTTTATATCCATGAATGTACCTTGGTTGGAGTATCAGTCTCAAAAATTACACCTGAACCCAGATATTCTGGTTCTGTTGTTCTCCTTGTGGAGCTCCTGTGCTCTCTGGGTCTTACTAACTCCCCCTTCTTTCATATGATTCCCTGTACTCTGCCCAAAGTTTGGTTATGAGTCTCAGCATCTGCTTTGATACCCTCCTGGGTAGAGTCTTTCAGAGGCCCTCTGTGGTAGGCTCCTGTCCTGTTTCTTGTTTTCTCTTTCTTCCAATGTTCATCCTGTTTGTCTTTCCAAGTAAGGACTGGTCATCTTACCCAGGATCCTCCTTCTTGTTTAGCTTCTTGAGGTATATGGATTTAGTATGTTTATCCTTTCTTTTAGGTCTAGTATCCACTTATAAGTGAGTATATTCCATGTGTGTCTTTCTGCTGCTGGGATACCTCACTTAGGATGATCTTTTCTAGAGCTCACCATTTGCCTGAAAATTGCATGATTTCCTTGTTTTTAATTGCTTAGTAGTATTCCATTGTATAAATGTACAACAATTTCTGTATCCATTCCTCAGTTGAGGGACATCTGGGTTGTTTCCAGGTTCTGGCTATTACTAATAAAGCTGCTACGAACATGGTTGAACAAATGTCCTTGTTGTGTACTTAAGCATATTTTGGATATATGCTTAGGAGTGGTATAGCTGGATCTTGAGGAAGCACTATTCCTAATTCTCTGAGAAAGCACCAGATTTATTTCCAAAGTGGTTGTATAAGTTTACATTCCCACCAGCAGTAAAGGAGGGTTGCCCTTTCTCCACATCCTCTCCAGCATGTATTGTCACTGACAACTTCCTGAACAGAACACCAACAGTACAGACTCTGAGAGCAACAATCAATAAATGGGACCTCATGAAACTGAAAAGCTCCTGTAAAGCAAAGAACACTGTCGTCAGAACAAAATATCAGCCTACAGACTGGGAAAGGATCTCCATCTACCCTATATCTGACAGAGGGGTAATATACAGAATATATAAAAAACTAAAGAAGTTAAAAAGGAACAAATCAAGTAATCCAATTAAAAAATGAGGTACAGAGCTAAACAAAGAATTCTCTGTAGAGGAATTTAGAATGGCAGAGAAATACTTAAAGAAATGTTCAACGTCCTTAGTCATCAGGAAGATGCAAATCAAAATGACCCTGAGATTTCACCTTACACCCCAAAGCAACATAATTTAATGAGAATGAATTAGGCAGGATTAACTGTTAAACCTCTCCATTTGCTCTGGCATCACAGAGACCCAATAGAGAATCTAACCTCTAAATCTAAACACTCTAAGACAAGTTCAGACTGGTAAGGATTCTCATTTCCTTCGTCCTGGATGTCAACAAGACTTGGTGGAGAGTTTAACCTCCACACTGACTGGTAAAACCAAAAGAGGTGGCTGATCAAAGAAGGCCTATCCTTTTCTCCCATGAACCTTGTATCAGAAAAGTGCAGTAGAAGGCCAAGCTCCCATGTCAATAGAGTATCAATGAGGTCAAATACGGTTGTATGAGGTAGAGTAGTTGACATACTGCAATCCACTGTTACCAAGATCCAAGTAGTTGAAATTTTGCCCATAGCTATATCAATTAAGTATTGAGTCAGCTCATCACTTGCGTCTTCACCTAGAGCTCCTGGCCACATCTGCAAGCTGGGCTCACATTTCTACAAGAGGTAGTGAAGTGGTATGATGCAATGCCCCACTGTCATAGGGAGTGAGTAAGCAGAGCTAAGACTGTTGAACATCCACACCACCCATGTGCACTGAGGCAGTATGACTCAGTGCTCAATTTTGTTGGGGTGCTGAGGGCAAGATACAGTGAGAAGCTAAACATAAAAACACACCCACTCTCTGTACTAAATTTCAACAAAAGACTATCTAATGAAAAGAAAGAAGATATAAATAGGACCCAAACACTCTGAACATAATAGAAAAATGTCCATGACACAATAAAAATCAATATCATATCAAGAACTAGGAAAATCACCACTTGAAAGAGAAAAAGGCTAGCTAGCATCACAGATAAAAACATTAAGAGGTATCAGATTTTGGGAACTGTCTGAAAAGAATTTTGAAGCAGCCACTAAAAATGTCTAAAGAGGGCAATTTTTAATCCTCTTGAAATTAAAACAAAAACCAAAGTAATAGGGATTATAAAAAGGAAGCAGAAAATATACAACCGAAAATAAAATAACTGAAATAACAAGCCACTTGAAAGGCTTGACTCTAGAGTGGAGCGTGCAGAAAACAGTCAATAAATGTAATGGCAGGTAATTAAAATTTACAGAACAATAAAGAAAAAACAGAGGCAAATGAAAAAAAAGGCTCAAGGACATAGGAGAACAATAACAAAGTATATGCAACAGAAGTTCCAGAAAAAAGAATGGGTCTGAAAAATTATGTGAAGAAAAGGTTGCAAACTTCCTTAATTTGGGGAAAGACATAAACATGCAGATTCAAGTTAAACAAATGAAAATAGTATAACTCACAAAGATTCATGGCCAATACAACTGTGTTATATAGGCAACTGTGATAGCCAATACATTATGGAAATGGCCCTACAAATTCTATGGTAAGACACAGAATAATTAGACTTCTGGAAGGTAAAGAAGATTTTTAAAATTGTGGAAGCAATTAGACAGAAAAAAAAGTGCTTCAAAGAAAAGAGCAGTTGAATGATAGCTGGCTTCTCATCTGAAACTGAGAGGTTAGGAAGAAGTCATATACTTTCAAAGAACTGAAAAGAGAAAAAAAAAAGTTCATCATGGCCTTCATATCTTCAGAAATGAAGAGGAAATAAAGATACTTATGCAAGTGAAAAAATAAGGTAAAGCATTTGTAACAAATTTACCCTTGAAGATAAACTCTGCAGAAAGGAAATGAAAAGTCTTGTAAGGTGCATCAAAAAGAGGGGAAAGTATCAGTGTTTCTTAAATTTTATGTGACAGTTGGGATGAAAAACACAACCTTCTGTGGTGTTACGTTCAATGTACATAGAAGAAATACTTGCAATAACAATACTTCCAAGATAAAAATGTAGGAAAATTAATTTATGAGTTTCTCTACTTGACGCAAAATGGTAAAATGTCAATATGAATTTAAGTTATACATGCATAACTTAATATCCACAGCCACCAGTAAAAAACACCATATATACAACAAGGTGAAACTCCGTGAAAATTTCCAGCAATCATGGGAAGATTAAAAACAAGGAGAAATGGAATGCAAATTAAAATCAAACAACCAAAGAGCACAGCCAGGCTTTGATAGTCAATATCTGCTTTACATATAAATGTTCTAACTTTAGCAAATATAAGACAGTGTTTGACATGATTGATATGGTGGTTTTAAAATATCCAACAATATATGGCATAAAAGAAATCACTATAGCCAGGTGTGGTGGTACACGTCTTCAATCCCAACACTCTGGGAAACATAGGCAAGTAGATCTCTGTGAGTTCAGGGCCAGCCTGGTGTACAAAGTGAGACCAGGACAGCCAGGGCTACACAGAGAAACCCTGTCTTGAAAAACTGCCCCCCAAAATTTAAAAAGCAGAAAAAAAGAAAATCATTCCAAGGATATGGATAGGTTAAAGGTAAAAGAACTGAAGATGTAGAACTAGTTTTCGTATTTTTTAAAGAAAAGATGATGTTCTTATCGAATAGGATAGATTACAGAATAACAAAAATTACCATATTCAGAATAAAGGGGAACTACAGAATAGTAAAGAAATCAAGGATCAAGGAGAGCTACCAATCTAAATGTATATGCAACCTAACAATAAAGCCTCAAGATACATGAGAAAAAGATAAATATAATACAGATCATGAAAACAGAAGACAGAACTATTTAGGGGACAGGAAGGGACCACTAACAAGAAATGAATGTGGGAAGCAGGGAAGAGGAGCAGGCTGGCCAATAAAAGCAAATTATAATGATATATATGTATGGAAATGTCATAGTTATGCCCATTTCTTTGTGCAGTAATAAAGAGTAAATAAAAATAACTACAAATATCACTCCAAATTTATCAATAGAAAAACTGATAAAGCTAAAGAGACAAAAATAAGACAAATATGTAATTATTTGGTTGAGAACTTCAAAAAGCTACAATCCACAATGGAAGGAATTAGACTGAAATATGGCAAAACTCCAAAATCTGAAAATACAGTAACAGAATCTAAGAGACATATATAGAACATTATACTGAATAAAAGAAAACAGAATATTTAGGTTTCCATGGAACATTTTGTAAGATGGACCATTCCTTACATACAGGAAAAAAGACTGAATAAATATAAAATAGCTAAAATCATAGGGAACACAACTAATTTAAAAAAAAAAAAAGAAGAAAATCTTGAAACACTTGGAAATTAGACAACATGCTTCCAAATAATCCATTGCTCAAAGTGAAATCAGAGCATAATGAAAGACGTGGGCTGCGGGAAAAGCAGTGCAGAGGCTATTTATAGCACTAAAGGCTGCTGTGAGAGGAAAATGCCTCAAAGATCATTCATTAGGAAAGTAGCAAAAGAAAATGAACCCAATATAATCAGGAGAAAAGAATTAACAGTGGATAACAATGAACCTGAAAACAGGAACGTTTTACAGAATAATCAATGAAGCAAAAGCTGGTTCTTTATAAAAACATCAATAAAATTCATATAAAAAAAAGACGCCGGCCACAAATGTCAGAAATGAAACAAAAATATCTCTCCAATATAAAAAAAGACTATGGGGGGCCATAAACAAGTTTATGCTCATGAATTTTGGACCTTTTCCTTTAAAATAACACGCTGCTGAAGCTCCTGAAAGATGAGCTGGACAGGTTGACTAGTTCTGGATCCATTAAATAGGTTTATTTTTAATTTAAAGGATTCTGCATGAGATTTATCTAGGTGTAGAAGTTTTCATTAAAGAAATATTTAATGAATCAGTACCAATTTTACAATTTCTTTGAGAAAACAGGAGTAAGAATGCCTCCCAGAGAATTTTATAAGTTGTAAAATTGGTACTGATTGATTAAATGTTATTGTGTTATCAAAACATAAGAATATGTATCCACATGCATACATAAAAAATGTATATAAAAATACAAAACTATTATCAAATATATATCATTACATCATAGCCAGCCAGAATGGAGGGTATAAAGAGTAGAGGTAGTAGATGATGACTACAAGGACAGCAGTTGTGACAACATGCATGAGGTCTGTGCAACCTCAAGCTAGTCAAACCCCAATATGGAAAAGGTAGGTAGCCATGACGTCCTACACTTAGCCAAACTGCTGAGAAAGGGACAGTAAGTTTTCATCAAGAGTATAGCTAGAGAGGAAGTCCACACATCCAATAATATACGGTTAGGACAAATCTTGATGGGTGTATCAAACAAGAAAGGACAACACAAACTTGAGCCAGTAGGATTGGGGTAGATCTGGGAGGAGTTGAAAAAGAGGATGAATGTGATCAAAGCACATTGTATTAAATTCTTGAAGATACAAGGAATAATTAAATACGTACATCATTAGATATTAAAATGCAAACTATCATAAGATCACATCTGTAAGAAAGATAATAAAAGGTATCATATTGCCCCTACCAAGCAAGTAAACATGGACAATCTGGGTAACTCACACACTACTGTAAGGTACTCATAGCCACTCTAAGAAAGTGTTTGGCACCTAAAAATATTAAATACAAAAATATCACACTGACATGCACCTATATTCCAGGATATTTACCCCAGATACATAGGACTTAGTGTCATCAAAGCACATGTACACACATGTTCATTCCATAGCCCCAATCTGGAAACAGTCTGATGCCTATCAACATTCTATTCTTTTTTTTATTTTTTAAAATTTATTTAATTTTTTTATGTGTATTATTGTGAAGGTGTCAGGTTCCTTGGAATTGGTAGTACAGACAGTTGTCAGCTGTCATGTGGGTGCTGGGAATTGAACCAGGTCCTTTAGAAGAGCAGACAGTGCTCTTAACCACTGAGCCATCTCTCCAGCCCTAACACTTCTATTCTTAAAGAAACCACATCACACCCAGAATGGAATACTTCTCAGAAAAGAGAGAGAGAGAGAGAGAGAGAGAGAAAGAACAACAAACTTTCTGGTGGAACTTGAAGAAGTATGCTAAATGAAAACAAAAGGGCTGGAGAGATGGCTCAGAGTTTAAGAACACTCACTGTTCTTCCAAAGGTCTTGAGTTCAATTCCCAGCAACCACATGGTGGCTCAAAACCATCTATAGTAAGATCTGGTGTGAATGCAGAATGTTGTATGAATAATAAATAAATCTAAAAAAAAAAAAAGAAAACAAAAGCCAAATTCTTAAAGGACACAAATGTCATGGTTCATCTGTATAGCATTTTTAAAGTATTGTGAATATGGAAATGAAAAACAGATTAATTAGTGCCCAGAAAAGAAGAAATGTGCTCATCAAAGGGCACCAAGAGGAACCCTTGTGGTGACAGAACTGTTCTATGAGTTTTTAAAAGAATATTTTTAATATTTGCTTTTATTTTTATGTGTACTTGTGTGCAGGTGTCCATGGAGATCAGAAGAGGGTGTTGGAACCCCTGCAGCTGGAGTTCTAGGCAATTCTGAGCAGCTTGATATAGGTGCTAATGTCCAAACTCCAGTCCTGTGGAATAACAGCTACTGCTCTGTTGAGCACTCTTTCTCTTGAGCTCACTCCACTGAGCTTTCTCTTGACTGAATCACTGTCAATATGTTTTTAAAATGATTTTTTTGTTTTTTCTTTATTAATTACACTTTATTCACTTTGTATCCCCCCTGTGGTTCCCTCTCTCCTCCCGCCCCAATCCCTCCCTTCCTCCGCCCTCTGCATGCAGGCCCCTCCCCAAGTCCTCTGATAGGGGAGGTCTTCTTTTCCTTCCTTCTGATCCTAGTCAATTAGGTCTCATCAGGAGTGGCTGCATTGTCTTCTTCTGTGGCCTGGTAATGCTGCTTCCCCCTCAGGGGGAGGTAATTAAAGAGCAGGCCAATCAGTTCATGTCAGAGGCAGTCCCTGGTCCTATTACAATGGAACCCACTTGGATACTGAACTGCCATGGGCTACATCTGTGCAGGGGTCTTAGGTTATCTCCATGCATAGTCCTTGGTTGGAATAGCAGTCTCAGGAAAGACCCCTGTGCTCAGATTTTTTGGTTCTGTTGCTCTCCTTGTGGAGTTCCTGTCCTCTCCAGATTATACTGTTTCCCGCTTCTCTCATAAGATTCCCTGCACTCTGCCCAAAGGTTGCCCGTAAGTCTCAGCATCTACATTGATAGTCTGCAGGGCAGAGCTTTTCAGAGGTCCTCTGTGTCAGGCTCCTGACTTGCTCCCTCTTTTCTCCTTCTTCTGATGTCAGCCTCTTTGCTTTTCTGGATAAGAACTGAGCATTTTAGCAAGAGTCCTATTTATTTTTATTTAATGGGCATTAGTGTTTTAACTACATGTGTATCTGTGTGAGGGTGTCAGATCCTCTGGAACTGGAGTTACAGACAGTTGCAAGCTGCTATGTGGGTGCTGGGAATTGAACCCAAGTCCTCTGGAAGAGCAGCCAATGCTCTTCACCACTGAGCCATTTCTCCAGCCAAATGGTAATATTCTAGCTGGTTCTAACCTATAGTAATGAAAGATTCTGTCATCCATTAAAGGATTACCTTATCTCTATGTTTTCTAGTCTTCTATTAAACAGGACCCCAAATAGTGTTTATTTCATAGCATAATTGTGAGTGTTAAATGATATGATGTTTTTAAGGTATTACCATCTTGCTAAACATAAAAACTGCACATAAATTACAGCTGTTAGTAGTACTGTATGTAGTAGTAGACTGTATCACAACAGTATGAAGCCTGTTGACTGTTTGCTTTCCAGAGCAACAGTAAAAAAAAAAAAAAAAAAAAAAAAAAAAAAAAAACAACCTTTCCTTGTTCCCACAACTGATTTACAAAATACCAGTCTAAAGCTACCTATGCAATTATGTCTTTAAAGTGATCAAACCAAACACAAAGTGCCAAATAGACAAGCTTACTTTACACTCATGGTAACAGGTAGAGAAGCCACACTGACTAAGCCAGCATTATCAACCCAAGGTGATGCCGCAGTTTTGACATACAGATTGAAGCCACTTGTCATTGTGGTAGTGGTATTGGTGGTAACCGTGGTACTTGTAGATGTTGAGGTTGTAGCTAGAAAACAAAATAGATAGTGTTGAGAAGATTTTACAGTGTTAGTAAAAAACGCCTCAGTCATTCGACATTTTCTTTAAAAAAAATTTGTTAGTGAGAATTTGAAATCAAAGCCATGGATTTAAACCCAATATTATTGCAATATGAAGTGATATACTGCACATCAGGCATCTAAATTAACCTTCATGCTGAAAATTAAAACTCCTGGAGAGATTCATTAAAATATAAAACATAACTTAACAAGCTCTATAATCGTTTAGGGAATTCTATCAGTTTTCAAAACTCTTCCCATAAATATGGGAACTTCAGACCCAGATGACCTCCTTGCTCTAAGTTCTACTAAACTTTCAATGTAAAAATACATTGCAATGTACACAAAACCTTGTACATATTTTGCATAAGAACATGACTATACTTGAGAAAGTAGTTCCTACAAAAGAAATAAATCAACAGACTGGCATGCTCTAAATCTTAATGTGTCTTGTGAAAGTGCCCTACCAAAGTGATGCTGAAGAAAGTATATTCTTGTCAATAGGAAAAAAGTGGCTATTTCTGTACTTCTTAGCTAACACTGGGCATGCCTTTTTTACAACCTGCAAGCGAAAGCCTCTTAAACATTTTGCTTACATTCCTGACCACCTTTATAACTCTTTTGTTGTTATATTCTTTCTACAATGCCTTGCTGTTTTATAGATTAAATATGAATAGACTTCACAGCTTAAGTCCTATGTTTTCTATGTTTGTTTCTGATATCTACTCTTACTTTTCATAACTTCAAGGCCACTATTGATCCTTACTATATGCCAAGCGTATAAAGAAAAATACAAGAAAATTGTGGCTGGTGGAGACTGGGAATATATAATAAATATATTATTTTCTTCTTCTTGATCCTCTGTAGTTTCAAACATTCTTGCAATTAAGTGGTTCTTATGCAACATGAATTTTGTAATACAAATTTTTCTTGTACACAATGGTTTATGTTAGCGTAGCTTTCCCAATTAGCAATATGTTTAAGGTAATGGTTGTACAACATAACCACAGAAATCATGGTGCCTGCTAAATAGACTGCCTAGTCTAAGAAAGCTTCTTCTACTCCATTCCTGTTCAGGGAAGATTCAGGCACTCCTTTATTCCGGGTAACTTTGTCTATTGATCCTGGTTCATAGTACAGCTGTCCAGCAACAAGTATGTGAAGTCCAGGAAGCTGCCCCATTTGCCACTGGCTTATGAGAGGACCCGACATAAAAAGCTCTATCTAGACAGGGTAGATCAGAATCTGATTCTCAAACATTGAGTGACATGGAAGAAGTAATACCTGTCAGCATAAATGTAAAGGAATCTCCAGTCTTATTCAAATGCTATGATTCTGTCTTTGTAACCTTTTTCTGTCTGGTATTTTTATTTATTTTCCATATTATTTTTAAAGGTGTAAACTAGTTCTGGCATATTTGAGTAGAAATAATATTTCAGTTAGTACCAGAAGAAGCAATGAATCTCAGAGTTCTAGAAGATAAAATACAAAGAGCATAAACTGGGGCGTGTGCATAAGAATGCACTATAGCAAGGTTCCAACACTTATCTTTTTTGGATTAGTCACAAACACAATAAGGATTTCTTCCATTCAGGTGTACTTGGAAAGCTTCCCTTCTTATTCTTATATTTATGGTTGTGAGCCTAGCCTTTAATGGCTGAGCCATCTCTCCACCCCCTTTCTTCTTCTTAATAGTTATTTCAAACACCATATTGTTAATGAAGTAGATGCTAAATGCATCATTTTAAACCATATTTAATGTGGTGGCTTCAGTGAGATTACCCTCCATAGACTCCTATATAACTGAATACTTGGTTCTCAGTTGGTGGAATAGTTTGAGAAGAATTAGGAGGTGTGCCCTAGTTGGAGGAAGTGTGTCCCTGGGAGTGGATTTTGAGGTTTCAAAAGCCAATACCATTCTCAGTTAGCTCTCTTTCTCTGTCTTGTGGTTGTGGGTCAGATGTAAGCTCTCAGCTACTGCTCCAGTGCTGTGCCTGCTATTATCATGCTCCCTGACATGATGGTCATGGACTCTCACCTTCTGAAACTGTAATCAAACCCCTACAGACTCTTTTTTTCTAGAGGCTGCCTTGGGCATAATGTCTTGCCACAGTGATTTAAAGGTAACTAAGACATTAACCATGATAATAATAATAAAAAAATAAAGCCTCACAGCTAAAGCCATGATAATGAGCTTTATGCAAAGCTACTACTGACATCAACAGTCATAGATGAATTAAAGCATAGTGATTAAAGATTCAGGAAATCTATAGCTTCTCTTGAGAAATGGAGTTAAGTGGGCTCATGGGAAAGAAGAGTGATTTCTTTCAAATCAGTAAAACTTACATGCAAGTCCCTGGGAAGCCATGTAGGCAGGAAAGTGTGACATTCCAGAGAACATCATAGTCCTTGAAGTGTCAGTGATGACCACGGCAGTAGATGCTGGAAGCAACCTAAGAACAGAGTAATAAGTAAAATGCAGTGACTGAAAATAATTCTCCAAAAAGAAAACACCAGTACAAGATTCACTTACACAGGGGAACAAAAACAAAGAATGGAAAAGCAAGTACTACAAATGAAATATCTTATATTAAAAGAAATAGTAAAAGCCTTATTTTTAAAATGCTCTTCAGTACTGCCTGCTCAGAGCCTCCTAGCGACCTCAGTTGAAACAGTAAACAGATGAGAAGCATCCTTTCCCCGGAAGGTCAGCATAAGAACTCCTGTGAAACTATCTGAAACTGGTAAACATGGTTTTTAAAGACTGTAAAGTGCTGGAAATTATTCTAAGGGTATACAGTGAATGAAAGAACATTTCTTCAAGAACATCTGTTAGAAGTCAGTGATCTAACACTGATGGTCTACATATGGCATACGAGCCATAACTCACTGTCTTCTTCCCATCCTTTTCCTTGACTTTGTAAAAGTAACACTCCAGATAAGAATGGCTTAGAAGACTGGATGCCCTCTGGCCTTGGCCCTCAATCAAAGGAGACAAGCTTTCCATGAGAAGGCAAGCAGCCGGGATTCTCATCACCACCAACACGGATATGAAGGGCAAGATTCCTGGTGAGTAAAGCCAAAGCTTCTGGGACATGTTTCTTTTAGCCAGTTCCCATGCCTAGGACAGACACACCCTGACACAAAGAGCAGAGAAAAGTAGAGATCCAATCACTCCACTCTGATTCCCTTGCCTAAGCTTATTTGCAGCTCTAAGTTCCCCATGCGAAGAGGCCATCAAGATGAGTGGTTGTTATCACTGCCCGGCACCCAATGTACTGCCTCAAATAAAGATTTTTGCCCCAGAGATAACAGCTGCTCCTAAGAACAGGGAGCTCCCAAACTCCCCCACAAAGAAGTGACTTTATGTGAAACAGAAGATAAAGCAGTTTCAACTGAAGGATTCTCTCTTAGAAGCTGAATATTTGGTCGTCAAGAATTAAAAGTTGACACATAGCTTTATGACAGCAAGAAGTCAGGCTCCCAGTGTTCTAGTCTACCAGAGATATCAAGGAAGAGTTAAGTATGCTATACCATGAAACTATGATTATTTAAAGATTATTTAAATAGTTGGGAAATATTTAACTCTGCTATACCATGAAAAAATATCTTGGAACTAGTAAGCTAAATGAAGAAAAAAAAAGACACAAAAGGCAAAGTGTTACATGATTTCAATTATATGAAATGTCCAGAATAGGCAAAACCATAGACAAAAAGTTTATTAGTGGTTTCTAGGGGCTGCAGGATGGAGGGGGAGAGGGTTTAATGGAGGGTGACTGCTAACTGGCTACAGGGTTTCTTTTAGGGGTAATGAAAATGTTCTCAAGTTACATGCTGTTGATAGTTATGTACTCTGTAGCTATATTAAAAACCAGTGAATTGTACAATTTTAAAGAGTGAATTGCAAGATGTGAATTATATGTCAATTATACTGTTATTAAAATACACATTATCATCTCAGGAGAAGAAAAAAAAAACAGCATTTGACAAAAATGCACTGCCTTTTCATGATAAAAACACTTAACGAACCAGAAAGAGAAGGGAACATTTTCAACTCTTCTAATGATTTTTTTTAATAACATGAAATAGCAAGACTATTTATTCTGCCATATGTTGTAAATATTCTCCCACCCCAGTTTGTCAATGGCCTTTAATTTTGTTACTATTCTAGAAGTGGCCAAATCTTTCTATCCTTTTTTTCTTCCTTTATGGTCTAGTCTAGGTCTCCATATCACATTTACAAAGTCTTTCCGTCTTAAACATAAGAAAAAGTGTTCAATCTTATTTTCAAAAGAAAACTACAAATTATCCTTACATTGAGAGCAATTTCACATAACAGATGACAAGAACTCAAAAACTACTAACACACTCAATAAAGGACATCAAGAAAAAATAAAACACACAGCCCTATGAATTTCTAATGAGAATGTAAAATGGCGTTGTTTCTGTGGAAAATAGATGGTCAATGTTATAAATATTAAAGTGCATCTATTATTTGTGATAGAAATGCTTCTAAAAATTTATCCATAAAGAATGCACTTTACGTCACAGAACTACCTACAAGCGACCAACCGTACACTTAAAGTGCTGATGTTTTTTGTTTGTTGGGCTTTTTGTTGTTGTTTTTGCTTTGTTTTATTTTGGTTTTTGATTCTTTTGAGAAAGGGTTTCTCTGTGTAGTCCTGGCTGCCCTGGACTCGCTTTGTAGACCAGGCTGGTCTCAAACTCACAGAGATCCTCTGAGCGCGAGGATCACAGGCATGTGGCATCACTGCCCAGACTATTTATTTTTTTTAGTGTATATTTTATCACAATAAACATGTAAGATGTTAATGTGTACTTGTGAAGTGTCACATAAGATGATATCCAGGGCCTGAAAGGTGTTTAAGCTGGTGAAAATGGTTGCCATTCTGGCCACCAAGCCTAAGACCTGAGATCCGTATCCAGGTTCCACATGATGGGGTGAGGCACTTGATGGAAGAACAGAATGGACTCCCCTAAGTTGTCCTCTTTTCTCCTCCACAGAGGTGCCACAGCACACAAAAATACATGAGCAATAAATAAATGTAATAAAATGACATGCACTACATTACTACTTGTATTGGCAAAACAGAAAACTAATATATCAATCACCAAGGGAGTGGATGTACACATTTTTAGTATGTCCAGATCATGGAATACTATGATGATATTAAAAAGATACTAAAGAATCTCTCAATGATGTCAAATGAACTCAAAATGGTTTAAATAAGTATACTATAACATTTACAAGTTGAAAAGGTGCACACTAGTATACAAAACATATTATCTACGTCTAAAAACAGAAGGAAGGCTGAAGCTGCTGGTACATCTCAGTGCCACAAGATGATACAAGCCTGACAACCTGAGTTCTGACCCTCGGAACCCATTTAAAGGCAGAAGGAGAGAATGGACTCAAGAAATGTTCTCTAAACTTCATGTAAGCCATGACATGTGTGCTAACCCCATCTCTCTCTCTCTCTCCCTCCCTTCCTCAGTCCCCCCCCTCTCTCTCACACACACACACAAATAACAACTATCATAATCATAATTTCTAAAGGTGGAAGTCTAAGAACACAGGGGTTTTCTTTGTCACTGGAAGTCTCTGGAAGGAAGAACACTGTGACAGTGGTTAGCTGGGTATAGAAAACAAAGACAGCTGCAGTGCACAAGGGTATGGTACATATATTTGTAGTATTTATAGCTTTATTTTTATACTGTTTGCCTGTATTATTTACAAATTAGAAATAAGTACATGTTCTTACAGCCAGTATGGGAAATATTACTTACACAGTTTCAAATTCACCTACACCTTTAAAATATTTATGTACTCTATTTTCTATCTTTAATTCATGCAGTATTTCTTATGATTAATATTTTAAGCAAACAACAGTTAGCCAGCTATTACAATTCATTTATTCATTATTTCACTCTCTTCCCCTATGGATTTGAAATGCTACCTTCATACACATGGGTTTATTTCTATGCCTTAAAATATTTCACCAATTGTTTTTCTTCCTCTGCCTGTTATATAATACAAGCTCAATTATTATTGCCTTAGAATTATTTATTTTCACATTATATACGATTTAAACTTATAGAAAGATCACCAACTTATGCATATTTTCCCAAAAGCACTCTACCATTTCTTGACTAAGAAAACATCAAGGATGGCAGGTCTCATGCATTTATTCTTCCATTTGAATTTTAGAATCTTTTCAAGTTTTATGCTCCTTTCCTTCTTCCCAAAGAACAACCATCACTTCACCAGAATTGCATTAGATTTATAAATTAATTTAGTAGTAAATTTCTTTTGATATTATCAAGTCTGTGAATACAGTGGTCCTGTTCATTCTTAGATGTAGCTTTTATATGTCTCACTAAGTTTGTAGTTTTTTCAAAAGTTTATTTCTGGGTATTTCATAATTTTGGCTGAAATTGTAAATGGGCCTTTTCTCAGCTATATTTCCCAACAACTATTGCCTAAACATGGTGAAGCTATTGATTTTTATATTATCTATTTTGTAAATGGCTGTATTACTGAAACTACTTCACTCGCTCTAATTAAATTTCTTCTTGATTTATGCCCATATTTTTAAAATCCTAATCATTTATCTCCAATACAGGCATCATTTCAGTGCCTGTCCTTAAATCACATACCAAAAGATTACTAAGAAAGCAAATACCACTTAATATGACTTACTTTTAAGTTAAATGAATCTTACTCTAAAATAGAAAAGGGTTTAAGACACAAAACCTTCTTTTCTCTAATTATAACTACAGTAAGATTTCTTAACTTGACACTATTGATATTTTGGGTCTGATTATATTTTGTTAAGGAAGACTGTCCTGTAAAACACAGGACATTTATTGAACTCTACTCAATACATGCCACTCCTGGGTATATAATCAAAGGACTTTATGTCCTACCTACAAGTCACCTACACATCCATGTTCACTGCTGCATCAGTCACAAGCTAGGAAACTGAATTAATTTGTATATCCATTGTCTTAGCTAGGGTTTCCATTTCTGTGAAGAGACACCATGCCCACAACATCTCTTATAGAGGAAGACACTTAATTGGGGCTGGCGTACATTTCAGAGGTTTAGTCCATTGTCATGGCTGGAGGCATGATGGCATGCAGGCAGACAAGGTGCTGGAGAAGCAGCTGAGAGTTCTACATCTGGATCAGTAAGACATCAAGAAGAGAAAATGAAACTGGTCCTGCTTGTGCATCTGACACCTCAAAGCCTTACCCCAGAGACATACTTCCTCCAATAAGGCCACATCTACTCCAGCAATGTAGCACTTCCTAATACTGCCACTCCCTGTGAGGCTATGGGGGCCATTTTAATTTAAACCACCACATCCATCAACTGATAAATGAACAATGGAAATGCAGTATACACAATGGAATATGACTTAGATATAAAAAGTAAACATTTTCAGAGAAATGGATAGTACTGGAAAAAATTATACTGAGTGATGTCATCCAGGCCCAGAAGGACAAATGTTACATGTTCTCTCTTATATGTGCATCAGAGTTCTGCATTGTTTCGTGTTGAACTCAGGAAATTATAAAGCAACCAATTGCAAGGGATACATTAATGAAGAAGGGAAAGTATAATACAAGCAAAATACAAGTAAAGACGGAATACTGAGTGGAAAGGCTCAAATGGGGAAAATTGAAGAGAACATGGGGAAAACAAGGGAGCAGTGGGAGGGTTAACCAAAATGAAGGGTGAATGGAAAAGTTATATGGAATCCTACTATCATGCATCCCAATTAAAATGTAATAGGGATAATAGAATACATGTCATATGTAAGAAGATGCAGAGATACTGAAGATTAAAGGTTTAAGAATTAATGGGACTTAAGGATATTTGGGAAGAGGGGATAGGAAGCTAGCTGATCAAACTAAGAAGACTTATGGAAATCTAACAGTTTGTTAATTATTTACAAAATAGAATTTTTTTTTGAAAAAATAGTTTGAAGGGTTGGCTCTACCAACCCTTGTAATAGTTGGCACTCTGGACTTGGGGAGAAAAAAGGAGTTTGAACGGTGGTAGCATAAAGGGGTGAACAATGCTGCTCCCAGAAGACACAAGTTACCAAACAAAAATCTCAGTGTCAGGAAGGCCGTTGTTCTTGGCTGCCCACCATAACTACTGCTGAAGACACCATACACTTTGGTTGAAGGACATAAGGAAATCCATCTCAAGCTGACCAAGAAACTTCCTCCTTGCTGGGTAGCTTTCATAGTACCAGAAAGTGCTACTTATACTAGAAGAGGAAAAAATATCAGTGGCCTTACCCAGCACTGGACTCTGAATCCTCAATACCAACCTCTGAAGCAAGACATGCTCAGTGTGCAATAGTGGTATGACATATGGGGGTAGCTCACCACTTTCTGATTAGATTTGATGTTTGTCCCATAGAGGAAATTCATGTCTGGTACTCTACACCTAGTCAAAAGCCCATGTCTTAAGAAGTCGTAAGTTCAAGTGGAGGTACCTAATATTGTTATGCTCTTAAGTGGTCATGTCAGAGATAGCTCCTGTCCCCTTTACTAGGGAACCCACTTGGAGACTGAGCAAGAGGTTCTAGAACTCCATGCATGGTCTCTGGTTGAAGTATTGAGGGGCCTGCTGGGTCCAGGTTTTTTGGCTCTGTTGGTCTCTTTGTGCAGTTCCTGTGCCCTCCAGGTCTTTCTATCTCCCTCTTCTTCCATAAGGTTTCCTGTACTCTGCCCAAAGTTTGGCTATGAGTCTCATTATCACCTTCCATACCCTGAGGGGTAGAGTCTTTCATAGGCCCCCTGTGGAAAGCTCCTGTCCTGTTCCTTGTCTTCTACTACTTCTGATGTCTATCCTGTTAGGCCTTCTGAGTGAAGTTTCAGCCTCTTCTCTAGAGTCTTCCTTGTTGGTTAACTTCTTTAGGACTATAGATTTTAGTATGTTTATCTGAAGTTATGTGGCTAGTGTCCACTTAAAAGCAAGTATGTTCCATTTGTGACTTTCAGCTTCTGGGTTACTTCACTCAGGATGATCTTTTCTAGTTCTAGAAATTTGCCTGCAAATTTCATGATTTCCTTCCTTGCAATTGCTGAGTAGTATTACAATGTGTAATGTACCACAATTTCTGCATCCATTCTTCAGTTGAGGGACATCTGTGTTGTTTCCAAATCCTAGCTATTACAAATAAAGTTGCTATGAACATAGCAGAGCAAATGTCCTTGTTGTATGGTTTAGCATCTTTCATATATGTGCCCAGGAGATCTTAGCCATTCTGATGGGTGTGAGGTAGAATTTCAGTGTTTCTCTGCCATTCTTTATTCCTCTGTTGAGAATTCTCTGTTTAGCTCTGTACTTCATTTTTTAATTGGATTACTTGATTTGTTGGTGTTTAACTTCTTGTGTTCTTTACATATTCTTGATATTAGCCCTATGTCAAATGTAGGGTTGGTGAAGATCTTTTTCCAGTCTGTAGGCCGTCGTTTGTTCTAATGAGTGTCCTTTGCTTTACAGAAGCTTTTAAATTTCATGAGGTCCAATTTATTGATTGTTGATCTCAGAGTCTGTGCTGTTGGTGTTCTGTTAAGGAAGTTGTCTCCTGTGCCAATGAGGTCAAGGCTCTTCCCCACTTTTTCTTCTAACAAATTTAGTGTGTCTGGTTTTATGTTGAGGTCTTTGATCCATTTGGACTTTACTTTTGTGCAGGGTGATAAATAAGTGTCTATTTGCATTTTTCTACATGTAGACAACCAGTTAGACCAGTACCATTTGTTGAAGATGCTGTCTTTTCTCCATTGTATGGTTTTACCTTCTTTGTCAAAAATTAAGTTTCCATAGGTGTATGGGTTTATTTCTGGGTCTTTGATTTGATTCCATTGATCTACCAGTCTGTTTCTATGCCAGTACCATGCCATTTTTATTACTGTTGAAGCAGAAGAATTATGAATTCCACTGCAGCCTGACCTGCAAAACAAGTCCCCCTATTTCAAAAAACAAATTCTAATAAAAAGTTGAAATATCAGATTTATGCCCAAATATAACAATAATTACAAAATATGTTAAGTGATCCATGCATACCAATTAAAAGAGAGCTTGATAGAAGGATTTAAAAGCCACGAGCAGCTATGTCTACTATGTGTATAAGAAATTCATTTATCTCTGATAACCTCCCCCTGGGGGTGCAGACTAATCAGGCCATGGAGGAAGACAATGCAACCAGTCCTGATGAGACCTGATAGGCTAGGGTCAGATGGAAAGGGAGGAGGAACTTCCCTAACAGTGGACTAGAGGAGGGGCATAGGGAAAGAAGAAGGAAGGAGGGTGTGGTTGGGAGGAGTTGAGGAAGGGAGCCACAGCAGGATACAAATTGAATAAATTGTAATAAATGATAAAAAAAATAAAAAGCAATTTATTTAAAAACTATTACATCAGCAAGCTAAGAAGAAAAGATAAAAAGATGTGTGCCATACAACATTAATCAATGGACAGAAAGATTCAGCATAACATTATTATATAAGTAAACTTCAGAGTAAATGAAATTACCATAGATAGAAGGGATGTTTACCTAATAATTAATGGTCAAACCTCTAAGGCATCTGGCATTCTTATTAATGCAACAAATAATGGAGCTCTAAAAAACACAAAACAGAAACTGATAATATAGCAGGAGAAAATGTCCTACATGGAGACTTCAGCACCTGTCTCTTACCAGCTCCTAAAACTACAATGTTAGCAAAGATACAAAAGAACTCAAAAAAAATATCATGAACCATCAATATCTAATTGATGTTTGTAAAACACTTTGCCCCATAATGGAATACATTCAATTTCCACGGTGGAAACAACACCAAGATAGATCGTATTCGAGGGGTACAAAATAAAGGTCAACAAATTATTTTGAAGAATTAAAACACACACACACAAACACACACAGAGTGTGTGTGCTCTCCAATTGCAATCAAATCAAACTAGACATCTACATCATGAAACTAGAAAAAAAAACCAATAAAAAGGGAAAATGGTTTTATTAGGGAAGAGGAGATTAGGGACTACATATAACAGGAGTGTAGAGAAGGGGCCTTTGGGAAGAGGAAGTGAGTCATCAGAGAGGGCAGGAGGGCAGGAGAGGGCAGTGGAAGAAGAGGATGAACAAGAACAAAGTATGTTTGGAAAACACTATAATGAAACTCAGTACTTGCATGCTAATTTTAAAAAATAATAAAACTGGAACTAAAAGAAATCAATAACAAAAGACAACAAAATTTTCCAAACATTTGGAAACCAAGCACACTTTAAATAAATGGTGGTTCCAAGACGAAGAAATGTGCTGAATTGAAAGAAAATCAAAATACATCCTATGTAAATTTAGGAGAAACAAAGCAGACTGGCAGACAAATCTGTGGTAAAAAAATGTGGACATCAAAAGACAAGGAAAGCATAACCAATAGTATAAGCTGCCAACTCAAGAAATGTCAAAACAAACCCAAGGCAAGCAGGAGAAAGCACAAGGCAGAAATCAATGACATTAAAGACAAAAACGATTGAAAAATTCAGTGATATAAACTTCCAATTCTTAAAACACATCAGTAAAATTTAAATTAAAAATGCTGGAGATCACGTCAGTGGGTAAAAATGCTCGTTACATAGACCTAATGACATGAGTGTGGCTATCAGAACCTATGTAAAAGCCAAATGCGTGGTGTGTGTCTGTAATTTCAGTACTCTGAAGTGAGATGAAACAGGGAGTACTAATCCTAAGCTTACAGCCTAGCTAGAATAGCATACATAGCATTGCCTCAAAACAGGGTGGAAATAACGACACTTGAAGTTGTACTGTCACTTCTACACACACACTGTGGCACATGTAGACTGTTACACACAAACATGTACACATGTATGTATATAATACACCTAAACACACACACCTACACATAATCACACACACAAGGATGCACATATATAGGAGGAGGATCTCCCCTATCAGTGGACTGAGTGAGAGGCATGGGAGAAGAAGAGGGAGGGAGGGCAGGATTGAGAGGGGAGGAGGGAAGGAGCTACAGCTGAGATACAAAGTGAATAAATGAATAAATGAATTTATTACACAAATAAATGAATGAATAAATAAATGTAAAAAAATCCAATTGAGCAGCACTTCTGCTTTTTTTTCACTTTTTAAATTTTTATTAATTACACTTTATTCACTTTGTATCCCACCTGCAGCTCCCTCCCTCACCCCTCCCAATCCCTCCCTCACCCCTCCCAATCCCTCCCTCCCTTCCTCCGCCTTCTCCACACATGCCCATCCCCAAGTCCACTGGTAGCTGAGGTCTTCTTTTCCTTCCTTCTGATCCTAGTCTATTAGGTCTCATCAGGAGTGGCTGCATTGTCTTCCTCTGTGGCCTAGTAAGGCTGCTTCCCCCTCAGGGGGGAGGTGATAAAAGGCCAGTCACTGAGTTCATGTCAGAGACAGTCCCTGTTGCCATTACTATGGGACCCACTTGGACACTGAACTGCCATGGGTTATATCTGTGTAGAGGTTCTAGGTTATCTCCCTGAATGGTCCTTGGTTGGAATATCAGTCTCAGAAAAGACCCTTGTGCCCAGATTTTTTGGTTCTGTTGCTCTCTTTGCGGAGCTCCTATCCTCTCCAGGTCTTACTATTTCCCACTTCTTTCATAAGATTCCCTGCACTCTGCCCAAAAGTTGAGCCTGCCATAGATGGCCTCTGAAAGGCTCTACCCTGCAGGGTATCAAACCAGATGCAGAGACTTATGACACTTCTGTTTTTTATAAAATCACATTATGTACTAAAGCCAAGTTCCTATACAAAAGGATCCATGTAACAATACATTGCTTTTAATTTTTTTTAATTTATTACAGTTTATTCACTTTGTATCTCAGCTGTAGCTCCTTCCCTCCTCCTCTCCCAATCCTGCCCTCCCTCCCTCTTCTTCTCCCATGCCTCTCACTCAGTCCACTGATAGGGGAGGTCCTCCTCCTTTCTATCTGACCCTAGCCTATCAGGTCTCATCAGGACTGTTTGCATTGTCTTCTTCTGTGGCCTGATAAGGGTGCACCCTATCAGGGGGTTGGTGATCAAAGAGCTGGTCACTTAGCTCATGTCAGAGACAGTTCCTGTTCCCATTACTATGGAACCCACTTGGAGACTAAGCTGCCATGGGCTACATCCGTGCAGAGGTTCTAGGTTATCTCCATGCATGGTCTTTGGTTGGAGTATCAGTCTCAGAAAAGACCCCTGGGCCCAGATACTAAAATGTGTACAACCAAAGAAGCTAAGGAAGGACAACACTGGGTAAGGTGATCAGCCTGCCACAGAGGGCCTCTGAAAGACTCTACCCAGCAGGGTATCAAAGCAGAGGCTGAGACTCATAGCCAAACTTTAGGCAGAGTGGAGGGAATATTATGAAAGAAGAGGGAGATAAGAAGACCTGGAGGGGGCAGGAGCTCCACAAGGAGAGCAATAAAACTAATACATTGCTTTTTTTTTATCCTGGCTGAAGAAAGACATCCACAGACAACTTAGATAGATGAGACATTAACATTGGAAAAGATCCTCAGCCTCATTAGCCATCAGGGAAATTGCAAATTAAAGCTGCACTATGGTATCATTATCTACAAGGGAATAAAATTTAAAAAGAAAGATAACACCAAATGATAGTGACAATGCAGAGAAAGTGAACCACACACATATTGTTGGTGAGTATGCAAAATGGCAAAGCCAACCTGGAAACAGTTTGGCAGTTTCTTATAAAACTGAATATGCAACTACCATATGACCCAGCAATTACATTCCTGGGCATTTATCCTACAGAAATGAAGGTTATTTCTGAAAAATGTTCAAAAATATTCATAGAAGCTTTATTTGTAATAGAAAAAAAGTGATAAATTTTAGGGGCTACATTTGAAATGTAGCCCCTAAAATTTATATATTAAAAATTAATACCTGAAGAGAACCCAGAGATGGCCCCATAAATATGTCATTAGATCTGTTCTATGAGTGGCTTAATATCATTTTTTTCTAAGAAAGGTCCTTTAAGACAAGATGAGCTTGACACCCTCCCTCTCTTCTCATGCTCATTATTGTACCATTTGCCCAAGGATAACACAGCATGAAAGCCTTTATCAGATACCTACTAGATCTCTCAGTTTTCATAACTGAAGGAAACCATTCTTTATAAATTACCCAGATACTGTGTAAAAATGAACAAATGGTCAAACTACAATGCATCTTCATGATAGAATAGTACACAGCAATAAAAATAAACAAAGAATTTATATACACAACAATCAGGGAATTATTATAGAGAGTAAAAAAAAAATCATTCCCTAAAGATTATATACTATACAGTTTAGTGTATATAATTATGCACATTGCCAAAGATTAAAATACATAACCATTTTAAAATGACAATCATTGATATAGAACAGATTGATGATTACTAGGCCTAGTGAGTAGGGGTGGGAAAAAAGTTGATGCCTCTACAAAAAGGCATACCAAGGAAGATATCCTTGTAGTGACAGGGATAGATATTTATCAACTGGTATCCCATGTATGGTATGAAAAATGTCAGTTCTAGACATAATATTCCAGCAAGAATATACCACAATGTTTTCATACAAAAGCAGTTTAGAAGCAAGGTGTATAGGCATGCACTTGCAATTCCAGCATTCAAGAGACAGAAGTAGAAAAATTGCTTCAATTTCAGTGCCAACCTAGCTTAAATAGGTCAGGGCTGCATAGCAAAACCCTATCTCAAAAACAAAAAACAAAACAAAACAAAACAAAACAAAACAAAAAAACTAGGTAATTCATAAAACATTCATTCTGGCAGATAATGGGCCTTACCTGTTTGCTTTCTGCAGTTTATTAAACAAGACAAGTTTTAGTTTTAGAAAGAAAATCAAAGATCACAAGAAGCATTCACTTGATATAATTTCTAGAAACGCTGAATGCATATTTCATGACCTATGGCAAAGTGCTTCCGTATTTATATTACTCCTAAGAAAATGTGCCATTACTATAATGGGATCAAGGAGTACGGCAAGGAGAATATTCCCGCTCTCATCAGGCCACCAGGTTACTACTGAATGATACAGATCCAACTGTGTTTATCTAGAAGACACTGAATGAGTATCTCCCCCAAATTCATTTAGGCAGAGAGGGATGTGCCTTCAGAAGACTGAGTCAAAAGAATTATTATGAGTCTCAGGCCAGCCAGGGATACAACATGAAATGCTGCCTCAAAAAAAAAAAGTCATTAATTCTGAAATGCATCTGCAGAATCAAGGTGATTATAATGATGGTAAGGCTTTCTCTTTAGAGGGTTACTGTGTAAGCAACTCCATTTCTGCATGAGATCATATCTAAACTCATAAGATCATTTCTAAAACTCAGAATCCTTTGATGGCTCACAATAAATGCAGGGAACACACCGATCAGAATTCAATGTGTGTTCTGTGCCTCGTTTTTGAGAGGATGTCAGTTTCTAAGACTATCTTGGAAATGAGTGGCTCAATTCCAAATGTTAAACATGCCATATTCTTCTGTGCTCTAACCTTAAAGTCTGTTTCTAAAGATGAAGCTTCCATAGCCATGAGAAAAACCACAAGCTGTTTTGCTCTAACCCTGAGGGGATGCAGTTTCTAAGGTTGGAGTTGATACCGCTGGAGGCACATTCCTGCCATCTATGGAGCTGGACGCAGGGTGGTAGAAAATGGCTGGACAGCTTTTCAAAATGAGAACCAGAGGGAGCAAAAGTAAACCGTGTAGTTGAAATGGTGAATGCTGTCACTGCCAAGTCAAAAGCAAACCCACCTGGAGGGGGTACCAACTCCTCCTAAATTAAACCTGCTCCTGGCCTCAGACCCTAAAAGGAGTAAAAGAATGGCAGGAGAGAGAGAGAGAGAGAGAGAGAGAGAGAGAGAGAGAGAGAGAGAGAGAGACCTTAGTGAGACTTCTAAGTGAATATTTTGGATGGAAGCCAATGTGGAATCACTTCCTCTTACTCCAGAACCCTAGAAATACAAGTTTAAAATACTGAATGACACATTTTAAAATATAGAAAAAAGTTGTTTTTTTTTTCCAAGAAGAGACTATCAATTTGCTCCTGCACGAGGTCAATCCTCTGATTGAACACCATCAAGTCTCCTTTTAGTTGAGCATTAATTCATTAATTCCTTTTTGTACATCTAAGGCATGAGCTACATTGGCTAAAAGGTTATTCAGGGTCTGAGCAGTCTGCACAGTATGACTCCTGGCTAATGCCGCGGTGGTAGCTCCAACAGCCGCCAGTGAGATGGCAGTAACAATGGCGGCTGTAATTCCAAGATCCCTTTTCTGTCTGAAGAGTCATAGCGTGAGGGGCATCAATGGGCGCAGGCACCCAGCGAGGCATGCGAGTAACCAGGGCATACCTAAATTCACTAGCATTCCAGCATTGGGCCAAAAAGCAAGTATCATTACCACAGAGATCAGACCTCTACTCTTGCCTAATGCATCTAAAACAAAAAGGGGGAAGTGTAGAGAGCTGCATAATGCCACGCCTTAAAGATGGAGCTGGTTTCCGCCTTCCACCTTCCCGATGGTGAGTGCTCTCTGTCACAAACAACTCCATATTTGGCTAAGGCTGAGGATCTGGCTTGCTTCCGTGTATGTGGACCTATCTGCATTGCCCACGTGGCACGCTGAGGTTGGCTACCCAGAGGCTATTTAAGCTGTGGGCTGGCTTTCCCCAGGGTCAGAAGATTGTTCAAGGTTCCTGAATAAACTGCATTGAGAAGAACAAAAAAAAAAAAAAAAAAGAAGAGACTATGGTTTGGGTATGGGTATCACACAGATGTGGAGTTATTATTTTTGAACAAAAGGTGAAACAGCTTAGTACAAATGAGATATGTGCCTTATTAGCTGGAAACTCAATGATGGCTGGAGAACAATTTGAGATCACAGGGTGAAGACCAGAGCCTTGTCAATCAACATAGACCTGGTAGAATTTAAACCTGGGCACAGTCTATGGGAGGGTTAAAAAGGAGCAAGAAGACAGCTCTCAAGCTGGTCCAGTAGACATGCTTAGAAAGCCCAAGTCAAATTTGCCTTTGTGATCTGGAAACTTCAAGCAAACATGAAGTTGTTAAAGAAACATTCAGGACAAGTGGTAGTGGCACATATCTTTAATCCCAGTATTCTGGAGGCAGAGACAGGCAGATCACTGTGAGTTCGAGGTCAGACTGGTCTACAAAGCAAATCCAGGATAGCCAAGGCTACACAGAGAAACCCTGACTATAAAAAAAGAAAAAGAAAGAAAGAAAGAAAGAAAGAAAGAAAGAAAGAAAGAAAGAAAGAAAGAAAGAAAGAAAGAAAGACTATTTGAGCCAGAGATCTAGCTTAGCCCTAAGCTTGATCCTTAGCACTGAAAACATTTCAAGAGATAGATTTAAATGATAGCTTCACATAACTGGAAAAAACATAAAGTCACTGAACTGGACAAGAAAAGCAGCAAAGACTGCCAGAACACAGAGTGACAGAGTAACCGGAAATGAAAGAGATAGTAAAAAATAGGGAAAAGGGGCCACACAAACACTTCCGTACAGGGAACACACCTTAAGTCACTTGACTTTTTAATTTTTCTAAAAGATGTTCTCATTGATTTTTATCAAACATATAGGAACCAAGTAAAAAGTCAGCTATGGTAGCACATGCCTATAATCCCAGATCTGGTAGAGGCAAGATACTCACAAGTTAAATGCTAGCCTGGGCTACATAATGGTAACTTGCTTCAAAAGAGCAGAGAGGTCAAGAAGAGAGTTTGAGAGTAAGGGAAGGAAGGAAAGGGGAGGGAAAATGAGGCGATGATAGGAAAGAAAATGAGGGAAAATGATACGGAAAAAAAAAGCCTAAGTAACCACATATATAATCCAATTTTCACCTCAAATTTATTGGTACTCTGTCACAAACAGATGAAGATATTAATTCATCTACATTTTCTCCTCCTCCTCATCTCTGTTCCTCTTCTCCTCCCCCTCTCCTTTCTCCTCCTCCTTTCCTTTCCCACCTCACTTTGAAACAGGGTCTCACTATGCAGCTCAGGCTGGCTTTAAACTTGAAATTCTCCTATCCTGTCTCCTTAGTATTGGGATTACAATTATGTACCATGGTGCCTAACTGAAGCAGTATTTCTCCTGCTTCTTTTTTGTTTTTATTATACACAATTGTTATTAAAAGCAAAGTTTCTGACATAATCTGATTGGCCTGCTCTTTGATCACCTCCCCGTGAGGGGGGAGCAGCCTTACCAGGCCACAGAAGATGACAATGCAGCCACTCCTGATGTGATCTGATAGACTAAGATCAGAAGGAAGGAGAAGAGGACCTTCCCGATCAATGGACTTGGGGAGGGGCATTCGTGAAGAAGGGGAAGGGAGAGTGGGATCGGGAAGGGAGGAGGGAGGGGCTTATGGGGAGATACAAAGTGAATAAAGTGTAATTAATAAAAATAAAAAATTTTAAAAAGCAAAGTTTATACAAAATATTAAACAGATTAAAAAATCCTTAGCTACAAAAGCCATTTATACATGTGTACATGCACACTCATATACAGTACACTCAGTATTTTCCATCATAATTGTTATACATGTATACAAATATACTATTTAAATGTATGCATACATTTATCCAAACAAGAAACAATTATAAAAACAAAAAGAATGGAAAAGTAACTAAATAGTCGCGGCATTTAAAATATTACAAAAATATTCTTTAATCTAAGAATGAAGGTATTTTGTCCAAATATCAAAACTAAAATATCAGTATTAGGTCCCTGTTGCTGTTATTCTTTCATTTGATAACAATTTAAAAATAAATGTTCTTACTAGTGACAGGTAAGTGAAATTGTACTGTTGATCTGAATAAACTGAGCACACAGATCAGATGAGCAGAAAAACGTAGACGATCATCTAGTAATCAAGACTGAGACAAAACTCCACCTAGTTCCTCCACTTAAACCCAAAACTTCTGGATAGACTGAAAGAGTGATGAAACTCCATGAAATGCACTTTGACTCCTTAAAGAGTGCAGAGGGAAGGGGGGGAGGACCTCCACTATCAGTGGACTTAAAGAGGGCCAGGGAGGAGATGAGGGAGGGAGGGTGGGACTGGGAAGGAATGAGGAGGGGCTTCAGCTGGGATACAAAGTAAATAAACCGTAATTAAAAAAAAATAAATTTTAAAATGTTTCTTCAGCTTGAAGTAGCTTTAAAAAAAAAGTCTGGAAATCATTTTGCTATATATTTCTAACCAATTCCACAAATAGCTGTTTCCTAGGAGTCAAAAGCCATTCCCAGAATCTCAGAGGTTTTTACCCCAGCTGACCATCGTGCAGACTTTGATCCGAGAGATTTTCACATTACCTGTGTGCACAAGGAGGATTACGACATCAAGACTACCTCCGGTACACCACACACTCTCATTACCCTTTCTGAGGTTAAAATGTGAAGCAGCAGTACAGACTTCTTACAACTGAGTATTGCCATCATGGGGTTGAGAGGAGGACGACAACTCGAAAGGACGGTAGCGAATGTGTTAGTTACTAGCTGCTTCTTTTAAAAGTCATCTACACTTCCTACAACTTTTGAAGTGTCATCTCCCTTTGGTGATTTCAAGTGGAATAAATCCATCTCAGAAGGCACAGAGCAAGAAGGTGCAATGAGCAGAGTAATAGCACTTAGTACTATATTTCATTTTACATCCCCGAATGTACTACTCTTCTGGGGCTCAAGTGCTATGCTGCTATAAATTATATTAGATATTTTATAGCATATAATTATATGCTTTTATATTTATAGATCCTACTTATGGTCATAAAATCCGTCTATCTATGATAAAATTACAAAAAAAAATGACAGAAAAACTCAGTGTTGTCAATCCTGATGCTGATCTTATTGCAGAATTTTGATATGTTTTTCTGCAAGGTCTCACTCTTCACCCTAGGCTGCCTTGGCACCTAATGATGTATTCCCAGGCTGTGTTTGAGTTCATGGCAATCCTTCTATCTCAGCCTCCTGATGCTGGGATCTCAGGCATGAACCACTGTCACTGACTCTTAGAGTACAAATTAACAAACACTTTCAGATTTATGTACTGTCTCTGGTAGCTGCAATACACATTGAAAATGAAAAGACAGTGTTTGCTGTTAATGATACTGTTATGCTTGCAGACAGGAGTCTAGCATAACTTCCTTCTGAGAGGCTTCATCCAGCAGCTGATAGAAACAGATGCAGAGACCCACAGCCAAACAATAAGAGGAGCATCGGGAGTTTTGTGGGAGAGTGGAAGGAAAGATAGAGGGAGCCAGAGGGGTCAAGGACACCTCAAGAAGACCTGCAAAGTAAACTTACCTGGCCCATGAGGGCTCACAGAGACTGAACCACCAACCAAAGAACATGCATGGGCTGGTCCTAGCCCCTACACATGTAGCACATGTGCAGCTTGTTCTTCATGTGGGTCCCTAACAATGGGAGTAGGGTCTGTCTCTGACTGGTTACCTACCACTGAGTCACTTTCCCATAGCTTGATTGCCTTGTCTGACCTCAGTGGGAGAGGATGCACCTAGTCCTACTGTGACTTGAGGTACCAGTGTGGGTTGGTATCCTTTAAGGACTACCCCCCCTTCTCTTAAAAGGAGTAGAATGGAGATTGGGGAGAGGGCAGGGCTGAATGGAGAGAGGGAAGGGGTCTGGTATCAGGCTTTAAAGTGCTTACACAAAAATAAATAAACGAAAAAGAAGGGAGTGTTTCGGTAACCCCCAAAAGGTGCTTTTGCAACCACAGACTACCTATTTTTTTGCAAGTAAGTGAAACAACTTTCTATGAAATTATAGCATTCACCTTTAAATTGTTTTTACTTTAGAAATTTGGGGGAGAAAATCTTCTCCAAATCATTACATTTGGAGTTGAAAATTGACTTTTGCCACTAAAAATTGTTAATCAAAGATTATTTCCCTTCCAACTAATGTCGATCTTAACGAGTATTCTGAAATTGGCTTTACTCAACTAGTTTCTGATAAAGGTGTTTTTCGAAGTTATCCACCATCATTAGAAATTGTCAATTTCCCTGTATAATTCCATTGCTCTTTACTTAATGTATGGGTGTAAAAACCGTACCACGAGGGCCTACAGTGAAACTTGTCCCGATGACTCTTTTGGTAACTGTTTTCCCTTTCATTAATATGAAGTATCTATTTATTGCTAAGCTGCATTAAATCATATTTTGTCTGATATTAGTGTTGCCTTACTGCTTTTTCTTTTGGTTGTTATTTATCTATTTATCATTTTCCAAGCCATCGTTTTAAATTACCATTTTAAGTGTACCTTTTATCCTTTCTGCATATTTGGGTTGGTAGGAATTCTCTTTACTCGTTTAATTTTCCCAATTTTGCAAGTTATATATTCAAATTATATTTATTACTTTATTTAGGTCCTCTTACATTCTTTTATCGGGAATATTTCCATTATGTTTTTCTAACCAGTCCTATGACATTTTGATAAACAGGACAATGGCACACTTTGATTTCCCTGTACAGATCAGTATTTTCCTTTAAAAGCCTGTGCTGCTTATCTGTGGCTATCAGGTGAAAAAAAATCTGTCTGTCTTGTGGAGTCCCTTTTTCCATGCTACTCCTTTTTCTAGCCTTTCTGTCTCCAAGGGGCAATTTAAACTAAGTCAATTATAGCTTTTCATGTTGAGTCCAGTTTACAATTCTATCTTGGATGCCTCAACAGAAGTACACTTATTCAAAGGAAAATAGTTAATGGTAAAACGCCTTCTGCAGAAAAGCAACTAGGCCTGGAGAAATCATCCCAGATCACGGTGAGGGCTATTGGAAATGGGCAGATGTTCTCGGCCCAGCTGTACAATCTAAAGCTTCTTAAGTTAACTAAATTACTAGAGGGAAAGAAAATAGCTCACTGAGTGTGAGTTCCCGCCAGACTCTGCTAGCTCCGAATGCATGGTTGCATCTCTTGCCTCATTTCTACACTTCTGCTGGTTCCACTAGGTGGGACATCAAGATAATTTTTAAAATAAATTCACTAAAGACTCTCTGCATAAATTACCTTATCTAATTCAATTTAGTGTGAAGTGCTGAGTGAGGATCAGCAAATCCAGGGTAATTATGAAACCTTTTCAGCTGGGCAAGAAATTGAACATAAATTGAATTTCAATTTTACAAATCATACCATACATTTATCTTATTTATCAACATGCGAATTAACTATCGAATGTCATTTATTGACCCTAGGAACATTTTGGGTAGTAGGACCATAATCTAGGATCAATAATGACAGTAAGACACTTCAGACCACAAGAGTCTATCACTCAAACTTTTGAATCTCCTGTAAACAGAGACTAATAAAGGAGGAAATGTACTGAATCTAAACTTTTTTAGCTTTAATAATTCGTAGGAGGGAATTGTGATCACGATTGTGTAGCTGAGGAAATTTAGACACTCCAACACCACACCAGTTCCCCAAAATGAAGCAACTATTAAGTGAAGGAGATGTACACAATAAATATTTTCATAATAACTTGAGCACACAACATTAGGAAGATAAATGTGTGCCTCAGAAGAAAGATGAATTCAAACCTGGGTACCTATTAGAAGTCATTTTGTCATCAATGTGTAGGGACGTTTGTCTCTCCAGATATAAAAATTGTGTTTGGGGTTATTTGTACCATTATTTCCCTACATTTATTTTGACAATAACTGTTGAGAGGTAACCAGCATAGAAACTCAATCATATAATTTATTAAAAATTGTTCCCACCTTCTTAGAAGCAAATAAGCTATTTTCCTCGGAGATAGCATTTTCTCTAAAATGCCTAGTTACGTGACAACCTTTGAGTTCCATGAATATGCTTTTCCTCCTCAGGAGCATCATGATGAAAGGATCCGGCCAGAAAATGAGCAAAATGTGACTATCAAGTAATAAAGCCACTCCTATGAATAGCAACGGCTAATGGTGTGTATGATTCTTTAGCATACCATTCATTAGAAAGGCGGAAAAGCAAAAGAGCACAAATTTTCTTTAAAAAAAAAAGAAAACAACACAGCTCTGAGTCTACTAAGATATAAAGCATTAAAAAAAAAAAAACACTGAAGAAGAAAGTACAGAACTCTCAAATTACACTGAACTCTTTACTACTGACTACGGATGCCAACTTTGAATACTCTAGTTACTGATAGTTTCTTTTAAACCAGTCACTGGTAAGCAATAGCTAGAGAAAGGTAGGTTTTGTATGTATGTTTTAAAGGAAATAGAGAAAAAACAAATGTGTAAAGTTGTCATTTTATTTGATGTCAAAATAAAATATAGGGCTTCTGAAAATAGTGTGCCAATTCTGAGTTCATATTAAATATCTTATGGAGCAAAATATTCTTATTATCTCTCCGACTAAGTACATTTTCACGCATTTAAACTAGAATGTCTTAAAGCTGTAAGATCAGAACTTAATTTTAAGAACTAGAAAAAGTAAAACAAAAACAAAAGCAAATGAAGAAAACCAAAATCCCTAAAGACCAAGATCTAAAAACAGGACTATTTAGCAGGTAAAAGGGGGCTTGGGGAGGGGTAATAAGAGAGGGTAAAGGGGAATGTGTGATTTGAACAAATTATAGTATGATGCCATGTATAAATATGTCACAATGAAAACATAATTTGTACTCTACCTAAAATAATAATAATAATTTTTAAACCTCAAAAACATATCTTCAAAAATTACAAGTGTGATGCTGGTACTGTGCCTCAATGCTACACTGCTTATGAGTATGTGTAAGACCTTCAGCCCATTGAAAACTGAAAACAAAGAGGGACAAAACGTGTGATATTGGCAAAGATTTTAAATTGCAATGTGATGACCCAAATCTCATTTGTGTGTGTGTGTGTGTGTGAATGATGTTAGCATTTAGAATACTGGAAAAGGAAAGATCAAGATGGTACATACCCCAAGAGAAGGTAAGCAAAACTAAAAAAAGGGGGAGGAGGAGGTCTCAGATCTGCTGAATCCAAGAAAGATGTGGCAGGGTAGGAAGACCCAAAAGTATCCTGCAAAGAGATAAAGGAATTCAAGAGAGGGCAGAGGATATGGAAGTGAATATCAGGAATTATGAGAGAGATTGGAGAAGGGAAAGAGAGTAAAATATTTAACAAAACTGGTACAGAAAAGAAATTACAAAACACATTAAAGCAAGAGAGCTTCAAAGATATTACTCCATTTAGAAAATTGGTCCCCTAAAAAAGAAGGCAGACAAGAAGGAAGAGAGCAGAATAAGAAGAGACCAAGGAAGAAAGAAAGGCAAAGAAAAAAAAATGGGAAAAGTATGAAGCATTTAAATATCTCAAAAATAATCTTACAAAAACAAATAGATCTGGTTAATAGAATTTCTTAAAGTTAAAAAAAAATACATGTATGGGTTCATTGCCCATATGTTTGTCTGTGGAGGCTGGAAGAAAGCATCTGATCTCCCAGAACTGGAGTTACAGACAGTTGTGAGGTATGGTGTAGGTAATGGGATTTGAACCCAGGTCCTCTGAAGGAGCAGCTAGTGCTCTTAACTCCTGAGGCACCTCTCTAGACACCGCCTGCATGAAAAAAAAAAGGATAGAAAGGACAGGTCCTGTGTATCCAAACAGCCAAGGATAAACTTGAAGTTCTAATTCATTTTTTTTAACCTCCCAAGTGCTGAGGCGACAAGCACGTACCACCAGAACTCCATTATATCTCCACTTCTAAAGTATTTTTTTAATATTTTTTTTACTTTATGTATATTTCAAACATTCTACTAATTGTATTATATCTCCACCTCTAAAGTGATTTTTTAAAAGATTTACTTTTTTTTTTTCACTTTATGTATACTGTTGTTTTTGTATGTAGGCATACCACATGCATGCAGTTCTCATAGAAGCCAGAAGAGGGAGTCAAATACCCTGGAACTACAGTTACAGACAGCTGTGTCCCACCACGTGGGTGCTGGATCTAGAGCCTGGATCCTCTGGAAGAGCAGCCAGTTCTTTTATCCAGCAATCCATCTCTCCAGCCACTCTAACATATTTTTTTTTTAAAGAAATACATTTTCACTCTGGTGAAAATTCCATACAAAGATACAAAATTAATATAAACTTGAGGCTTGTTTTTAATTTTAAAAAGAGAACAGTTGAAGTTGGGGGTGATATGTTCAACCAAGTTACAGTGCATAAAATTCCCAAAGGATAAAATTAAACCAAAAAATACATTTTGCGGCTGGAGAGATGGCTTAGCACTTAAGTTAAAAGTCTATACTGCTCTTGATGGTGACCTGAGATTGGATACCAACTCCAGAATCAGAAAGCTCACTACCACCTGTAACCTAGCGCCAGTATACTGAGGCCTCTGGCCTCCTTGAGCACTTACACGTACGTGAACTCAACCACACAGAGCTGAAAAACACATAATTAAAAAGAAAGTAAATCATAAAAAAGTTGCATTTTGGTCCGGAGAGATGACTCGGTGCTTAAGGGTACTAGCTGCTCTTGCTCTGGCCTCACTGAACACCAGACATGTCTGTATGTGATGCAGAGACATACATACAGGCAAAACATTCATATAAAATACAATAAAATGAAGGTTAAAATACAAACACAGAAAAAAATACAGTTTCTCAAAAACACTAAACATGTACAATGGGTAAAGAAAGTAGCAACTATGAAATCTACTGTGAGTATGTGGGTGGTGGAATATTACTGAGTATTTTTTTTTTTGCTGTTTGAAATATTTCATAATTTTTATGAGGGACTACTTAATATTCTCCAATGTAAAGGGACAAAAAATATGAGAGTGTCTGTGCTCTGCAGAGCGAGGTGTTCTCTAAGGTCAACTATAGCCTTTCTTATAGTCAACTTAATTGGCTACTTTGTAAAAAATTAAAACTTAATAGACATAATCTTTGAAGAAGATATTCATAAAAAGAGCTAATCAGTGTGAGTATTGTTATGACACTTGAGTCTCCTGGAGTCTTCTATGACTCATAAATTTTAAAAATCATTCTGAAAATGTCTATTTGGTTAAAAAAATGCATCCAGCCTAACTCTTCTATATAAAAGATACTAAAGCTCATCACTTCTGCTTAAGCATAGGAAACTAGACAGTCTTCTGTTGCTGGTTTAGTTAAGCTAAGTAAATTAAAACCATGTCACTTATTGGACTATTGTTAGGTTATTAAGGCAAAATTTAAAAAATATCAACATGCTAAAAAATGTTTCCCCAGGAAAATATTAAGCAAACTCTCCCCAAACTGGTAAACAAGGCTGAAATCCCAGTATACAATCTGGAGTTATATGTATAAATGTGGGAAATAAGACTATGATATGATACAGGAATGGGTTAATTTTTCATCCTTAATTTCTTTGAATGTTGGTTTAATAAAGTATTTAACCAGTATTTTTAAAGTGGTTACATATATTCAAAAGAAATATCTAAGTGAAGTGCCCCTTTTATAGGTAGAAACGCACAGAAACCTTCAAGTGTATTTTGCTCTGTTTTTTACATCATTCAAACTTCATTACTTTAGAACAGAATTAGAAGTCAAATTCAGATAGCTATCTGTGCTCAGGCTAGGTTAATCCAGGAAGCACTCTGTATTCTTCTCTTCCCTCTAGATCTGTTGTGCTATTAAAGCAGGCTAGAAGAGAATATTGTACTTTAAAAAAAAGAATATTTTACTTAATCAAGCGAGTACTATCTCTGAGAACAAGTCACTGACATCAAGAACCTGACGGAGTCTCTCAAATCCCAAAGTTTCACAATCTCAAAATTTCTGTATTCAAGTTCGGATGGTTTGTCTCAGAACCAGGACCCACCATCCCTTCTAGCCTCACTGCTTAGCAGTGGGTTCCATCTTTCAGGGACAAACCAAATCCTAAGGGTCCATTATAACCCTAAAATAAATAGCAAGTCTTTCCCTAAGCACGTGGGCCAGGGGAAAGGGCAAGACCACACAGGACTGAACTGAACACTTCCGCCATTTCCTGAATATTCCTGAACAATCTGTGCTTTTTCATAAATTCAGTAAAGGCCTACAAAAGTGTGAAAGCCAGAAGTGTAAGACCAGTATTTTTCATAATGAAAATTAATTCATTAATGGAGCATGGCATATATATATTTAAAATATAGTACAAAGTGTTAGACTGCATTTCACATTATAGTGAGTTTTACAAATGTGTCAATTATATTGTCTTTTTGTCAAATAAAAAAAAAAAACTTGATTTTTTTTTTAAAGTGTTCTGCTACTTAGTTGAGGCTGGTTTTGAACTTGTGATTCCTCTTGCCTTAGTCTAGCGCTAAGAATACAGACATAATTCCTTACACCCAGGTCTTAAAATGTACTTCTTTATCTGTGAATTATAGTCAAAAGGTTTCCAAAACACTGGCTGGATATTACAGATTTAGAATTAATGCACAAAGAGGCACAACAAAGACAAAACAGGCAAACCAACCGAGATAGCAAACCATACGTAACAAGCTGTAGAATTATCTAGAGACTTAACAAAATGGACGGCATTTTAACTGTGATCATCCACAATAATAAAGGGAATTATGGTCTTGCTTACTTGGCTAAAAAAAACAGCATTTTAAGTACCTCACTATCATATTTTTATTTATCGTACATAATAACAACAGAATGAATAAATTACTAAAACTTCATTATTATTTCCTCCTTGCCGTATGCGGTGAGGCAAGGGCCGTTGTTCAGTACCTTCGTAATCGAATCCCATTCCCTGGATAACCGAAAGTATTCATTAAAACCATCTTACGTCTCCTAGCTTACAGTTCAAATCCCATATCCAAGTAATTTTTCATCATTCCTTCCTTTCTCCTTTATTTAAAATCAAATCAAGCAATTCGTGGGAACTATCCTTAAGGTGAAGCTACTCAATTCCCTATCGGTGGCTAAGGGTACGACTTCCCCACTCCAAAGCCGTCGAAGCTGGGCACCATGCCCAGAGACTTTCCCAGGATTTCGGAGGCTCGGTGGCCTTGAAAACTGCTCCGAAGGAACATCGTATCAGATGATGTCCCGCTCCCCCGGGGGCTCCTAGAAGGTCGGACTTTGCCCCTGTGGGGAATAAAAGGCTCAATTCCGCTACCGCCAGTACCGTGCCGCCGCCGGGACCGCCACCAACCGTCTCCCCGATGCCGCCACGACCACCACCTTGGAGGCTCCTGACCAGCGAGTGCCCAGCAGGGACAGAGGCACACACAACACGTGTCTCTGTCATGGGAGGGGGGCGTGGAGAGCCAAAGCATCACTGGGAGCAAAGCTTCTCTCCCAGACCCCAGGCAAGGAGCCCTACCTTTCCATGTCCGCAGCAACAGACCTGCTGAAGGTAAGGAGTTCTTAGACCCGGAATCCGCCAAGGGGAGGGTAGGGGAGGAAAGAGTCCATGCAAAAAAACAAACAAACAAACAAACAAACAAAAAAAAAACCCGGGATGCAAATGTAGGTTGATGCAAAAAAGCCCGCGATGCAAATGTTAAGCCAGGAGCACTTACCTCTGTGGTTGAGCAAGCTCGCTGTCGCGTCAGCGAAGTAGAGGCAGAGGCCAGCAAGAGCAATCAGCAAGAAGGGGGCGGACCCGGGCCGGACTCACTCCAGCGAGGAAGCAGCGATCTCCCCGGAGCTAGCCGCAACACAGCCTGCAGCTTTGCTGCGGTCAACCTACTTAACCAGAAAGGGCGGCCATCGACCAGGGACGGGACGCGCTGGGATTGGTTGCCTTTGGTATTGTTTCAAAGGAGGTTCTTCTGTGATTGGCTAGCAGACTCAAGCGGGAACCCGAGGTGGGACGTAGGAGAGGGGGTTTAACAAAGTTGTTGCCCAGGCAACAGAGAGACGCACAGCGAGCGGCAGTCTATTCGGAGCCTAGGTGAGGAAAATTGAACCTTAGGGGGGAAGAAAAGGGAGAGTCCTCTAATGTGGTGACCCTTGGAGAAACTAGGGAGAACTTAAAATACCTAAGGGCTCATTGAGATAGCTCTGAAAAGCCCCGTGTTGCTCAAAGTAGAGGAAAACCTTCCTGAAGTCCCGCCCTCCTTGACCCGAAGCAGAATGTTTCTAGAAAAAAACTAGAGAAGGGATGGGTATTGACCTACTGTAGAAAATGCACCTTTTCATTAAAAAATATATATATTTTTAGGTAGGTCTAGGTGCTCAAAGTTGGGAGACTCACTATACCTTGCATTTTATATGAACAAGCAGTAGTAATTCAGGGCCAGTGGGCCCTGTATGAGAAACGGAGGAAGAGTGTATTCTGTAATGCCTTTCAGACAGAAAAAATAAAATAAAATGGCTCCTGACAGTTGCTATGGAACAGTATTTCCGAGGGAGAGAATTTCAGAGCCCTGAGTTCAGAGGACCTTGGTCACTCCTTAAGAAATGGAGAATAGTCACACCCACAGTAACTGAGTAGGAGCATAGGGTACAAAGATTACTCGTACCTTAAAATTCATGCTACTCCAAAGGCTGATTAGGAGAGTATTTTGTCATTTTACTATTACTTTGAAAACATACACCACTGTGATAAAAAAATTAAATCTGAAAAATGGAAAAGAATGGAGTTTGAGCAGAGAGATAAAAATCATTAATCTTAAAGAGTTTTCTGTTGTAGTAGGACTCAGAACAGGGACTAAAGAAATAAACCAAACAGGTTTTTTTTTGACATTAGGATACATTCGAAAGAACTGTAAGAAAAGTTACCAGCTGATGCTCTTTTTATATAGAAGAGGAATTCAAAACTAAGAAAGAAACTTAATGAGCTCATTTCAGGCAAACTTAATACTTTTGGCAATAATAGGCAAAGAATTACTGATGAGTATAGTTATCAAAAACTAATAATGTATCTGTGTGTGGGTTTGTACACAAGAGTCTGGGTACTTACTCATGGAGGCCAGAGGTGCTGGATCTCCGTGGAGCTGGAATTTCAGGTATTTTTGAGCTGTCTGATGTGGGTGCTAGGAACTAGAGTCCTCTGCAAGAGCAGTGTGCACTTTTTTCACTTTATTCATTTTATAACCTGAGTGTAGCCTCTTCTCTCATCTCCTCCAGTCCCACCCTCCTTCTTCATCCCCCTATTCCCTTCCCCTAGTTCACTGAAAGGGGGAGTTCTCCTCCCCTGCCATCTGACCCTAGTTTATCAAATCTCATCAGGACTGCCTGGATCCTCTTCCTCTGTGGCCTTGCAAGGCCACATCTCCAGGGGGAAGTGATCAAAGTGCAGATAGCCTAGTTCATGACAGAGGCTGCCCCTGCTCCCCTTATGTGAGAACCTACATGGAGACTGAGCTCTTAACCACTGAGCCATCCGACCAGTCCTTTCCATCATCCCCCAAATATTTTTTTAATGACAGGAATAGTTACTGTGCCATAATTGAACACTTATCTACAAGCATAGGGGCCTAGATTCAATCTTAAGCATCTCCAAAAGTAGAAAAACCTATTAGCCAGAATATTATCATTTAATTCAGACATGAGCAGAGATGATACTTTACTTTTGCATTCTTAGAAGAATTTCAATGCCCAAATTGCTAAATAAGGAACTATAAAAAACAAAGTTATGTAAGAAATGTAAAATTCATTTAGAGAATAAACAGATTTTGAAATACGTGGAGTCATTTAGATATCAACAGAATTTTCCTTGGGAATATGTTTTCACTTACTTAAGTTCAAACAAGATGCTGGTTGATGATTCGTTGCCTTTCTTGCAGCACTTGCGATCAAAATCAGGCCTTCTCCCATATCTGGCAATCATTCTACCCTGGAGCTACACCCCTAGCGATGGTTGGCGGTTTTTCATTTCCTGATCTCATTTACTGTGCATACCTAATAATACATATTGGTACTATTTTATTTATTTTATGTGCTTAATAAAATAATCTGTACTACACTAACTTAACTTTGACTTTTCTCTGAGTAGTTAAACAGCCATTCTTATTGATGCTGTATATGGAAGTCATTAACAAACAAATAAGAAAGAATGGTTATAGGCTCACACTCAAAATCTGACTTGATCCTATGTCTATTGGTATTGCCTCAATGCCATGAATCTTGAGCCTTCTTGGTATACATTTTAGTCCCCAGCTGGTCCCAGTGTTTTGGTTCGAGCTGGTTCCTGACTGTCTGTTGTTTTAACTGGTTAGCAAGACAGATCCCCCAACTACATTGTTTTGTTGTTGTTGTTGTTTTTCTGAAGGCTCTAAAGGCTCAGATTGATGTAAGAGTAACAAAGCTCTGTCCGGAAACACTGGTTTTGCTATTGGCTGGTCAAAATAGACTTGGGAGTGGAAGAAAGAAAAACCACAGCCTTAGAAAATTTATTTTCGCTGAGCGCGGTGGCACATGCCTGTAATCCCAGCACTCTGGGAGTGGGGAGGGGGCAGAGGCAAGTGGAACTCTGTGAGTTCAAGCCCAGCTTGGTCTACAAAGCCAGCACAGGACAGCCAAGGCTACACAGAGAAACCCTGTCTCAAAAAAAAAAGAATCAAAATCAAAACAAAACAAAAAGAAAGAAAGAAACTTACTTTCTAAGTGGCCACATCTCAATAAAAAGATTCTTTGCTCTTACCACCATCACCACCCTGCTTACTTGTTGAAAATCAAGCCCAAGGCCTTATGCAAGTACTTTACCAATCTTAGTTTATTTAAAATATTCCTGTCAACAGTCAGGCATGGATGGAAGAAGGACTAAGGAGCTCCAATTCTCACTCCAAACTATCACTGCTACCGATGTTTCTTCAGGGACTGAGCCTTATTGCTTTGTGTAGCTACTGTTGACTCTACCAGTTCCAATGGATAGATCAAATTCAATGGTCACACAGATGGCCCTGTTTAAACTAAATGGTTAACAAAACAAAACCCCCAAATCAAGAATCTGGAAAAGGAACTGATAGAGACAAGAAGGGGAGACAAGGATAGAAGCAAGATAAGTGAAAGTATTGAGGAAAAAATAATCAGAATTCATTATGTAATTGTATCTATGAAATTCTCAAAAACTTAATAAAAGAAGTATAAATGTTACATTGAAACATAGAATCAATAGCTCTAGAAATTTTTAGTTTAGAAAATCACCACACTAGTCTGCCCAAGTAGTCTAGTAATTAGAAGAATGTACTCTAAGATTCAAAGGCTGCAAGTTAGAGAGTACATTATTAACAGAATGTAGAATACATGTAGAAAAGAATGTGTGAGAAGAGCAGAAAATTAGGCTGATACTATATCCTGAAATCAGTGATTGCTAGACTTGAGATTATATCAAACTGACAAATAAAATATTAAAAGGCATGTCTTCTTTTCTTTTTTACTATGATGATCATGACAAATGAGCTTTGAAAACTATCTTTCAATTTAAGAGTATTCTTGACTTGCTAGACTACTAAAATGTTAGTAAAATTTGTATTTTCATTGAGTTAACTTTTCCAATATTTCATTTAATTGATTGCTTTTTGGTATTTTGAGGTATTTAATAATTCACAAAATATTTGTAATTCTTTTGTTTCTAAAAATGTATCATTAGATTTATCAGGACCTTTCATTTGCTTACATATTATTATTATATTTGATATGGTGAAATATTATTTTTGTAAAAGTGTCCAATTTATAATATTTTGGCACAAATTACCTATAATTTGAGTCTGTGTCATTTTTTTGCCAGTATAATTTGGACATCTATTTCCCAATATGTTTCAGGTATATAAAATATTAGTAAAACTTTTATGAAGGATTTTTAAACATGGACTTATCCCCCAAGATATGATATACCTACAATGCAGTCACTTTGAGTGGCTAATATAATAGTCTAATGATGTTGCAATTACTCAAATTGCATTTTAGACTAGTATTTTTAGAAGAGCTTTGAGGTCTCTATCATATTCTTTTTAATAGTCTCAAAGAAGGAAATCTTCATATTTTGAATATAGATAGCTAGATACATCTGGAAATCACTAGGAGACAAATCTAATGTGTAATCAAGCTGGATGATGCTGTAATGATATCTATTTTCTTAGTGATACATATGAAGGAAATTCCAAGAGAAAAGAAAATTTCTAAAATATTTTGAGCATTGATGGTATAATGTACATCAGTATATAACCTTCCAAGGTTACTGTTTTGAAATGCCACATTCCTATGAATTTAATCATATTCATTCAGTATTCATCAACTGCTGACTAAATTCCAGCTGTGGTTTTGAAGATGTTCTTTCTGTATGTATAGCTTCTCACTGCCCTCACTGCCCTCACTGTCCTGCTTCCCACTCAAGAGCCAGACAAAGCCTTCTCAAGCAACTGGTAGAAATTTTGAATTATTTTTTCCCCTTAGTCCTGTGTTCCATACACTTTGTGAGCCATAATTTTCATTCATGACCTTCTCTGTGGGTGCTGGATGACAGAAAGTAACTGATGCAGGGCCTACCATGGCTACTATTTTTGCTCTGGAATTTTGGTCCCTGCCCTATTCTGAATATTCATCTAGCCTCCAAACCCCTGACATTTCTCAATAGCTAGACCTTTCCCATACTTCTACCTGTGATCTGGGGTTCTTTGTCACTCTGAATATCTCTCTACATCCAGAAAGTCCTGCTAGACAGAGAAGACTATGGGAGTACCTCTTGCTACTGCTACATCAGATAGTATATTTGGAACATTTAAATATCTTTCTTATGGCTTGGCTTAGCTGTATGTTTACTCTTTACTCTTTTCTCTCTACCTTCCTATTGAAGTCTCCGAAGCCTCATGATCATACAAGTATCAGTGGATACTATGTTTCAGATAATAATGTTTATTTAAGCAATATGATGTCATATTTAAGCAATCATAGTCATCATTGTTGAATAATTGGCTATCATATTATAAAGTTTGTAGAGTAAATAATATTGATGTAAAAAACAATTTCTGTTATTTTTATTTCTTGAACACATCATTGTACAATTTCAAGTCACAATACTAATTATATCAGATATCAGGTGTGTTTTTCCCTGAAAGTGAAACTGTCAAAGGTAGAAAATATTCCAGTAAACAGTCTGTTTTTTATGTTGGCTAAATATTTAATGAACACAGAATCAAGAAATAATTTAAAAATAAAAACAGAAGCCTCTTTGTTTAATTTAATATGTGTCAATTATTCATCTCCATAGCAGCCTACCAGACCGTACTATGAGAGAAATCGTTTGTCACCTTTTATTTCACCTTCTCTATTTAATGAGTTTCCAATGTAATGAGTTTTATCATTAACTTATTCTATAGCACCATTAAATGTGATAGTCATGGCCAGCAAAATGAAACTTTTAAAGAACTAATAATAACTAACATAGGTTGAGTGCTTACTATGTGCCAGGTACTAGTCCAGGCTCTTTTATATGCATTAAAGCTACTTAATACTTGTAAAAATTCAAAGAGACAGACACTGCTATTATCCCACACTTCACAAATAAAGAAAATTAGGTAGAAAATTTAAATAATTGCTTAAATCCAGACAGCGAAGAAGTACACAATGAATCTAATTCCAAACAGCATGACCCCAGCCCTCTTATTATTATTATTATATTTGCCTCCATACTAGCAATAGAGATGTCAGCATTTCTTTCACACCCTTGACATTTCCAGTAAGTATCCAAATCAATTATATATTCAACAAAGAAAGTAAAAATATTTGTAAAACAAAACTTGGAAAATTCCATCTTCAATACAGGTCGATTTTGACAAGTGACTATATCAGGACATTATTACCATTCTAGATACAATGGAAATTTTTTTATGTATAATTTAATTAAACCCGTTAGAGAAATGTTCCCTGAGAATGAAGTTTATGAAATAATGTCTCAAAAATATCTGTAAAATTGTGGGAAAGATACCTATTTCAGTTATGTCCAATTTACCAACAATAAGCACAATTCTACACTTCTTTTTAGGTTACTCATTAAAGTCTGACACCTCTGATATATATATTTATATATTTTTTAAGATTCTAACTGTCCTGCTGTGCATGTAACTGCAGGGATTATTTTCAAAATTGCCACTAGGATGATACAATTCAGTATTACTGTTATAATCATAAAAACATGTCTTTCTTTGTTCATGAATTTCACTAAAATGAGCCAATGCTCATTTCAAATGTCATTGTAAAGCTAGGTCTCATCAAAGGTTAATTAACAATATAAATGAAGCAGAAACGTACACACTTACCTAGGGCAAATATGTGAAATGACTAAAGGTTATGTGGGCATATCCCTGAAGCAAAATCTTTTGAGTTCACAAATTGGAATATACAGCAAACATGAAACAGATTTAAAAAGATAGGCTAAAAACTGTGTTCCTTAATACTAGTACATATCTTACAACAACTTGTACTTTTAATCAAATTGCCAAATGTGTTCTTTTTACGTTTTGGGGGCTTTGAGCATGGTAGGCAAGCATATTTGCAAATGAGCTGTATCTAAAGCTTTCCCTCTAGTCACTCTTATGTTGTTGCTTTGTCTTGTTTTTCTTTGTTTTGTTTTGTTTTTGAGGCAGGGTTTTTCTGTGTAGCCTTGGCCATACAGGACTCACTATGGAGACCAGGCTGGCTTCAAACTCACAGAGATCCTCCTGCCCCTGCCTCCCCTGGGATTACAGGCATGCACCTCCAGATCCCTGCTATTCTTCATTTTTTTCTCATTTATTTTATTCACTTTACATCCTTGTAGTCCCTTCCTTCCTCCCCTTCTAGTCTTACCCTCTCTATCTTTTTGTTCCCCCTCCCCTTTTCTTCAGAAAGGGGAGCTCCCTTTACCATCCACGCTAGCTCATCAAGTTGCTTCATGACTAAACATGTCCTCTTCCCCTCTGGCCTATCAAGACAGAAGGCCTGTAGAAAAAGAGAAACTGAGGCTGGGGACATTTTTGTGACAAGCTGGAGACCTAAGTCAGGGTAGGATCCTAGGAGGGTATGAGGGGTAATCAAGCAGAGACTTCTAGTAGCAAGGGCCAGGGAGACTGAAAAAGACATCTTCTAACTAGACTAGTCTTCTAGTAAAGGGAGGTGAACACCAACCCACCCACAAAAACTTCAACCCAAAATTTACCCTGCCTACAAGATATGCAGGGATAAAGGTAGAGCAGAGAATGAGGAAATGCCCAACTGATGTCTGGCCCAACCAAAGAGCCATCATCTTGGAGTGTGCCAACCCCAGACATTATGAACAATACTCTGGTAAACTTGCAGACAGGAGTCTGACAGAGTTGTCTTCTTTATTCTTAAGCACACTAAAAACTAAGAACCATTTATGTAGTTACTTAGTGTGTGCTGGTTAGATTGAACAAGAACTTTTAGTGAAGCATGCTGAACGCTTGGATTTACTTGGTTTCCTAGGTTCTGTGACTTTGCAAAACGCATATGTGGAGGGTATAAGTATTTCCAAACGTGACTGAGATAGTGGAGTGACAAAATGAAAAGAAAAACAGGAGGAAAGAAAACGGACAGTAAAGTGTGTCTGATTATCCTTTCCCTCAGAATATGGAATCAAAAAGTACAGAAGCTGGAAACATGGAAACAGGAAATTTGGAAGCAAAAAGCACGGAAGCTAATAATTTGAAAATTGGGACATTGTCTTCTGTCTCGGCCCTGCAAGCACTGTCCAGTCTACTGTATCCTGAAGAGGAAGATGATTTTGATGCTGAACAGGTGGTCATATACTTAAAGATAGTATAATAATTGTTATCTAATAAAATACTAGATAATTGTATTAAAGGAAGTTGTGGAACTGTATTTTAACAACTCGTTCTCACCTTGCTGTGGGAGCAGAACTGTGTCATCTGATATACACATAAGAAGCTGGAAGGCTTATTATGCATGAGGCTATAACCTCTAGCACATTTCTAGCAAACATAATTATATTTTTTTCTACACCACCTGAAAACTGAATAGGAAAATAGTTCTGTAACTATGGTAGCAGTAGCTACATTTCAAAATGTTTGTCATTTATATTTATGGTCAAAGAATGCCTTACAAGCATTGCAAAGACCAGTAGCTATGATTGTTTATGCCTAGACCAACAAATATTTTTTACAAAGCAAATATTTTCAGTTATGCAGTATTAAGGAATCTTTTAATCCAAGTCTCTTAATTAAAAAAAAAACAAACATATGAAAATGGCAAAATACTTTGAGCCATATAATAGAAAAAAAAAAAACACCTTCTGTCTATTAATAGGGGTTTCCTGATACATGCTTAAATAGATATATAGAGTTTAATCAGGTGATTTTCATTTTGGAATCTGGATAGGTAACACCTTCAAGTCTTGGAACAGCAAAATGGCATTCTTTTGGGATAGAAGAGTTACCTATCCAAAGCCACTGCTATTTCCTCAATAACCAAAATAGTGTTGCATAACTCCCTGGTTTCCCCTCCCCTCCTTAAATAGAAATGAACGTTGGCAATTAGAACATCTATTATAATACAAAACTTGATGCACAGTCATTCTACTATATTAGAATATTTCAATTGCATAAAAGTATTTTAATGAAATTATACCGACAAATAAACCATTTTCTATGAAAGTATATATCAGTTTATTCCTTCCAATTTTTTGACATAGTATGAAAAGCAAGTATTTTATGAGTGGGCCACAAACTCAGTGGCCCAGATAAATATCTACCCTCATTAGGTGAAATGGATCAGAATTAAATAAGATAGAAAAAGGAAATAAAATTTGTAGAAAAGGGCTGCTGAATCAGCTTGGGGCCACGGTAAGAAGACATAAAGTTTTAGAGAAAAGCCTTAGTAGAGCCACACAAAGAAAAATCAAGTCATTGATAGTAGCATTAAATATACACAGCAAATAAGGCACAGGGGAAAATGTTTGGTGCAATGTATCCATGAGGTTGGGAAAACAAGTTCTTTTTGCAACCTAATTTGAAATAACAAAATACTAACTCTCCAGCGCATAAATCCTGGGAAAGACCTGCTTATACTACATAGAAAGAGCATATTAAGTATTTGAAAGACAGAAACCAGTAATATTGTTAAGCAGAACTTGCAATTGGCACCGATGCAGAGGTAAAAATCCGCACTGGTTACAAAGCTTCTTCCCTATGGTGTTTATGTCTAGGGATATTTATTTGCATCTAGAGGTATTTCTAGGAGGAAAGATGAGTGTTTATGAAAATAGAGAGACTATAACATCAATTTACTGAATTTCACAATCCATAATAGAAAATTACCATAATAATATATGATTGTGTGTATGTGGGTTATAAGCAATTTTTAGATAATTGGTCACTCAGACATCTCAGTACAAATAGCATTAGAGGGTATAGAATCAGAGATTCAGTACGGTGGGAGAATAATTAATGTTCCCACTGAACTATTAAATTTCCCTGGAGATAAAATGCCTTTCATTTGTAACATGTATTAATCCTGAGAACAAGGGAATGATTACAACTGTTTTCTAAAATGGACTCTGAAAAACAGCAAGAGAACGGTTGCACACATTGGTTTATTTACACTATCCCTCTTCTAAACGAATTGTTAAGTCTCTGGGAGATTGGGAAAAGGGTCTGTTGTTTTTCAAACTCCTGAAGGGGTCTCAAGACTTATGGGAAATAATATCCCACCAATTTTCAGACATCATGACAAGGATATTCAGAATCTCTCCAATATTACAAAGTGACATGGATTGGAATGACAAATTGCTCTGATAACTGGCTGTAGATGCATGGAAGAGGCTTAAATGATGTCCTTACAGGGAATAATTATCAGGTGGCATTTTATTATTTCATTTTACCTTTTCACTTGAAATTTTATTTTTAATCATTTATTTTCATTAAGTTAAGGAACTGAAACTCCTTCACTCTTCATCCAATCATACCCATACACAAAGAGCATATCAGATTTTGCCAGAATGTTCACGGTTTTATTTCTACTTATTTAAACTTTCTGTGGAGAGATTACAAAATAAGAGGCCCTTATGTATCAAGAACTGATTTTGTCTGATTGACTATCAGTATTCTGGTGATTAATAATTTAATAAAAATACCACACATTCATGTGACCTCGGTGATTAAACAGAGAAAAAAAGGTTCAAAATGCTATTGGGATTTTTATATAAAAATATCTGCAATTTCTTAACCACAATAGAGCTTTTAAATCTCCTTTTTGAAAAACAGTAGTTATTATCTCACATAGTGTTGAGATATTACATATTATTTTGCAATTTATAACTGTTGGAATAGTTTAACATAATAAAGAACCAGGTGAACTTTTTCAACAGCATGCAAGGATACACATTACTCTTCTGAACTAAAGAGGACTTTGCAACTATTCTACATGTTTGAAGTCTTGAATGATTAGGGCAAGAACTAAAAAACAGGGCAGGTAGATGTGGTAGTTTGCCAGGATGCAAGGAAATAAGTATATTTTGGCTGTCAGTAAGGGAGTGAATCAGAACTTCATAGTCAAATGGTTGAATGAACAATTAGGAAGAAATTGAGTTTGTATTTAAATATCAAAGAATTCCAGAAAAGGCCAGTGAAGTGATGGGATGAATATGTGTTGCATTGGCTTAGAAAGAATGAAGATTGTTCTGCAAGGTTGTGCACACTAATAAAAATATGATAAAATAAGCATATGGCTGTATGAAGACAAGTGGTTTGGCATTCAGCTGACACTATGAGTTGGGAATTGCTGCAATAAGAAGAGTGGGAAGTGCAGATGCTGAGACTTATGGGTAACCTTTGGGCAGAGCTCAGGGAATCTTAGGAAAGAAGTGGGAAACAGTAAGATAGGGAGAGGACAGGAACTCCACAAGGAGAGCAACAGAACCAAAATATCTGAGCACAGGGGTCTTTCCTGAGACTGATACTCCAACCAAGGACTATGCATGGAGATAAACTAAGACCCCTGCACAGATGTAGCCCATGGCAGTTCAGTATCCAAGTGGGTTCCATTGTAATAGGAATAGGGACTGTCTCTGGCATGAATTGATTGGCCTGCTCTTTAATTACCTACCCCTGAGGGGGAAGCAGCATTACCAGGCCACAGAAGAAGACAATGCAGCCACTCCTGATGAGACCTAGTTGACTAGGATCAGAAGGAAGGAAAAGAAGACCTCCCCTATCAGTGGACTTGGGGAGTGGCATGCATGCAGAGGGTGGAGGAAGGGAGGGATTGGGACGGGAGGAGGGAGGGAACCACAGGGGGGATACAAAGTGAATAAAATGTAATTAATAAAGAATAAAAAAGAAATGGACTATAAAAAAGATAATTTGCATAATTTTTATATATTGAATTTTACCATTTATTAAAGACTAGAACACAATTGCATATTTAAAAAAAAAAGTGTGGGAAAGAGAAATATTTCATCCCCAAAGCAGAAAGAGATAAAAAGTTATTGGGACTTTTAAATGGATCCTTTGATGTGTATATTCTTAGCTTCTCTTTACTTTTTTAAATTAAAAAAAAAATTATTACAATTTATTCACTTTGCATCCTAGCTGTAGCCCCACCTTCATCTCACCCCCTCCCTCCTCTTTCTCCTCCTTTGCCCCTTTCCCAGTCCACTGATAGGGGAGGTCCTCCTCTTCCATCTGACCCTAGCCTATCAGGTCTCATCAGGACTGGCTGCATTGTCTTTCTCTGTGGCCTGGTAAGGCTGCTCCATCCCTCAAGGGGAAGTGATCAAAGAGCTAGCCACTGAGTTCAAGTCAGAGACAGCCTCTGTTCCCATTACTTGGACACTGAGCTGCCATTGGACTACGTCTGTGCAGGGGTTCTAGGTTATCTCAATGAAAGGTCCTTGGTTGGAGCATCACTCTCAGAAAAGACCCCTGGGCCCAGATTTTTTGGTTCTGTTGCTCTCCTTGTGGAGCTCCAGTCCCCTTGAGGTCTTTCTATCTCCCCATTCTTTCATAAGATTCCCTCCACTCTGTCCAAAGTTTGGCTATGAGTCTCAGCATCTGTTTTAATACCCTGCTGGGTAGAGTCTTTCAGAGGCCCTTTGAAAGACCTCTTCGTATGTCTATCCCATTTGCTTTTCTAAATGAGGATTGATCATCTTACCCAGGGTCTTCGTGCTTAGCTTCTTTAGGTGTACAGATTTTAGTATGATTCTCCTATATTGTATGTCTAACATCCACTTATGTGTGTCCTTCTGCTTCTGGGATACCTCACTTAGGTTGATCTTTTCTAGTTTCCACCATTTTCCTGCAAATTTCATGATTTCCTTGTATTTGATTGCTGAGTAGTATTCCATTGTGTAAATTTACCACGATTTCTCTGTCCATTCCACAGTTGAGGGACAACTGGGTTGTTTCCAGATTCTGGCTAATATGAATAAAGCTTCTACGAAGATGGTGGAGCAAATGTCCTTGTTGTATACTTGAGCATCTTTTGGCTATATGCCTAGGAGTGGTGTAGCTGGATCTTGAGGTAGCGCTATTCCTAATTGTCTGAGAAAGCACCAGATTGATTTCCAAAGTGGTTGTACAAGTTTACATTCCCACCAGCAATGGAGGAGGGTTCCCCTTTCTCCACCTCCTCTCCAGCATGTGTTGTTACTTGAGTTTTGTTTTTACTTTTTATTTTATTAATTACAGTTTATATACTTTGTATCGCAGCTGTAGCCCCCTCTCCCATCCCCTCCCAATCCCATCATCCCTCCCTCTTCTTTTCCTCTTCCAGTCCAATGATAGGGGAGGTCTTCCTCCCCTTCCATCTTACCATAGTCTATCAGGTCTCATCGGGACTGGCTTGTCTTCTTCTGTGGCCAAGGCTGCTCCCCCCTCGGGTGGAGGTGATCCAAGAGCCAGCCCATAAGTTCATGTCAGAGATGGTCCCTGGTCCTATTACTGGGGAACCCTCTTGGATACTGAGCTGCCTTGGGCTACTTCTGTACAGGGGTTCTAATTATCTCCATGCATGGTCCTTCTTTGGAGTATCAGTCTCAGAAAATACCGGTGTGCCCAGATTTTTTTGGTTCTGTTGCTCCTTTTGTGAACTCCTGTTCCTTCCAGGTCTTTCTTTTTTTTATTTTTTAACTTTTTTATTTTTTATTAATTACACTTTATTCATTTTGTATCCCCCCATAAGCCCCTCCCTCCTCCCCTCCCGATCCCACCCTCTCTCTCCTTTCTGCATGCATGCCCCTCCCCAAGTCCACTGATAGGGGAGGTTCTCCTCTCCTTTCTGATCTTAGTCTATCAGATCTCATCAAAATGGCTGCATTGTCCTCTTCTGTGGCCTGGTAAGGCTGCTCCCCCCTAAGACAAAAATCATTCCAAAACATGTGTACATATCAGAGTAATTTCTGTTAGAATCTATCTTCGTTTTCTCAGAAGGAAGCTAACCGATCCTAAAGTTCACATGCGGACAGAAGGTATTCAGAATGGCCACAGCTTCATCCAATGGAAAATAAGTTCTAGGTCCAGTAGTTCCCTATCACCACATTTTATAGAAGGCATGTTGGCTCTTGTTCTCAGCACTATGACAAAACACCTGACAGAAACAAGTTGCACAGTATACTCACAGTGTGTATACCTGCGCTTAAAGACAAATAGGAATAGTGCTTCCTCCAGACCCAGCTATACCACTGCTAGGTATATACCCAAAGTTTGTTCAAGTACACAAAAAGGACACTTGCTCAACCATGTTTATAGCAGCTCTATTTGTAATAGCCAGAACCTGGAAACAACCCAGATGTCCATCAACGGTGGAATGGGTACAGAAATTGTGGTATTTTTATACAATGGAATACTACTCAGCAATCAAAAAGGAGGAAATCATGAAATTTGCAGGCAAATGGTGGGATCTAGAAAAGATCATTCTGAGTGAAATATCCCAGAAGGAGAAAGACAAACATGGGATATACTCACTTATATAGACCTATAAGATATGATAAACATAATGAAATCTATACACCTAAAAAAAATAATCAATTGAGCGGACATGGGGTAAGATGATCAATCCTCGTTTAGAAAGACAGATGGGATGTGCATTGAATGTATGACAGGAGTCTTCCAGGTCTTTCTATCTCCCCCTTCTTTCATAAGATTCCCTGCACTCTGGAAATGCAAATCAAAACGACCCTGAGATTTCTCCTTACACCCATCAGGATAGCTAATATCAAAAACTCAAGTAACAAGACATGCTGGAGAGGATGTGGAGAAAGAAGAACTCCATTGTTGGTGGGAATGTAAACTTGTACAAGCACTTTGGAAATCAGTCTGGCGCTTTCTTGGACAAATAGGATTAGTGCTATCTCAAGATCCAGCTATAACACTCCTAGGCATATATCCAAAATATGCTCAAGTATACAACAAGGACATTTGCTCAACCATGTTTGTATCAGCTTTATTTGTAATAGCCAGAAACTGGAAACAACCAAGATGCCCCTCAGTTGAGGAATGAATACAGAAATTATGGTACATTTACACAATGAAATGCTACTCAGCAATTAAAAACAAAGAAGTCACTTGAGTTTTTGATCTTAGCCTTTCTGATGGGTGTAAGGTGAAATCTCAGGGTTGTTTTGATTTGCATTTCCCTGATGACTAAGGATGTTGAGCATTTCTTTAAGTATTTCTCTGCCATTCAGTATTCCTCTATTGAGAATTCTCTGTTTATCTCTATACCCCATTTTTAATTGGATTACTTGGTTTGTTGCTTTTTCATTTCTTGAGTTCTTTATATATTCTGGATATTAGCCCTCTGTCAGATACAGGGTTGGTGAAGATCCTCAGAATGCTCCCTTAAGAGTGCCTTTCACCTAACTCCAACCAAACCACAAGGTGCCAATGTTTTTCTGCTACCACTTGGTTGTAACCTTCATAGTGATGAATGTGGCTCATTCCTCCTCTCCCAAGGGATACGTGATTTATTGGGCTGGAGCCAGGGATTCAGTTCAACCAAAAAAAAAAAAAAAATCAATTCAGCCTTAGAGTCTATTAAACCAAATATGTTTTTGAAAGGACAAGGAAAGCACATTGAAAATAATAGTTGGCATCTGTGTCTGTGCTGTATAACAATAGTGAATAATTAATGTGGAACTCTTTATGAGGGTTTTTTTAAGATAGAAAACCTACCAGATTTAAATTATTAGTAGTAATATATGTCATACAAGGATTGGTTACAGAATATTGGACTTATTCTATTCTCCCCAAGGGACAATGCTCACCTGCTATTGGAGCCCTAAGCCCTGGGAATATTGGACCACCTAAAGCAAAAGAGTCCAAAGGTAAGTTATTTAATAAAGTAATATAGTCAATAGAGTGTTTTTACTCAGCAGAGTCAGAGTAATAAAAACTAATATTTAATAAGATGAATGGATTAAATGCCATTGTATTAAATACTTTTGATTGCTATGAAGGTACATCTTAAAAGTCTTTTCCTCACCAACAAATGATAAATATGTGAAGTAATACATATGTCTTGGTTTAGTCATCCCACTATGCATCCACACTTCAAAACATCATATTGCACATGACAATAAATTAATTTTTAATTTTTCAATTCAAAACAAGCATGCGATTTCTAAAAGATAAAGAGCTGAGCTCAAGCAATCACACACATGCTGAGTCACCTTTGACATACAAAGCTGTCATTTTCACTTCTGCTGCAGGTTAATAGTTTTCTATTAAGAAAAATAATTTTGCCTCCAACTGTCTACATTCTTTGGTATATTCTGTGAGGTAAAAGCCTGGGGAAATCATATATGCTTAGGCTTAATTTTAGGCACATTGCTCTTTTTCTGTTGCAACCATAGGAATATCAAGACCTTTAGATTTCTCATTTTTCACTCTTGTATAGTGTAGCAATTTCCCAAGATCCATTTATTAATACAAGTTCAATAAATATTTGTTGGGAGTCTGTTATGTACCGGGCAATATGATTATCCTTGAGACTGCAGAGGAAATCAAAGACCTGTTCTAAAGAAGGAAGTAAAACGAATAGCTAGATAATTTCATCTTACACTGAAAGGCTTCTAAAGGGAAGTCCATGGGGTTCCTTTAAAAAATTGCTGGCCCAGGGGCTAGGATTGTAGGTCAGTGTTAGAATACTCACCTAACACCATAAAAACAGAATGCAAACAAATAAGAAATCTAGTTCTGTGGTTCTCAAGCATTTTTGTTTATATATTCTCACACAACTGAATATTTCACAAATCTTTTTTTTGAAAATGTAAAAGTGTTAATTCTGTTGTTTCTGATTAAAATTACCAGAGGATGGACAGAAAGGGGAAGCACGTTTTATTCATCACATTAATTGATTTAAAGGATAGTATACAGGAAAATGTTTAAAATAATGGATAAATGAGGTCTGAGGGTGCTTTTAAATTTTCAGTTATTATTACTGTATGTACTCAAGAGGCTCTTTGTCTCACTCCAGAGATATTCAATACATGACAGACTAGTTAATATCTGGATGGGTTTCCATGTTGCTGTGTATCCAATAATGTAGTTCTAATAATCTCAAAAATTGGACGGCAATGAGTCATCTGTAAAATATTGTGTATAAGCCTGCATTGGGGCTTTAGAAAGCTAGTGCTAGATAGAAGCAGATGATTTACAAAGAATTGTGGAATTGAAAACCTAACAATCAGGTGCATTTCTGGGAAAGCTTAAAAGGACTGAAAATAATGTTCTGAACCTAATGTGGGTCTCCAATTGTTTCTCCAATGAACCAATGCAAGCCAAGGTTTTGCATGCTTACTGGAGTGTGCATAGTTTTAAACATTTAAGGATGATACATAAAAATCCAAGCACCTACTTGTTTTTGCCTAAAGGATAAGTAATAGAGATTTTCTCTAAAGAATGCATATGCAGTATGAAGATAGTGCATTAAAAAGTAATCATTCTAGCCACTGTTTTCCATTTTTTAATCTACATTATTTTTCAAGATTATATAATACATACATAGAAATGTATCAAAAAGCTTTTATAGTAAAATACAATGCAAGATGATGTAACTCTATAGAAATCATATTGTGTGTGCTTTAGTTTTTATGTAAAAATTTTACAGAAGATCTATTTGTCACCTCCCCATAGTGACAGTTGGATGGTTGGCTACTCCAGAACTCCTATCAAGTCCCCATTGGTTCAAAGGCTGTATAAAAATGCTGCGGCACAATAAAAGTACATCTGCACTAGATGCTGCTCTCCAGAGTCTGTGTCTGGGGTTGGTGACTCATCTCCCTTATCCCCTTCTGGGCCCTGGTTCTCACAACCACCAACATAACTATACTGATTATCTCAATACCATATAGTTGTGAGTTATAATATTTTCTTCTTTTTGCTGATGTGATTTTTCCATACTTATTATTACATTTATAAAATGTATTGACCTGTATTGATATTAAAGGCAAATTCTAGTTTAGTTTATGTGGACTAACAATGAGTCAGTGATTACAAATAAAAAATATTTTCAATCAATTGTCCCAAAATGATTATGAAGAACATGGAGAAGCAACAGCTTCAGCTATGTTTTCTCTTTTCTTCACAGCCATTCTTAAATCCATTTGTGGCGAAAGTGATAACATCTGGAATCCAGAAGAGGTTCCAGAAGGAGCAGAGCATGATGATATATGGGATCTTCGAGAAATCCCAGAGTAAGTCAAATGATACCAGGAATATGCTTAGATATTTAGGCTTAATGTGTCATTTGATACTATTATACTTTTTTAAAATTCATAAATAACTTGTACCACATAACAGTTAAAACTGCAATGACAGAGAGCAAGTACAACTGATTATTTTTCCTGTTCTAAAACAAAAACAAATAATTAGACACAATACCTTCCTATTAGTTATTATCTAGCAATAGTGAAAAATAGAGCCATTTCCATTATAAGGTTTATATTCAATTTCAGTTTTGTTTAATGAAGAACTACCAGTGAGAAAAAAAACAGCCATTAAATTATAAAAATTCACACAAACCAAAATACAATACCATGTTTGTGTTTAATTGCCAGTGTTCTGTAGTTTCAGTAAAAGGCTATGTCCTCCCTCCAATTATCAATTATCATGCAGACTTATTTACTAAATAGTTCAGGGCTATGCTCAGCATTCAATATATTTTGCAACTGGGTTTCAAGCTTTGCTTTGTAGCCTTTTCATACAAAATCTTTTCATTCTGATAAAAAAAATCACTCTTTTAAGGAACTGAAATAATATTTACATACATAGATAAACTACATGGTTAAATGAACTTTTAAACATTTATATACATTTATGTCATAAAATCTTGAGTATTTAAAACAAGTAATCTTGATTATAATGTACTTTGTTATAGTACATTATACTAGTTTTGTATAGTACATTATACTGATGTATGATGTTAAAGGCTCTACTGCCTAAGCTAGCCTCAAACTAAGGGTCTTCTCTTTTACACTTCCAAGTGTGCATCTTCATGTCTGACTCAATTTACTTGGAAAGAGTTTTATGGCTAGCGATCTGACAACATTTTTAAGTCTGACTACAAAACTATCCAATACATATTTTTTTAATTATGATTTTATGTTAGTTTTGGAAACAAAAGCAGTGGTAAATCACAGATAATTAACTGAAAGGAAGGATACAGTTTTCAAATAAACAATGTCCTAAGACCTGTAAGCTTTACTTTAAAATAAAAATCAAAGATTTTAAAACGTTTTATACTATTTTTTTTTTATCAAGGCCCGTGTCCTAGTTAGGGTTATTGTTGCTATGAGGAAACAGCATGACTAAAGCAGCTTGAGGAGGAACAGGTTTATTTGGCTTATGCTTCCACAGCACTGTTCATCATCAAAGGAAGTCAGGACAGGAGTCACAGGGCAGGAACCTGGAGGCAGGAGCTGATGCAGAAGCCATGGAGGAATGCTGCTTAGTGGCTTACTCTTCACAGCTTGAGCAGCCTGTTTGTTTGCTTTCACTCATTCTTTCTGTCTGTTTTTCTTTCCTCTTCCTTCCTTCCTTCCTTTTTTCTTTCTTTCTTTTTGTGTTTTTTGGTTTTTGTGAGATGTGTTTTCTCTGTGTAGGCTTGGCAGTCCTGAACTCACTTTGTAGATCAAGCTGGCCTTGAGCTCACAGAGATCCTTCTGCCTCTGCCTCCTAGAGTGCTGGGATTACAGGTATGTTCCACTGTGCCCAGCTGGGGTACCTATATTTTAAATCCAATTTTTATTAAAAATAGACTTTTTCATATAATATATCCTGACTACAGTTTTCCTTCACTTTATTCATCCCAGTTACTCCCACCTCCCCTCCAATCCACAGCCACCCCTTTTGTGTCTCTCATTAGAAAGCAAACAAACTTCTAAAGGATAATATGATATAAAATATAATAAGATTTTTTTAAAAAGCCAAACCTATCAGAAGAGGACAAAACAAAAAGAAAGAAAAGATCTCAAGAAAAGGCACGAGAAACATAAATAGACACAGAGACACATTTGTTTGCACACTCAAGATTCCCATAAAAACACAAAGCTTTAAGCCATATTGTATGCACAAGAGACCTGTAGGGTAAAAATGAGAGAAAAAGTTAAAAAAAAGAAAGATAAAATTAAAAGAAAAAAACAAAACCCTGCTATGTCATTTTGAGAAAAGAACCTCCAGAGTTGCTGTTGAGTTTGTTGTTTTCTGTTGGCCATCTGCTGCTGGGCATGGGGTAGTATGTCCAAAAAATGAGTAAAGTAAACCTCAAGTTTTATGGTGCCCACATATCTATATGAAAGTCACTCATTTGTCATACTATGGAATGAATGTCTCACATCCATATTCAGCCAGCTCCCAACTAGAGTCAATGTCCACTTTTCATCTAGACATTTGAAGTTCACCAGAGAAAGCATCTGTCAAAGTTCAGAGTGAAAAATCACCTTAGTCATGACATGAGCAAATTTGCTTTACAAGAGTTTTTATCTTGATTTTTTTTTTTTTTTTACCTAATGGAAATGGACTTCAAAAATGTTCTAATGGGTAAAGAGGAAAATGGATAAAGAACACAAAGTTCACAAAAAGAACTGCATGTGACCAAATGGAAAATAATAAGGGCCTAAGCCAAGTCACTGGCATGAAGGGAGAAATATAAGTGTTGATTACTTCAGGGAGTTTGAAGGTTTAATAATTGTTTAGATATGAACGATGGGAAGAAAGCACGAAAGAGGATGTTGAGCTTATTGTTTAGGATTGTAGATGGGGAAGAAATGGTTTGGTGTTGGAGACATAAACTCTGAGGTGTCTTGGGGACCTCAAGGCAAACACATGTAGTATGAAGTAAGAGAATTGTATATTTTGCTCAGGATAAAGGCAGAAACATGAGAAATTTCATCTTGGAATCTCACACATGCAGTTCAGGTTTTTGTTTTGTTTTGTTTTGTTTTGTTTTACCTGGATTCACCTTTATAAATACTTGGTAGGCATTACAGCTTATTAAGAGAAATGTATTTTATATCAAACAGCAACCTATTGCTAGTCCAATACAAACTCAAAAATTTCTTTTTAATTCTTGTACTTTCTTATTTACATATTGTCAGAAATTAAACCTAAGCTTTTAGCCTTCTAATATGTTGTCACACTATTTCTCTGTGTAGAATTGAAGATAAAAATAGTTTGTAGATCTGAGAGTGTAGGTCCTTTGTAGAACACTTTCTAGCATGTGTGTATGAGGCCCCCACTTAGATCCCAAACACTGACAGAAGAAAGAGGGAGGAAGAGGAGTGAGAAGGGAAGGTAGGAAGTGAAGAAGAAGAAAAGAGAAATGGATGGAAAGAGATGAAAAAGAAAGAGATGAAAAAACTTGTAAATCATTGTTTCCTTCCAGATAGAGCACCTTCTAGGTAGATGTTTCTATGAATTTTATCCCTCGAACAAAAGAAATGTTTGTGAAAGGTGTGGGGTGGGGGAAGAAAAACCCTTTATGTATTAAGAAATCTATTGTACTTGAATCTAAACCTCATAGGCCAGCTGTCACAACTATACTACCACTGTTTCTTCTGTAGAGTTTTAGAAGCACAAGTGGCTGTACAGGTCAGGTAATTCACACCTGTGTCTCCCATAAATCATACAAATGTAGAAGCCAAGATCCTGTGTGTTTGCAATGTCACCAAGGTCACACAATTAATGACAGTCAGTACTGAACCTAGATTGTCTTAACTTTGTGGTTTAAAGTCATCAAAGAAGTTTTTTATGTGTTCATCAGTCCTAGAGGTAATGAGTCCAGTATTTTCTTTCTTTCTTTCTTTCTTTCTTTCTTTCTTTCTTTCTTTCTTTCTTTCTTTCTTTCTTTCTTTCTTTCTTTCTTTCTTTCTTTTTTATTGTCATTGTATTCAAGCAATGGTTCTTTTTTTACTTGCAATTTTGTTGAGCCTGTTCTATAAGTTCCTTCAGCCCACTTATTTGGCATAGATTTGAAGTAGGTAAGCTTTGTTTTAGAAAACAGTGTTTACAAAAACCACAGTCCTACCCCCCCCAGCATTTCCAGAAATCTGTTCCTTTATGTTCTATTACATATTTTAAAAAAAACAGTGAGCATTTTGTTTACTTTAGTTCTTTCCTTTCTTTCTTTGTTTGTGCTAACATAACATCAAAAGTCTCCAGTATATTTTTTGTGATGTGACAGAAAAGTGTTCTTTCACCCAAGTATTGTCATTGATAGTGATATTTTTTCAGGTATGAGATTATATTCCAACAAACTGTGGGAACTGAAGACATATACCTCGGATTAACAAGAAAGGATCCCTCAATAGCATGTTGTGATGAGCTGGTGGTAAGCTTCACCCCTTTTCTCCATTTTGTGTATGACCATTATACATAACTTACTGATATTTTTCATAATATTGTAAACAAAATGTAAACTACAAATGGTGGCTTCTATGTTCAAGATACCAAGGAACTTATGAAATAATTTTACATGGATCACATCAAAAAATCACATAAGACTCCCTGTACTCTGCCCAAAGTTGGTTATGAGTCTCAGCATCTGCTTTGATAGAATGCTTATGAAAGAAGGGGTGATAATAAGACCTGGAGGGAACAGGAGTTCCAGAAGGAGAGCAACAGAACCAAAAAATCTGGGCATAGGGTTCTTTTCTGAGACTGATACTCCAACCAAGGACCATGCATGGAAATAACCTAGAACCCCTGCTCAGATGTAGCCCATGGAAGCTCAGTATCCAAGTGTGTTGCCTAGTAATGGGAACAGGAACTGTCTCTGACATGAACTCAGTGGCTGGCTCTTTGATCACCTCCCCCGGGGGTGGGGAACAGCCTTGTCAAGCCACAGAAGAAGACAATGCAGACAGTTCTGATAACACCTGATAGGCTAGGATCAGATGGAAGGTGAGGAAGACCTCCCCTATCAGTGGACTTGGAGATGGGCATGGGAGAAGAAGAGGGAGAGAGGGTGGGATTGGGAGGGAATGAGGGACAAGGCTATAGTTGGGATACAAAGTGAATAAACTGTAATTAATATTAAAAATAAAAATAAAGAAAATAAAAGAAAAAAAATCACCTAAATTTATATATGTTAGACAACATTTACAAATAAACATGATAAAGTCATATTACCTAATACACTATTTCTAATCCCAGTGACACTGCACATTAGCATACTGAATATTCTTCCATTTTAGTTCTGTTTGCTTATCTGATCATTTATTATCTTCCAATGTGCTGACAAGCCAAATGGAATAAAACACTTCCTTCACTGAATCTGTCTTTTCTGTTATTTTTCTGTTCTTGGAAATTACTCAGCTTATAATAAAGAACTACGAAAAGTGTTTTCTTCTTGGTTTTCAGATCTGATTTTTACTTCTAAAAATAAGTGTAAAACATTGCTTAGTAGTTCACTTATTTGAATGAAGACACAACACCTCAGGGACTATGTCACCATTTCTATCTAACAATAGCAATGCCAATAATAGGAATGACTGCACTTCAGTGTTTCTTACTCTATACTCATAATGATTTTGTTGCAAAGTCTGAGTCAACCCTAGAATGCGCAGTTCAACTCGCTTTGACAACAGGTATAAGTAATGGATGTTACAATTTTAGTTTTTAGATAAGGAGGTATTCCTTCTTTAAATCCTTTGCCTTCTTTTACATTATCAAATGCTGAGGTACCCTGAGGAGATGCTTAATAGCTTTTCTCAAGAAAATGATAAATGGGCTCTCCTTTTGGCGGCAGTAGCTTCAAGTTTTCTCCTATTAACAAAATCTAAGACACTCAAGTTGAATCAAGTAACATAATGGGAATACCGACTTTAAATACCTCAGGAGATTTTTCAGACTCTAATGAGTTAAGATTTCAAGTGATCTTGAAGTAATTAAGCTCCCAGGGTCTTATCAGTAATATTCAAATTTTTCTCTCTTAAATTACTGTAAAATTATGTTTTGATGTCTAGTGTTGGGGATTGCTCTAAGCTCTGGAGAAATCCTACGCTCTAAATAAATAAAACTGTTGTAAGTCTATCCGTTTTTCTTATGCAAATTGCTATTAGTTTTAATATTAAAGGTATCCTGAATAAAGGATCTTGGAAACTAAATCACATCTCATAACAGCAATATACAGTTTATCTAAAACAAAATAAAAATATATGCAGAATATTCGTGCCTTCGCTCTAATGAATGTATGTATAATCAACTATGGAGAAAAACCTAATAGAGATAAATAGATTTTATTATTAACAATTAAACTCAATGTCAGCAATTTTAAGTCCAGCAAGGAGTTCAGGTTTGAATAAAGCAGGTATCCCAATGAAGAGCAGCATCAACTAAAACATTGTTCATGTCATGACACTTTGTTGTGTGTTGTTGTTGTGTGTGTATGCGCATGTGTGTTCATGCTTGTATGCATGCATGGGTGCCTGCTTGTGTGTGTGTGTGTCTGTGTAGACTGGAGGGCAATTTTGTATGTCACTCTCATTCCAGGAACACCATCTACCTTCTTTGAGACAAGATCTTTTATTGGCCTAAATTTTACCAATTGGCTAGAGTGGCTGGTCAGAGAGCCCCAGGAATCCTCCTGTCTCATCAACCTCCTCAGCTCTGAAACTACAAGCATGTGCCACCATGGTTGCCATTTTTATATAGGTCCTGGTGCTTATAAGACAAGTGTGTTATCAACTTAGCCATACCACAGCTCCATGTTTTGCCACTTCCATACTGTTCTTTTTTTTTTAACTTTCTTTTCATATTTATTCTTCATCTTTAAATACTTACTAAATTCTTCTGCATACCAAAGTCTAACTAAGTACTAACCTAAAAAGAGAAATCAGAAACAGTTATTTCTGAGAAATTTACAGTGAATGTAATAGATGCCTTTTAAAATAATCTCTAGGGCTTTGTATGTTCAGTCCATATGTAGAGGCATGTAACAGGTATAGAATTATTAGCAGAAAAAGATCAATTAACCCCATTTGGATGGATAGGATTTCTATAGCAGACAACATGCAAAGAAAAGTCTTCTGAGCAGTGATAACATATGAAAAGATGTACAAACATGGCATATTTGAGTGGCTGGTGACTATAACAGGAATCCAGAATAAGTGAGGGCAAATGTATAGTGGTAAACTGACTTCCAAAATGGAATTTCTTTATTAAAAGCCCTGACTTGGGTTGGTAGTGTTTAGATCAGAAATAATAGAAATAGAAATAGAAATGTGCGGGAGATCATGGGTTTGATTCACTCCACACTAAGTAACCAAACTTCCAAATTTTAGCTTGAAGTTTTTTCTGTGAGTAAATGGATGGTTACATCTATTCTCATTGCTTCAGTCCACTGGTAAAATTCAGAATAAAGAGATTATTGATCACACCTGTGCTAGATAGCTGTTTTTATTTTTATTTTTATTTTTATTTTTTCAATCAACGTAGCACAAGCCAGGTTCATCTGGGAAGAAGAAAAAGCTTCCATCAGATTGACCAGTAGGCAAGTCCGTGGGTGCACTTTTTTCATTGATGATTGGTGTTGGTGATCCCACCCACTGTGGGTGGTGCCACCCTGGGCAGGTGGTCCTGAACTGTGAAAGAAAGCAAGCTAAGCAACCAAGGAGAAGCAAGCCAGTAAGCAGCACTCCTCCATGCCCTCGGCATCAATTCAGGCACACAGATTCCAGCTCTGCTTTCCCTCTGTGACAGAATCTGACATGAGAATTATAAGATGAAATAAACCCTTTTCCTCTGCAAGTTCCTTTTGGTCATGCTGTTTTATCACTGCACTAGAAGCCTAACTAAGATAAAAATTTCTTCCTCAATTTTGTGTGCCTATTTTTCCTATTGATAATATGACATTTCTTTGAATCTAAGACATCTTTAAGTTCTACATATCATTTGCTTGATAAAAAATGTTTTAAAGGAAAGATGGCAGTTATACCAAATAAATATTAACTATATTCATCAATTGTGTGATGCAGTCCAAAGTAGGAAATACTAAAATATGGGAAAAAATTGAGCCTCAACATTGGTTAACTATTAGAAGTGGGTTTTGGATTTGGTTGATGTATAATAATCTAATCCAGAGACTTCCAAAAGAAAACTTTGTCTTTTGTCTTTACTTAAGGTGAGGACAGTAAACAAAATTCTGAGCCAGGAATATAATATCTTCTACAAACTTTCCTTCTAACACCAAACCTAAAGAGTACCATTATTTCAATTTTGAGGGCCTATTTTTAATCCCCTGCTATTGGCTCCTGGGTATGTAGGTAACAAGTCTCCTCTATCTTAACCTGTATTGAAATATTTTTAATTTATTTATCCTTATTATAAATTTATTTATTAATTACAGCTTATTCACATTATATCCCAAATGTAGCCCTCTCGATTGTCCATTCCCAATCCCACTCTACCTCCCTCTTCTCCACCCATGCCCCTCCCCCAGTCCACTGATGGGAGGGTCCTCATCCGATTGCGTCTGATGCTAGTCTATGAGGTCTCATCAGGAGTGGCTGCATTGTCTTCCTCTGTGGCCTGGTAATGCTGCACCTTCCTCAGGGTGAGGTAATCAAACAGCAGGCCACTGAGTTCATGTCCGAGATAGTGCCTGTTCCACTTACTAGGGAACCCATTTGGACACTGAGCTGCCATGGGCTATATCTATGCAGGAATTCTAGGTTATCTCCATGAATGGTCCTTGACTGAAGTACCAGTCTCAGAAAAGATCCCTGAGCCCATATTTTTTTTCTCTCCTTGTGGAGCTCCTGTCTACTCCAGGTCTTTCTAGCTCCCAATTCTTTCATAAGATTCCCTTCACTCTGCCCAACGTTTGGCTATCAGTCTCATCATCTACTTGAATACCCTGCTGGATAGAGTCTTTCTGAGGCCCTCTGTGGTAGTCTCCTGTCCTGTTGCCTGTTTTCTCCCTCTTCTGATGTTCATCTTGTTTGCCTTTCTGAATGAAGATTGAACATCTTACCCAGGGACCTCCTTCCTGTTTATCTTCTTTAGGGGTACAGATTTTATTATGATTATCCTATATTATATGTCTAATATGCACTTATAAGTGAGTATATACCATGTGTGTCTTCCTGCTTCTGGAATACATCACTCAGGATGATCTACTCCCACTATTTGCCTGTAAATTTCATGATTTACTTGTTTTTAATTGCTGAGTAGTATTTCATTGTGTAAGCGTACTACAATATCTGTATCCATTCCTCCATTGAGGGACATCTGGGTTGTTTCTAGCTTTTTACTATTACAAATAGAGCTGCTATGAACATGGTTGAGCAAATATTCTTGTTGTATACTTGAGCATATTTTGTATATATGCCTACGAGTGGTATAGCTCGATCTTGAGGTAGCACTATCATTACTTGTCTGAGAAAGTGTCAGAATTATTTCCAAAGTGGTTGTACCAGTATACATTCCCACCAGCAATGAAGGATGGTTCCCCTTTCTCCACATCCTCTCCAGCATGTGTTGTCACTTGAGTTTTTGATCTTAGCCATTCCGATGGGTGTAAGGTGAAATGTCAGGGTCGTTTTGATTTGCATTTCCCTGATAGCTAAGGACGTTGAGCATTTCTTTAAGTGTTTCTCTGCCATTCGATATTCCTCTATTGAGAATTCTCTGTTTAGCTCTGTACCCCATTTTTAAAATTGGATTACTTGATTTGTTGCTGTTTAACTTCTTGAGTTGTTTACATATTCTGGATATAAACCCTCTGTCAGATATAGGGTTGGTGAAGAACCTTTCCCAATCTGTAGGCTGCAGTTGTGTTCTGACTACAGTGTCTTTTGCTTTACAGAAGCTTTTCATTTTCTTATGTTCCCATTCATTGATTGTTGATCTTAGAGCCTGTGCTATTGGTGTTCTGGTCAGGAAGTTGTCTCCTCTGCCAACGAGCTCAAGGCTCTTCCCCAATTTTTCTTCTAATAGGTTTAGTGTGTCTGGTTTTATATTGAGGTCTTTGATCCACTTGGACTTTAGTTTTATGCAGGGTGATAAGTATGGATATACTTGCATTTTTCTAAATTTCAATATCGAGTTAGACCAGCACCATTTATTGAAGATGCTATCCTTTTTCCATTGTATGGTTTTGGCATCTTGGTAAAAAATCAGGTGTCCATAAGTGTGTGGGATTATTTCTGAGTTTCTTGTTATTCCATATGAAGTTGAGAATTTTTCTTTCAAGGTCTGTAAAGAATTGTGTTGGTAATTTGATGGGAATTACATTGAATCTGTAGATTGTTTTTGGTTAGATGAACATTTTTACTATGTTAATCCTGTCAGGCCCTGAGCATGGGCAATCTTTCCATCTTGTGATATCTTCTTCTCTTTCTTTCTTCAGAGACTTGAAGATATTTTCAGACAAGTCTTTGAATTTCTTGATTAGAGTCAAACCAAAGTACTTTATGTCCTTTGTGGCAATTGTAAAGGGTGTTGTTTCCCTAATTTTTTTTCAGCCCATTTGTCATTTGTATAGAGGAGGGCTACTGATTTTTTTTTTTTTTGAGTTAATTTTGTATTGGGCTACTTTGCTGAAGGTGTTTATCAGCTGTAGTAGTTTACTGGTAGAATTTTGGGGGTCACTCATGTATACTATCATATCATCTGCAAATATTGATACTTTAACATCTTCCTTTCTGATTTGTATCCCCTTGATCTCCTTTAATTCCCTTATTGCTCTAGCAAGGACTTCAAGAACTATGTTGAAGAGTTATGGAGAGAGTGGGCAGCCTTGTCTCATCCCTGATTTCAGTGGGATTGATTTAAGTTTCTCTCCGTGTAGTTTGATGTTGGCTATAAGCTTGCTGTATATTGCCTTTACTATGCTTAGGTAAGTGTCTTGTATCACTGATCTCTCCAAGACTTTAAACATGAATGGGTGTTGGATTTTGTCAAATGTTTTTTTTCAGCATCTAAGGAGATTATCATGTGGTCTTTTTTTGTTTTCTTTCAGTTTGTTTATATGATGGATAACATTGATGGATATCCATATATTTAACCACCCCTGCATACCTGGGATGAAGCCTGCTTGGTCATAGTAGATGATATCTTTGATGTGTTCTTGGATTCAGTTTGTGAGTATTTTGTTGAGTATTTTTGCATCAATGTTCATAAGTGCGATTGGCCTAAAATTCTCTTTCTTTATTGGGTCTTTGTATGGTTTAAGTACCAAAGTGACTGTGGCCTCATAGAATGAGATTGGTAATGTTCCTTCTGTTTTTATTTTATGGAACAGTTTGAAGAGTATTGATGTTAGCTCTTCTTTGAAGGTCTGGTAGAATTCTGCATTGAAACCATCTGGCCCTGGCCTCTTTTTTGGATGGGAGACTTTTGATGACAGCTTCTATTTCCTTAGGAGATATATGGCTATTTAATTGATTTACCTGGTCTTGATTCAGCTTTGGTAAGTGGAATATATCAAGAAAATTATCCATTTCATTTATATTTTCAAATTTTGTGAAGTAAGACCTAATAATTTTTTGGATTTCCTCAGTGTATGTTATAACGTCCCCCTTTTCATTTCTGATTTTGTTGATTTAGATAGTGTCTTTCTGCCTTTTAGTTAGTTTGGTTAAGTAGTTGTCTATCTTTTTTATTTTCTCTTGGTTTCATTGATTATTTGAATTGTTTTGTTTCTAATTTATTGATTTCAGCCTTGAGTTTGATTATTACAATTGCCTATTCCTCTTGGGTGTGTCTGCTTTTTTTCTCTAGGGCTTTGAGGTGAGCCATTAAGTTGCTTGAATGAGATGTTTTGAATCTTTTCTTGAAGGCACTTAGTGCTACGAACTTTCCTCTTAACACTACTTTCATTGTTTCTCATGAGATTGCATATGTTGTGCCTTCATTTTCATTGAATTCTAGGAAGTCTCTAATTTTTTGCTTTATTTCTCCCCTGACCCGGCTGTCTTTGCATAGCAAATTTTTCAGTTCCATGTTTGTGTAGGATTTTTGCTATTTCTGTTGTTGTTAAGGTCCAGCTTTGGTGCATGGTGCTCAGATAAGATACAAGGGATTATTTCAATCTTCTTGTATCTTCTAAGGCTTGCTTTATGACCAAATATATGGTCTGTTTTGGAGAAGGTTTCATGAGGTTCTGAGAAGGTAAATTCTTTTGTGTTTGGGTGTAAGATTCTGTAGATGTCTGTTAGGTCCATTTGATTCATGACCTCTGTTAGAGTCATTGTTTCTTTGTTTAATTTTTGTGTTGTTGACCTGTTATTTGTTGAGAGTGGGGTGTTGAAGTCTCCCACTATTAATGTGTGGTGATCTATGTGTGGTTTAAGTTTTATTAATTTTGTTTTTTTTTTTTACAAATGTGGGTGCCCTTGTATTTGGGACATAGTTGTTTAGGACTGTGATATCTTCTCAATGGAATTTTCCTTTGATGAGTATGAACTGTCCCTCTCTTTTCTCTTTTGATTATTTTTGGTTGAAAGTCTATTTTATTAGGTATTAGAATGGCTACTCCTGCATGCTTCTTGGGTCCATTTGCTTGGAAGAACTTCTTCCAGCTCGCTATTCTCAGGTAATATCTATCTTTGAGACTTAAATGTGTTTCTTGTATGGAAATGATTGTTCGGTCTTGTTTATGAATCCATTCTGTTGGTCTGTGTCTTTTTCTTAGAAAATTGAGTCCATTGATGTTGATGACCAGTGGCTGTTAGATCCTTTAATTTTGACATTGGTTGTGGTATTGTGTTTGTGTGCTTGGTTACTTTTAGTTTTGCTGTAATGAGGTTATTTATTTCCTGTGTTTTCCTGAAAGTAGTTAGTTTTCTTGGGTTGTATTTTTCCTTCTAACATCTTCTCTAATGCTGGATTTTTGGGTAGGTATTGTTTAAATTTGTTTTTGTTATTGAATTCTTGTTTTCCCCATCTATGATGACAGAGAGTTTTGCTAGGCTGACATCTGTGTTCTCTTAGGGTCTGCATGATATCCTTCCAGGCCCTTCTGGCTTTCATAGTCTCTGTTGAGAAGTCAGGTGTGATTCTGATGGGTTTGCCATTTTATGTTACTTGGCCTTTTTTCCTTGCAGCTTTTAGTATTTTTCTTTATTCTGTATGCTTATTGTTTTGATTATTATGCGGCGGGAGGATTTTCTTTTCTGGTCTAATTTATTAGGTGTTCTGTAGGCCTCTTGAATGCTTATAGGCCTCTCCTTTAAGTTGGGGAAATTTTCTTCTATGATTTTGTTAAAAATATTTTCTGCACCTTGGAGGAGGGAATCTTCTTTTTCCTTATTCCTATTATTCTTAGATTTTGTCTTTTCATGTTGTTTGGATTTCTTGGATGGTTTGTGTCAGGAATATTTTAGATTTATTATTTTCTTTGATGGATACATCGATTTCTTCCATTGTATCTTCCTCACCTGAGATTCTTTTTTCGTCTCTTGTAGTCTGTTGGTTATGCTTAGCTCTGTAGTTCCTGTTTTCTTCCTTAAGTTCTGCCTCTCCATGATTTCCTCCATTTGTATGTTTTTAATTTTTCCAATTCTATCTTCAGATCTTGAACCATTTTGTTGATTTCCTTCACCTGTCTGACTGTATTTTCCTGTTTTTCCTTCAATTCCTTCACCTGTTTGTTTGAACATTCCTCTGTTTCTTTTATTTCTTTCAGTAATTTAATCATTTCGTCTCTGAAGGCCACAAACTTTTTGGCAGTATCTTCCTGTATTTCTTTACAGATGGTTATAATCTGTTTGACTTTATCTTTCTGTTTGACATTATCTTCCTCTATTTCTTTACACATTTTATTTGTTTCCTCCATTATTCTCTTCATAAGCATAGATGTAAGGTCATCTTGAATTTCCCTTATGTTTGGGTGTCCAGGGCTACCTGCCCCTGGATAATTGTATTCTAGAGATACCTTATTGCTTTGGCTTTTGTTGGTTGTGCTTTTATGCTGGCCTCTACCCATCTGGCTGACTCGGGTGTTGGCTGTTAGTTTCTGGTGCTTGCTGGAATCTTAGGGTGGGGAGAATCTCCTTGGCAGGATTCTGAAGGAGGAGGCCTCCTCAGCTTTTTGGGTATGGTCAACCAAATGGCGTTGCTTCTCAGTTATTACCACAGCTCACCTCAGGTGTATGGACCTGTGTGGTAACTATGTTTGTTGTTAATCAAGGGGTCTGTCCTCTCATCAGGAGAAGTCTTGTACAGCTTCCCTGCCACTGGGTTTCTTGCTCTGAATTTAGTGAATTGGTGCTTTTGCTCTTAGATTCTTTTTCTGGATGCAGCCCTCTTGAAGAACCAGGGAGTCCCATGGTTTGGTCAGTTTAGCTGGGGATAACTGGTTGCACCTTGGTGCAGTATCTGGGGGCTGATCCAGTGGCTCTTAAGCTTCTGTAGGTCTGAAGTTGGAGCTTTATACCCCAGTACCCAAGTGGTAATCAGTGGCAAGTGAGCACAGCATTCATGCATGCAGCAGGAGGCTAGAGCTTGGAACTTTCGGGAACCCAGAAAGTTTTCTGGAGCTGGGTGTCCTGAGATCAGACCTGATATTTCCCCCACTGTGGGGTTTTCCTCCCTACAGGGAAACTCAGTATGTCGTGTTTTGGGGTCCACAGTTCCCTCTGGGATGGTGTGTAGAGCATGCAGGCATAGGCGATTGGCTCCTTTATGGTGACTTGGTGCCTGCAAGAACCCGGTAACTTTTCTAGAGAATTTTGCAGGGGTGGGGCTGTCAACTGAGTATCCTGAGGTCGAACCTCAGCAT